>NC_056058.1:21677338-21980368 GCF_016772045.2 Ovis aries | reverse complement strand
GAACTCAGGCCTAGCAGAAACTTTATCCTAAAACATTTAATTCATTTCTCTTTACACAGAGAATGTGCAGTTTCAAAGCATGATGTAAGTGGATTTGCAAGATTCTTTGGAGTAGAAAATGTATCCTCCTTCCTCCCCAATTTTAAATTATTCTATTCAGGAGTGGAATCTTGGTAAGGTATTCTTAGTGCTGTGTCTACGATAGCTAATGGTCAGCCAGCATTATAAGCTTGAACAAAATGTTCTATTTTAATTAATTCATTAAGACATTTTCTGTTGACTCAAGGGGAAAAAAAGAACTTACAACAAACCAACGATTAGTGAAGCATTATGCATATATTTATTTGTTTAATAAATAAAATGAATACTTCATTTCTTTCAGTTTCTCCAATACTCAGAGCTGTTTTTTGTCCTCGGTTCTTGTCCCTCTGCCTATGCAAAGGCACCCACATTTGCAAAGCTCCCTTGATCTCATCCTTTAGATTCCCACTTAAAAGTCATTGTCTCAGTCTGGCCTCATTTGACTACTGTATTTAAAGTAGATCTTCAGTTACAACCCTTTGCTTCTTTCTTAAGACTTGTTACATTTGTAATTGTTTTATTTGTCTGTAGGCTCATTGATTGTCTTTTCCACTGGGCTGTAAGCAACTTGAGATTAGAGAAAATGTTTCTCTTTTAAACATTTGTATCGCCTGAGCCTAGCAGAAGGACTGGCGCATAAGATATACTCAATATATATATTTGACTTCAGGATTGGATGGATACACGGATGAGTAGCTGAATGATAAGTGCTCTTGGGTTGAAAATGTTTACGGAGAGAGATCTTAAATGGCATGCTAACATGAAATACTACTTACATTTGATTAGTGTTGAGGAATGGAGAAAGCTTTAGAGTAATTTTATATTTATCTAAGCTATTTAAGTGGAATTGAGCTAATCGAGCTGTAGCATTTTGTAGCTTGTGTCATTTTTCCTGAGATCCTGTGCTTTATTACTGTGACTTGGCTGATACTGCAGATGAAATTTTCTTTTTATGATGGTGGACATACTTTTTCTCTGTTTTGTAAAAGAGACATGACTTATGGGTATAATATGATTAATAATGCCACAGACTACCCTAGGCTGTAAAGCCATGTTGTCAAAAGTTATGCTTGATTTGAATTTGATAAATATCTAAACTTGATGATACGTAGGATGGCATTGGAGAAAAAAGAGAATTGATGTATCCACTCTAAATTATTATTGGCATTTATCAGTGTAAATGCCTCTACTATGACAGATAGATCAGTCCTGGGTGTTCATTGGTAGGACTGATGTTGAAGCTGAAACTCCAATACTTTGGTCACATGATGTGAAGAGCTGACTCATTAGAAAAGACCCTGATGCTGGGAAAGATTGAGGGCAGGAGGAGAATGGGACAACAGAGGATTTGATGGTTGGATGGCATCACCGACTCAATGGACATGGGTTTGGGTGGACTCTGGGAGTTGGTGATGGACAGGGAGGCCTGGCAAGCTGCAGTTCATGGGGTCTCAAAGAGTCAGACACAGCTCAGTGACTGAACTGAACTGAATGCCAGATAAATATATGAATTTGGCAGTTCTTTTCCATGAAGGAAGAAAAAGAAACGTTATTGCAGTATGTACCTATAAAATGTATACTTAGCACATTCCTTAGTGTTCTTTTTAAAAATACATGAAAACATTTAGAGGAAAACAGGCTTTTTAAAAAATATATAAATTTATTTATTTTAATTGGAGGGTAATTACTTCACAATATTGTATTGGTTTTGCTATACATCAACATGAATCCGCCACAGGTATACACGTGTTCCCCATCCTGAACCCCTCCCCCTCACCTCCCCCCCCCCCATACCATCCCTCTGGGTTGTCCCAATGCACCAGCCCCAAGCATCCTGTATCATGCATCAAACCTGGACTGGCGATTCATTTCACATATGATATTATACATGTTTCAATGGCATTCTCCCAAATCATCCCACCCTTGCCCTCTCCCACAGAGTCCAAAAGACTGTTCTATACATCTGTGTTTCTTTTGCTGTCTCACATACAGGGTTATCGTTACCATCTTTCTAAATTCCATATATATGCGTTAGAATACCGTATTGGTGTTTTTCTTTCTGGCTTACTTCACTCTGTATAATAGGCTTCAGTTTCGTCCACCTCATTAGAACTGATTCAAATGTATTCTTTTTAATGGCTGAGTAATACTCCATTGTGTATATGTACCACAGCTTTCTTATCCATTCATCTGCTTTTTAAATTGAAAGATAATGTAATGAACAGATCCCAGAGACTGTAAAAGAGAAGTTTTCAAAATTACTCTTTCCTCTAATGTATTCTAAGATGAAAAGAGCTCTGCGTGTATTTTAATTTTAACAATAAGGTAAGAAACCGTGCATTTTAGATTTGGCATCATTTTACTGAGAAAGATAGTAGATAATGTTATTTAATTAGACAATATATAAATTGTATTAAGACAGGCTGTTTTAAAGATATCCAAAGATAATAATAATTTATGAGGTTGGTTTTTAATTTTATTTTCACATGCTAGTCTTTCAGCTTTATACATCTTCAACCATTGATTAATAAAGACTAGCATGAGAATACTATACACTGTAAATGTAATTGTTTATTACATTATCAGTCTCTGAGCTAGATAAGCTTTTTAATGTATCTAACTTCCCAGCAGCTCTGCAAGTTAGTATTATTACTTCTGTTTTACAGATGAGAAAACTGTGGCTTAGAGGTTATTTATTGGTCTAAAGCCAGATCACTAAAAAATTGCTGAGTCAAGTTTATCTGCTTTCAAACCCCCAATTCTTTATAATGTATTGCATTGCTTCTAGAAAATAGCTTCAGCAACTTAAAATGATATTCAGAGATATTATTAATGTAGTTTCTATTTTCCATTAGTCAGTCATTTAGAAGAAGTGACCAGGTACTGAATGAGAATTAGGAACAGTCTAAAATTGTGCATGAAACCTGTCCCCAAGGACTTTATTTTGGTAAGAAGAGATTGTCACTAGTGGCTATAAATTTCTGTACATGCTTGGGTTCTACTGGGAATTTAGCCACACTGTTTCTTCATCTCTAGCTAATTCAAACTGCGAAAGGACTGCCTCCCCTAGCACAACTCTCAATGTGCCTTGTTAACCAACAATGACTAAATCATTCTGGCAAGAGACAGATTTTCCCTTATGAATCAGATTGGAATTTTGACTGTATTAAAGTAGGTAATTTACAAAAATAAATTCAATATTGCCTGCTACCTATGGAGTAAATCTCAGTTAGATTGACTTCAAAATACATCATCAGTTTCTAAATGTAAAAACATTCCAGATTGTCTCTAGAATACCCCTCTGAGCCCTCAAATCCGAAAGGCCAATTATCTTCCTCCTTATTCCCTAAATTTGCCCTGGTGGTTATTGACACTAATCCTTTCCTGTAGGGTTCTCTGTGCGTGGAGTGTTTTTGCTGCTTTGGCAGACCTTACTGTATTTCATGTCTGGCTCAAGTCAACTTCCTTGGCAAAGGCATTCTCAACTATTCCCATCCCTATTAATCATCCTTTCCCAGAACTCTTTTAGCCCATATTGTTTCACAGTTCTTTGTTCCCTAACCTTTTGCGTCCTCATTCATCTCTATACTCAGTGTGTGACTATATTTTCAAATAGATTGTAAACATCTGATGATCAGGGATCGTATCATATATTTTTGTTTCTGTAACACCAAGCTGGGACTTTGGACACAACTGACTTTTATTTAATGCATGTGGGATCAATTAATAAATCCAGTTACTAGGCAAAGGCTTGTAATTTCTAGTGATGACCAGCTGTAATTGTTTAATTCCTTTCAAGGTGAAACTTTATTAGACTAGGACTAATTCATCAGCACTGAGTATTTCAGTTGGGAAAGATTTTACTTTCGAGAATAAGGGAGAAATTCTAAGCAGAAGTACTTACTTGCTACCATTGTCAATTGCCTATGAGAAAGGGATCAGGGCGCAAACTTTTTTAGCTGAGAGGAATCTGCAAGGAAAAAATTTGTATGTATACTTGGTTTGATTCTTTAATTTTGAAGATTCACAAAAGCAAAGTTGTTTCCATTGAAAAATGAGAAATCTCATGTTGAAAACCATTAAAGGCTTAATTGAACATAGGATGTGTTTATAACATCATCATTGCTAGCGTGAGGACTGTCGTATTGTTCCATTCAGTCAAATTGTCTCTCCAACAGTGTCTTCGTGGCTTATATGCATTTGTGCTTGTTTTTGCTTTTAACTAGATAATAAAACTTAAATGTGTCTAATTTCCTGTAATAACCAACTGTCAGGGTACCATCTGTAAACTTGTATATTTTCATATTTTTCCAATCCTGTTATGATCTGAGTAACAAAATCAATACACAGTGTATATACACCAAAGCGTAATGCTTCCAATATTCAGCTTTAGGAATTACCATTAAAGGTGTGTGTTGCATAGGAGATGGGGAGAAGAGTTCCTCGGTGTTTAGGGTGAACAGTATCCTAAAAATATGTGCCTGTGATCTCTCTTTCAATTGGAGTGACCTCTAACCACACATTCATCGCCTCTTCCTAAAAGTGAGAAATAATCCTATGCATGTTTGTTGTTTTGTGTTTAGTATTTTAGTCCATGTTCACCTTTCAAATAACAACATAAAAGTTTTTTTTTTTCATTTGAATTCAGAATTTGTTAAGAGCTCTAGCAGTACCTAAGAAAAGCATCCTAAGAAAATCCCGGCATCTAAAGAGACATCAGAGTTCTAGAAAGATAAAAGGATGAAAAATCATGCACGAGAGAGGAGATGACTTGAGGACACTTAACCCCTGTCCCTGGAATGTTTCCCTTCCCACTTTCTATTTCTAGTATTCCAGGATGTGGTGAAACAAACCCAGTTTAGTCCTCTCAGCCTGTGTATATATAGAAGGAGGTATCTTGATTTTTTTTTCATAAACTAAAGTTCATGACCCTATTAGCTCATTAAAACTCTTCATGTCTGTTTCAAGAGCTCTGTTCTGGGAAATCTGCACCATGAAAGCACCCTCTAGCCTATTTCTGCAGTTGTGTCGTGTGTGTGTATATCTGTTTATCTTAGATGAATATGGGAAAATGCCGCTTGATTGAACTCTTAAAGGATATTTCTCCCCCACTCGAAACCTGGCCTGTGACAGGCAAGAGGTAAGTAGGGCATCTCTCCTCTTTGTTCTTCTGCCAGCGCAGTTCTTAGGTTTGGCCTTGGATACCTGTGTCCTCTAGCCACCCATCTTAGTCATGTGCGGGGTGCCTTCTCATGCCCATCATCTCTGTCCTGTAGTCCTGTCTCGCCTGCTCTGCCTGTTTCTCCCATGTACCACCCTGTTCCTTCTTATGTGACTTTTAGCGCATTGACTGGATCTTGCGAGGGCTCACCCATGCCTTCGCATCTCATGATGAGTCTCATGCCTTCTGTTCCTCTCACGCTGTTGTTCTAACTCTCTCACATGATGCTTCCTGCCCCTCCGTCCCCTGTGAGGGCTCTCACTACATGCCTCTCTTGTGAGTTCTTTTTCCATTCTAGTGTTTGTGGTCCCGCCTGTACCAATCTTTGGAGAAGGAAATGGCAACCCACTCCAATATTCTTGCCTGGAGGATTCCAGGGACGGAGGAGCCTAGCAGGCTACAGTCCATTGGGGTCACAAAGAGTTGGACACGACTGAGCGACTCTTATTAGGACTTTAGTCCTGTTAAGCCGTAATTGTTGATTCATATGTTACTCAGGGCAAGATTGTCAGCTTTCCGAAAAGAGCTCATTTCTATTTTATTTCTTCAAATTTTATGACACCTTTTATGAGGAATTTAAAAGAGAATCTAGAATCCTATCATACCCCTAGCTTAACGACCTCTAACTGCAGATTCAAGTGAACTGAGCGAATTTTGCCAATTTTTATATACCTCTGAATTATATTCCTGTATGACTAGCTGTTTTCTGAAAGATAAAACTCTTGTTCCTATTCAAATGAATATAAAGTGTTTCTTTCTCAATGTTTGCTAAATTTTTGAGGTTAAAGTGTAGCTTAGTTTCTTCAGGATTTCAAAATTTTTATTACTCTTTTTTCTCTCTGCCTCTCTAATGCCCATGGCTGTTTGGTATGATTTCTGTTAGAAATTTTCAGCAGTCTGTATTGTCGTTTTGTGAAATCTCTCTTCCGTTTTTGGAGCCAGCGCTTTGATTAAAGGCTTCATTACCTCTCCCAGAGGATTGATGAGCTGCATCCTCACAGTCCTTCCCCTTTCCACACAATTGCTTGTACAGTAATCTCTCTAAAATGTGTCACTCTGAGTAAGGTGTTTTTATGTTGAGGGCTCTTCAATGTCTCCCTATTGACAAAAACCCAGCTCTCCAGCAAGATCTACCCCCGCTTGCCTTCTCAATAAAATTTACCCTACTTGCTGTAAAACCCAAACCACTTGTATTTTCTCTTAGAATGATATGCTATTACACAACACTATGACTTTTTCCATGCTGGTTCTTCAGTCTGGAATGCTTTTATTTTGTCTATTTGGCAAATTCCTATCTGCCCCGCATTCTTCATAGATTGACCACCCCTGGAACTTTCTGTCATTGTAAAAATAACTCATTAGTACACGTACCTAGATATGCCATGTTAGAAATACATTTCATCAAATGTATTTGGAAGGAAATGGGATTTCTTGGGCACATAACTTCTTTCTAGTAATCCTTCATGGGAAGGGGTGCCTTTTGAATTCTTGGTGCCTTTTATACTGATCTGGTTTCACTCCTGCCTGGACCTCCTTCTGATTCACGTACAAGGGATGGAATGTGCCAGTCCGGGTGTGCAGATGGTTACCACAGGACGGAGAAACTAACTAGCCCTTATGTGGACTGACTCTGGCTTGGAAATACTGTTACTCTTAATAAGGATTGAATGGTCAGAGGAACAGTAATTCCAGTTGAAATGTTTAAAATGTGTTTACGCTCTCTCTTCCCCTTCAGTGCTCTTGATGTCATTATTTTGCTCATCTTTGAACTGGGATTCTGAAGCACCAGAATCTTTTAAATTATCTCTGGTGAGATCAAAATACCATGGTTGAGAATAAAAAGCAAAAGCCCCTGTGTACTTGTGGTTCTTCAGGGCTGTTGAGCTGGGTTAGTTGGTGCACCTCATGATTTCAGAGAAACTGCCAGGTGCCCCTGGGAACAGAAAGCTGAGCAGGTTTCCTTCACTGGGAGTCCAGCTGAACAGCGCAGCAGATGGTGAAGGAGTCACAGCTGCTCTTACAGATTTCGTGCCACTGCAGAGTGGCCCATGTTCTTTTTGTAGAAAAGATCTAAATTTATAATTTATACTGAAAAATAGGTTTCTGGCATAAAATAAGAGTGTACAGAAGTAATGTCAGGCATGATGATATTTAAAATCTAGTAAAACTGTTGCTTTCATTGTTTCTGATATTTTAGCATCTACTCAGAACTTTAGGGGCTTCCCAGGTGGCGCTACTGGTAAAGAACCTGCCTGCAAGTGCAGGAGGCAGAAGAATGTGATCCCTGGGTCAGGAAGACCCCCTGGAGGATGGTATGACAACCCACTCCAGTGTTCTTGCCTGGAGAATCCCCATGGACAGAGGAGCCTGGTGGGCTACAGTCCATAGGGTCATAAAGAGTCCGACATGACTGAGCAACTTAGTGCACGCAGAACTTTAGCTTTCAATCTATATATAATTATCACTTTAAAATGGTTACTTTATAATTTATATGACAAAATGACTTCTCCTTGACCCTAGATTTCTAAAGGAAGCACGAAGCTGAAAAATGTTAGCAAATCATTGATTATGTTGATTGTCAAGCTCTTTAATGTGAGGACAGTATTTTAATACAATAATGAATTATTAATTATTTCATATGTAACAAAGTTATTTCTTTTCAAATGTGTCTCTGATGGTCAAAATTAAATTTTAAATAGAAAGCACTTTCTCTAATCTGCTAATTTGATGATTGTGTTTGATTTTGGCATAGACTATATGCCATTCTATGCATATTTAAATAGAATTTTCCTTTGAAACTTTCCATATGTTCTGCATAGCAAGGCATCTGTGTAATGAAGAAATTACTTTTGAACCACCTTCCTTATGATATTTCTCTTTGGTGACAGTGTTGATAATAGTGATGATGATGACAAGGTGATAGTTATTGTGTGAAATTTGAGCTCATATTTTATGCATATCAGTGTTCCCCATATTTTGTGTAGGGCTACTAAGTAATTGAATGAGATCGTTTCTGAGCTGATTGCCATCATTTTCTTCTTTGGCCAGTAAGGAGACTGAAGCATGGGAGATTGAAGTGACCTACCCAGGTTAGTAAGTGGCTGTAGTTAAGAGCTGTATTCCAACTTGTCTGACCCAATTTACCATTCTGTGTATTAAAAAAAAAAAAAAAAGATAAAATGAAAGCTTCTCTGATTGAAATTAGGGGCACAACCTAGATCCAGTTGCATAACATCTATCCTGCATCTGTAGGTTCAATTCAGTAGTTTGAATCAATAGACTTGTCTAAGCTCTTTGTTTTGGAAGTTAAGACACTACCTAATTATCTCTTCAGATAGACCTAGTGACTGTCATATGCTTTCACTGGGTCATATACCAGTAGTCAGTTAGGAGTAGGATCTCCTGACCGCAAATTAAGCTTTGTTTCTGCTATATGATTTGTTCTAAGATTTCATTTTACTCTATTGCAACTTGTTATGTGATGCATAAGGCATTTATTAATTCAACATCTAGCAAATATTTGTCCATTTACCTAAAGTGCACTGGAGTCATCTCTTTCTTCCTGAAAGTTGACTTAGACACTTAATAAGGCTGATCAGTAGTTAAAGGCAGAGACTGAATTCGCTGGCTCAGATGCCTGAAGCCGTTACAGTAGCCCTCCTCTCCTCGGTTTACGCAAGAAGGTCCCCGAGAGACGTGTGTCAGGACTGAAACAGTTGGCTGCAGAGTCTTCTTTTTCAAGAGTGTCTGCTGTTTTATTTGCTCTCTTTTTGATACAATCGTTGGTTTGAAAACACCTCTCTGTTAGAATCCCCACAGTTGTCAGAAATGAGCCCTGAATTTGTGAGAAACGAGTCTCACAAACAAGGAAGATGTGATCAGTCAGTTTGGAACTAGAATCCGTCTTTTATAAACTGGAAACTGTAAAGATAGGCAGAACATTCCCAAGGAAGAAGTCTGAAACTTGGCCCCCAGAGCGCTACCTTCAGCAGTATGAAGGGATTTTGGCTCATGTGGTGTTGAGGGTGTAGCCTGAGAATAGTGGAAATCAGTGCACAAATCCTCCTAATCCTAATTCTCCTGCCAAATGAACCCTTTTCCTTCACTATCAACAGATGCGGTGTCTTTTAAACTTATCCCCTCCGCTTGGACTCAGAACGTGTTCTCACAGTCAACTTCATTCAGTTACCATCTCATCTTTAATGAACATTTCAGATTCTTACACATTGTATTTGAATGCCAGCATATTGGTTGATCTTTCCAGTGTTCTGTTACCAATTCAGGTATTTCTGCTATTAAAGCTGTATACCTGAAACTAACACACCATTGTAAATCAACTGTACTCCAATGGAATTAAAACAAAACAAAACAAGCTGAGGTGACCATCCAGTGAGCAAATACCTGTGAAGCTTTCAGAGCCTAAGCAGGTCAAATTTTAGCTGATTGCCTCACATCCTTGGAAACCAGGGATTCCTAAAGTTGAACCTAGATAAAAACCTATTTCACACACAAAAAAGCCACCCTGCTTACCTGCCAACTGAGCCACAAGGGAAGCCCAAGAATACTGGAGTGGGTAGCCTATCCCTTCTCCAGCAGATCTTCCTGACCCAGAAATCGAACCGGGGTCTCCTGCAATGAAGGTGGATTCTTTACCAACTGAGCTATGAGGGAAACATTCTTGGGCTTCACTTGTGACTCAGCTGGTAAAGAATCTGCCTGCAATGCGGGAAACCAGGGTTCGATCCCTGGGTTGGGAAGATCCCCTGGAGAAGGGAAAGGCTATACCGTCTCGTATTCTGGCGTGGAGAATTCCATGGACTGTATAGTCCATGAGATCGCAAAGAGTCAGACACAGCTGAGCAACTTCCCACTTTCACTTCCACTTACCTGCCAGGAAGGGTGAGATTCAAGAATTTACACTTACTTTAGGAGTTTAGTCATCACTTGTCAGAACTTTCCATGGGATGACTCATGTATTTCCATATGTATTTATATGAGTATATTGCTGAGATATTAAGTAGCTAGGGTTAAAGATATTAAAAAGTCTTTATGGATTTTCTTACTCATTCTAAAACATAATCATCTTTTAGTAAATAAGAGTATAATGCAAAAATAAACAAATTCTAAATGTTTAGAGTGACATGCTCCAGTTTCTGTAATATGGAGCATAGTGTTTCCCTCTGAATTATTTGGGGAACATTAAGGACAGCATTAAACAACAACAAAAAAAAGGTAATCTGTGATCAACCCTGAATATTCTTTGGAAGGACTGATGCTAAAGTTGAAACTCCAGTACTGTGGCCACCTGATGTGAAGAGCTGACTCACTGGAAAAGACCCTGATGCTGGGAAATATTGAGGGCAGGAGGAGAAGGGGGTGACAAAGGATGGGATGTTTGGATGGCATCACCAATTCAATGGACATGAGTTTGAGCAAACTCAGCAATATAGTGAAGGACAGGGAAGCCTGGTGTGCTGCAGTCCATGGGGTCACAAAAAGTTTGACACAACTAAGCAACTGTACACCAAAAGCCTGTAAATTATAAAAGTAAAATAAGGAAATATATAGTGATTTGAGGTCTGTAATAATTCTTGTTGTTTTCATATATAACACCCCTGTGATTGTACTCAAATATTTGCTGTGACACATGTCTGCTTAAAATCACAGAGAATTTTCTTGGAACATTAGAATCAAATGTTATGAAAGAGAGGTTCAATGAAGAGTATCTGAGGACCTTACCATCTTTGGAAATTATATTCCTTTAGCAATATTTAATATAGATTTTTTCTGATTTAAAGATTTACATGTACATAAAAGTCTTCACACATAGGTCTTTGATTTTAATGGTGGGATTTCAGGCTATGTTTGTAATACTTTGTAGATGGAAGACTATAGCAGATTTTTAGAAACTGGCTACTTTAGGTGTTTTTAACCTCATGAGGAAGGAATCTCTATCATAACATGAAAAGGATTTGTTAAAAAGAAGAGCAAAGTGAATCACTTTTTCTTATGATAGTCTCCAGGGATAGTTCCTTTGAGCAGTCCATTAAAAAAAATATATATATATATATAAATTTCTTCTTTGATTTGTTGAGAAAGCAATTTTCTTGTGTATTAGACGTAGGTAAGTTAGGTATAAGATATTTTATGTAAGTATATAAGTAAGATTTTCTTATTTATTTTAGTTTTGCTTTTTGTTTCTCATTAGTCTAATATTTTAATCTATATCATTTAATTGAGTAGCTACTATGAAAGTCTCTGGTGATTTTCTATATATATTTGTATATGTATATCACCTTTATAATCTGCAAAGGGTAGAATTTATTAACCCTGATTTACTTACAAAAAAGCCAAAGTTGAGATACTTTTAAGTGAAGTAATATGTTCCAGAGGTCATGCAGGAAATGACACTGTTGCAATCCAAACCCCAAGTCCCTTCACCCCAGAGGTCGCACCATTTTCCTGGTATCACACCAACTTCAAGGACAATATGAATCAAAAAAAAAAAAAAAGCATTTTCAACAGTAGGTTGTATTTTGACCTACTGATTAACAAACAAATGATAAAGTCTAAGCAGGCTTTTAAGGACAGTGCTTTTATTTGGACACAGATTTCTTGGGAATAACTGCCCCAGTGAGCCCTTCCCGCTCACTCCTGTGGCAGCTACATGGTGATGGTGGTGTAGTCGCTAACTCACGTCCGACTCTTGCGAGCCCGTGGACTGTAGCCTGCCAGGCGCCTCTGTCCGTGGGATTCTCCAAGCAAGAACACTGGAGTGGGCTGCCATTTTCTTCTCCATGTGTACATACATAATGTGTCTTTATTAAATAAGTTAGATGCATATTTCTCTAATGTCACCCAAAGCTGCTTTAATTTATCTGTGAGAGTTTTAACAATGTAGGCTGAGAATAAATACATTATGCTGATGGTGCATCAAAATCTCAAAAAAGAATGCAGTGAACATACCTTTGAAGCTGGTGTCTGCATTTCTATGGTAATAATCCCCCTTAAGTAAATATTCTTTTACTTTGTGGGGAAATAAAAGATTGAAAAGTACCTTTTTTTATGACCATAAAGCTGTCAAAGATTAATAATGATGAGATAATCTGTATTACAGTTTTAATTTAAAAGAAACATTTTAACAACATATGTGGAAATATCACACCATTTCCTTGATTTTGATGTGCTTAGTATTACCATTGTATGTATGAGTAAAAACAAAACAATTTACTTCAGGAGAAAAAAATTGAAGGAGAGGTAGATTTCTAAGTGGGGTTTATAGGAAGGCAGTCCTGAAAGAAATCCATCAAAACTTTCCTTCATCAGATTTCCCTAGTCCCTTCTCTTTTGCAGTTTTTGTTGTATTTGTTTCTAGTTTAAACACAATTTTCTGTCTTTCCAGAAAGTAAATGTGTTAAGTACTTATAGGAGTTTACAGTGCTATAAATTGAATATTAACATCATTTATTTTTGGATATTCCTAAAGTGCCAAGCTTGGGGTTCTGATTATATTGTTGACTTTCATTGTTGTTTTTTGCTTTTGAAAAGAAGATTATCAAAATTATGCTTCCGATGAAATAGTTTAATATTTATGCTGTGTCTTTTATCCCCAAACATATTAATATCTAATATAACATATTTATTTTAGTCATATCTAAGTTATTTAAAATATGTCTTACCAATGGAGATCGAACTAATGTGAGTTTTTTAATACCTTTATTCATATTCTTCTCTGAAGATAGATATATTGAAAGCTCCTTGAGTTTTAAGAGTTAATTCATCTTTATATCTCCACAGAAATTAGTACCGTTTCTAAAATGCTGCAGGCTTTCAAGTGTCTGTTATATTGAACATTAATTGTAAGAGTTTTCAAAGCAGTTATATATTTATATCTGAAAATGTGCATATATATATATATATGTGAAAATTCTTTGTGAATTCTCTTGTGAATTCTAATGTGCCTGCTTTCAGTACTATAATCCTTATCTTTTACAACTTTCAAAACCAGGGGGAATTAAGCTTCATGTCTTCCTCATCTGAGTGCATTCTCCACTGGACCAAATTTAGAGGTGTGTGTGTGTGTTTTTTTTAAGTAGTAGTTTTGCGATATGTGAAAAGCCTGGATTACATGTTTTAGTTTCTTTGCTGTTTTGATGTGGCTTCTTGACTTTAATATGATAGACTTGAATGGGAGACTCATGTACATATGAAGAAATCATATGGAACTGCATCTGTGTCACTTGTAGCCACTGTGTGTATGTGCGTGCTGAGTCGCTCAGTCAGGTCTGATTCTTTGTGACCCCATGGACCATAGCCCACCAGGCTCCTCTGTCCATGGAATTATCTTGGCAAGAATACTGGAGCAGGTTGCCATTTCCTACTCCAGAGGATCTTCCCAACTCAGGGATCAATCCCATGTCTCCTGCATTTCCTGTGTCTCCCGCATTGGCAGGTGGATTCTTTACCAGACCTCGGAAGCCCCGGTTGCGACCATTGGTTGCGTTCATGCTAAGTCAGTTCAGTTGGGTCTGTGAGACCCTATGGACTGTAGCCCGCCAGACTCCTCTGTCCTTGAGATTCTCCAGGCAAGAATGCTGGAGTGGCTTGCCATGCCCTCTTCCAGGGGTACTTCCTGACCCAGGGATTGAACCCACGTCTCCATGTCTTCTGCACTGGCAGACAGGTTCTTTACCATTAGTGCCACTTTACCATTAGACCACATTATTTTGAATTAAACTGAGGAAAAGAGGCTTGTTCATATACAGAAGAAATGAGGATATGGAAAGTTGAAGGGAAGTTACAAATTATTACGAATTATGATAAGTACTGTCTCTGGGTGCTAAGTAGTAGTTTAAAAATAGTAAGAGATTCTTGGGTGCAATGTCAGTGTATTTAAGGACAATCTTTAACCCAGCAATTTGGCTTCTTGATATTTATTTTCAGGAGAAAACACATTGGAGGGTAATGTGAATGAAAGTATTTCTTGAAGCACTGTTTGTAATAATGAAAAAACTGGAAACAGTCTATATGTCAATTACTGGGATGTAAGTAAAAAGAAAACCATGATATGTTGAGAAAATGTAACATGGTACAGGCAGTGAAAAGTATAGTCTGTTATTTATATTCATTATCCTAGAAAGGTCTTTCTGATAATGCAATAGAAAAAAAAGCACGTAGTAAAACAATATGTTTGGAATTGTTTTACTTATAGAACATATGTATGTATATAGACAGGTCATCCTAAAGATAAGCTCATAATATTGATGGGATTTTCCTATGAGCACTGAGTATTTTGTCTTTTTGAATGCTTTTATGAATTCTTAGTTTATCTAAATATATGAAAGTCTATCTGGCAGAAGAAAAAACACTACGTTTGATAATTTATTTTTTAAGCTTGAAATTATGGTTAACTTCCCAACTACAACTGTATTTATTTATTTCTATATTTACTGACCTAAGAGGTCAGAGAATTGTCCATTTGTATCCCACTGTCACTAGCAAAATTATTGCTAGTTTAGTAGTAAGCAGTATAAACCAGAAAGTAATATGGAAAATATTACATTCAATTCAGTTCAGTTCAGTTGCTCAGTCGTGTCCGACTCTTTGCGACCCCATGAATCGCAGCACGCCAGGCCTCCCTGTCCATCACCATCTCCCAGAGTTCGCTCAGACTCACGTCCATCGAGTCGGTGATGCCATCCAGCCATCTCATCCTCTGTCGTCCCCTTCTCCTGCTGCCCCCAATCCCTCCCAGCATCAGAGTCTTTTCCAATGAGTCACTCTTCGAGTGAGGTGGCTTTAGACAGTTAATTACTTCCATGCAGTCCAGTGGTTAGGACTTTACCTTCCCGTGCAGGAGTTGCAGATTCGATCCCTGGTCAGCGAACTAAGATCCCACATGCGTTGTGGACAAAAAACCAAAACATAAAACAGAAGCAATATTGTAACGAATTCAATACAGACTTTAAAAACGGTTGCACATCAAAAAAGTCTTAAAGAAAAGTTAAAATCATAAATGAGAATTAAAATGGACTTGAGGTTTAGATCTGTGTTTCTTATATACTCTTCACCGGATGATGATATGTAGTATTTCAATGGTTCAGTTCATAAAAAATGGTTCAATTAGAATGAGAGTCTTGCTTGACTTTTAATAGAAATTGAGTATCATGTATATTTTAAATTTTACTGATGTAAGTACTATCTTTTAGTAATCGTCTATAATTTAATTTGCTTTGTAAGTCTTCTTTTAGGTTCTTTATAATACATTATATACTTAATTCATTTATATGATAGGAAGTCATTTTTCAATGATTCTTCTTTTTATGTATGTCTATATTTGACTATATTCTTCTGATATAAAAGCACAGTCCCACACCACCACCCCCACCCCGCCATGATGACCTCTACACTGGAATGGTTGGCTTGGTTTTCTTTATAAACACAAATATTTTAAAACATAGGACAAAGACATAGTTTATCTCTTTCATCTATTTATTACATGTAGATGTGAGCATATTTCTTTAAGCATCTTTTCTCCTTTGGAGAATGGAATAATGTCTTAAAAGCAGTTATATAATTTGATCAAAATTAGTATCTGGGATTATTAGCCCAGTGTGTAATTTTCTTTTGAACAATTCAGATTTATGGTTTAAAAAAAATGTGAGAGAAACAGTTACTATATAAAATAGAGTGCCTTTCATTCACTCTTTCCAATTTATTTTAGAAGTTTCATCAAATTCAAATGTAAATTAAACATTTCACATCTAGGCTTTAGAAAATTTATATTAGTCTAACTAAAGCAAAGTGTCAGAGGCAGCACTCAGCAAATTCTATAAACATTAATAGAGTTAAATTTGATTGGAAGTGTATATACTTTTTGCTTTTGATTTAAATGTGAAGTTTAATTCATTTCTTAACGATTCCTTATCTGATAGAAGCTAAAATGGTACCTGCTTCACAAAGCACTTTTAAGAATTAAATTAACCAATGTAGATAAAGGGATTGGCACAGTACCTGGCATACAATAAATGCTTAATAAACGGTGGCATTTATCAATAGCTAATGTTCATTATAATTTTCTGGTTGGGATTTGAATTTTATTTTTTATCATTAACCAGTTTGTAACTTTCCATACTATATGGAAACATATGCTTTTTAAAAATAAAACTTTAACTTTTAAGGTTTACTTTGAAAAAGATTGTTATACATCCACTGAGTTAAAAAGTAAAATTTAGTGGGTATCCTTTGTGTATTTTAAGCTGTGTTTTTGCCTTACTTCTCTTCTCTGTTTCCTGAATGGAAAGATGAAATCTCTATGTTTTCAAGGTCTCATTCAGTCCTAAAGAGACCTTTAGTGCTGTGCTATATTTTAATTATTTTAAACTTATACTCACTGAGACTGTAATTAAATCTATATTTTGCCTAGCATTCCTTATCCTCCTAGAGAACCATATTTGTCAGTATTATAAATGTAAGCAATGCAATATATTAATTATTATGAAAGAAATCAGTTTATTATTTGCTCCATTTTTAGAAGCATATCAACATTCTACTGTATACGCTTAGATTAAGCTTAATTATTCTTTTGACTTCTGAGGAAGATGAAGTCTTTTCAGTTTTCTCTGATGTGGACTGTAAATTGTTCAACACATATTTATTGAGCATCAACTGTATACCTAAACCGTGAAAATTGCCTTAGGATTCTTAGGTACATACAGACTCATTTCAGTGCACTTTATGAAATGTTAAGACCGATTCATGCATAAAATGCTAGGAAAATAAAAGTGTCGGAAAAACATCTAATCTAGCTTCCAGGAAGTGAATCCAGCCCGAACAACTCTTCAGAAAGTAGAATGATAATTATATTCATAATTATCCTTCTGAATTATCACTAAACCCTCAGTCATCAGTAAAGATTCACTTATGATCATGATAATTTCCTGAATATTAAGCAAAACATCCTAATGCACTCTAGTTAAAAAAATTTAATTATGGTAAGAAGGAAGGGTTGTCTGCCTGACGATTAATAAGAAAGTACATTGGAAACCTCATTTTTAAATAATTCTTTGTAATAAAGCATTCACACTTCATTTGATTGAGACTATCTTTTAGTTTTTAATATATTACTGAGTTTTTAAATACCAGCTTGATTGGTTTATTGCCACTTATGAATTATAAAAATATTCTTATTAATGAATTTTCTTTGATTAAAGGAAATTGGAAAATAGATATAAAACTGAAGCAAAATTTTTCACTTATAATTATTTAAATTTCTAAAAATTTGGTGTTATTAAAAGTATATGTTTTTCAAAGTTTGCTGGTTGTATTAGAACTTGATGTTTAACAAAATAAAAATATTAAAATAAAGGCAGAAAACATAAAGATTTACCCACTGCTCTAGAATTCAGTTTGTGGTGGAAGGGATTTGGTTCATGTATCTGTTCATAAAGTTCTCTGGGTCATATTCAAGGGACTCAACTTTATGTTATCTGTAGAGCTATTTGAAAAATAGAAGGATCTCTTTAATATAAGACTAATATCAACAGCATCCCAATAAATGATGTTGAGAATGTAAAATTCTGTCCCTGTTATGTGAAGTGGGTATAAAATACTTTTATTGTAATAAGCTTTTTTTTAAACTAATTGAACGTTAATATGGATTCTGTGTAATTAGTGATAGGAGATGTTTCTTAATATCAGTTCTTTTATAGTATTGGAGGAGGGTAATATCTTCATTGAAATATACTGCTGCTGCTGCTGCTAAGTCACTTCAGTCGTGTCCAACTCTGTGCCACCCGATAGACTCCACCAGGCTCCCCTGTCTCTGGGATTCTCCAGGCAAGAACCCTGGAGTGGGTTGCCATTTCCTTCTCCAATGCACGAAAGTGAAAAGTGAAAGTGAAGTTGCTCAGACGTGTCCGACTCTTAGCGACCCCATGGACTGCAGCCTACCAGGCTCCTCCACCTGTGGGATTGTCCAGGCAAGAGTACTGGAGTGGGGTGCCAGTGCCTCCTCCGTGAAATATACTGAGTTACTAACAAAGATATGCATCACTTATGTTTAAAGGAATGACTTCTCAAGGAAAGTAATAATCTCATTCATAGATATTAGAGATTCAATGGTATTCCCTGGCTTGGTTTTAATTCCTCTGCAAAGAAGATTACCATGTTAACCCCCTTTCCTCCCCCTGTCTTGGTCATATGTGTAAGCTAGCATATTTCTGTTATATATGAGTTGGCCATAAATTATACCTGAATGACAGCTGGCCAGAGAAAAAAATAAATATTTTGGGAAGCATGATTTTATTTGGGGGCCATTTCTTTCAGTTGTTGTTAAAGATGTAGAAAGAGTTGCTAACACTAGTAGCTGCATCTGTGGCTCTGAAGTCATTTAATGTCAACTAAAGATTACAATCCCAAAGAAAGACAATGCCAAAGAATGCTCAAACTACCACACAATTGCACTCATCTCACACGCTAGTAAATTAATGCTCAAAATTCTCCAAGCCGGGCTTCAGCAGTACGTGAACCGTGAACTTCCAGATGTTCAAGCTGGTTTTAGAAAAGGCAGAGGAACCAGAGATCAAATTGCCAACATCCTCTGGATCATGGAAAAGCAAGAGAGTTCCAGAAAACATCTATTTCTGCTTTATTGACTATGCCAAAGCCTTTGACTGTGTGGATCACAATAAACTGTGGGAAATTCTGAGAGAGATGGGAATACCAGACCACCTGACCTGTCTCTTGAGAAACCTATATGCAGGTCAGGAAGCAACAGTTAGAACTGGACATGGAACAACAGACTGGTTCCAAATAGGAAAAGGAGTATGTCAAGGCTGTATATTGTCACCCTGCTTACTTAACTTCTATGCAGAGTACATCATGAGAAATGCTGGGCTGGAAGAAGCACAAGCTGGAATCAAGATTGCTGGGAGAAATATCAATCACCTCAGATATGCAGATGACACCACCCTTATGGCAGAAAGTGAAGAGGAACTAAAAAGTCTCTTGATGAAAGTGAAAGAGGAGAGTGAAAGCTCAATATTCAGAAAACAAAGATCATGGCATCCGGTCCCATCACTTCATGGCAGATAGATGGGGAAACAGTGGCTGACTTTATTTGTTTGGGCTCCAAAATCACTGCAGATGGTGACTGCAGCCATGAAATTAAAAGACGCTTACTCCTTGGAAGGAAAGTTATGACCAACCTAGACAGCATGTTAAAAAGCAGAGACATTACCTTGTCAGCAAAGGTCTGTCTCGTCAAGGCTATGGTTTTTCCTGTGGTCATGTATGGATGTGAGAGTTGGACTATAAAGAAAGCTGAGCACCAAAGAATTGATGCTTTTGAACTGTGTTGTTAGAGAAGACTCTTGAGAGTCCCTTGGACTGTAAGGAGATCCCACCAGTCCATCCTAAAGAAGATCAGTCCTGGGTGTTCATTGGAAGGGCTGATGTTGAAGTTAAAACTCCAATACTTTGGCCACCTGATATGAAGAGCTGACTCATTTGAAAAGACTCTGATGCTGGGAAAGATTGAGGGCAGGAGGAGAAGGGGATGACAGAGGATGAGATGGCTGGATGGCATCACTGACTCGATGGACATGAGTTTGGGTAAACTCCAGGAGTTGGTGATGGACAGGGAGGCCTGGCATGCTGTGGTTCATGGGGTCACAAATAGTCGGACATGACTGAGCAACTGAACTGAACTGAAAGATATCATAACTTCCTGTTTCCGATCATTCTCAAATATCTCCCCTGTATACTTGTGCTATAGTTTATAATTAGCAGCTTGATTCAAAAAAAAAAAAATCTCTGTGTGTGTTTTAGTGAACCAAGAAGTGCAATAAAATTTTATAAAACATTTAGAGACACAGGATGACATTTGCTTCAAAGTGACATTTGGATCAGGGCTAAAAACAGGTTACTGTTCTTGTCCAGGGACATGTACTCTACTAATAATGGCATATTGTTCCCTGAATTTGGATGAGTAATAACACCACAGCCATTTTACGTGTAAGTGAGTCTAAATCTGTTTGATTCTTTTAATCCTTTTCCCTCATTCAGGAGAGGAGTACAGGGGATGCAAACATTACTGATGGAAGGCTTACTGTAATATTCATCTAAAAGATTATCATTATTTTCCATTACCTTCCTTACAACATGGCTTTCAGAAGCAGACCTATTTTTAAATACTGTTTGAGAATCAGGCAGTGGTAAGGGTAGCCATGAGGCCCCATTCCTTTTCATGGACTGTAGCCCTCCAGGCTCCTCTGTCCATGGAATTCTCCAGGCAGGAATACTGGGTTGCCATTCCTTTCTCCAGGGTATCTTCCTGACCCATGGATCCAATCCTGGTCTCCTGCAGTCCAGGCAGATTCTTTACCATTTGAGCCACCAGAGAAATCCATTCACTTTCATAGCATTGTCTAGAAATATTCTTTTTCTGTGTTGGTGTTAGGCATTGTTGGCCTCTGCTGTTTCAGAGTACATGAATTCATATACCATTATCCCTCAGTGTCCTTGCAGGGCGTTGGTTCCAGGACCCTCGCAGATACCAAAATGAGTGGATGTTCAAGTCCCTGTATAAACTGGCATGTGTAGTATTTGTGTGTAACCTACATAGATCCTCTCTAAACCGCCTCTAGATTACTTATGATACCTAATACAATGTAAATGTTATGTGACTAGTTGCCAGCAAATTCAAGTTTTGGTTTTTGGAGCTTTCTGTATTTTTTTCCCCCAATACTTTCGATCCGTGTTTGGTTGAATCTATGGATGTGGACCCTGCAGATATAGAGGACTGGAGGGTTGACTATGTTTTAGAAAGAGGACGGACAGCAATGGGCTCTGCATTTCCTGTATCGCCAGGTGTCATGCTTTGCCTACTCTATCCTCAGAGTGTGTCTATAATCTCAGCATATAAGTAATGATCTGGCTGCTGACTCTCCTTTCATGGTGTTGGG
Organism: Ovis aries; assembly: GCF_016772045.2. Classification (NCBI taxonomy): domain Eukaryota; kingdom Metazoa; phylum Chordata; class Mammalia; order Artiodactyla; family Bovidae; genus Ovis; species Ovis aries. The sequence continues at coordinate 21,959,101 of NC_056058.1, read as the reverse complement.
CAGAAATGATCATCTTTCCATTTACTCTCCAAAGCTATAACTTTGACTTGAAAGAGTCCTTTTTTGACAAGAGGAAAAAAGTTAAATATTAGCATTTTAAGAATATATATAAAAGTTTCAAAGGAAGAGTCTAGCAAATAAGGCATATAAAGCCAGAATGAAAAGCAGTATCTATTAGCAGTTACCATCTCACACCAACTGTACAAATAATAACACTATTTTACTCCTCTTTGTATTTTGATTTTGAAAGAGAAAAGTGCATATTTGCTATATTTGTTTCATTTTCCTTTAAAATCCATAGCAACATTTTTATTTACAGCTAGTTTAGAGTATGATAAACTTTCAGGATGACTCAGCAGAAATTTTTATTAGTTTTGTTCACTGCTATATCTCCAGCATCTAGAACAGAACCTATCATATTGTAAACACTCAGTGTTACTGAATGAATGAATACATTATATATTTTCTACTAGAAGTGTCACTTGTGTATTAGTTAACTTTCATGAGATCATTTGGCTAAAGTTGAAGATTTAGCCATTTGGAGCTACTTACTTCTCAAGAGAGAATTCTGATCTTTGCAATAATTACATTATTTTAATTACTCATTAAGATTTTAGAAAATGTGGAAGTATATGTAAATGCTGCTATAGAATTTAAAGCTGGGAGGACTTTACAAACTGTTCTTCTGTACCAGTGTCATCCAAGGGGCATACCTCCTGGAAGGGCAATTTGGAACATTTCTGCCTGAAATGTTTCATTACTGGCTGTACTACTTCATGAAGCTGCATTCCAGTGAGGAAAGCCTCCAAATGGAAGGAAGTGCACATTAAGAGATTTTGAAGTCCAGTAAAATCTGCTTGAAATCATTGGTAATCCTGATACTTTCTAACAATTTGGCCCCAAAGCTTCACACTTTAGAAGCCACTCCCAAAAAGTATATCATTGAAAGAAGAAAGCATCAAGGTTCCCAATTACTTCCTCAGAGATTTTACTGGATTTCACAGCATGACTCTGAAGAAAACTGCTATATGTTTTATATAAATAATTACTGTTTATGAGATATGTACTGAACTATTCATTATTTAGAAAGCAGTTATTAATTTTAAACCTAGCAAACCATTAAAGTGCATCAAATTAACTTGGATTCAAACACTGTGACAACTAGGTTTCCCAGTTTGCAGATACAAACTCTTTTCTCTCTTACGTCAGGTTTTGTAAAATTGATGTGTTGTAGTGGAAAATAACATACAGAGTAAGCAACAGTCAAAAAAAGTGATTTCGAGTATTGTTCTTTTTTAGATTCTTTATACTGTATTAACTTGACAGTCCATGGTTTAAAAAGTGCCATTTTCTCAGCTCTGCCACTTGCTAACTTTGTCACTTAGAACAGATTACTTAATTTTTTGGTGCCTCAGTTTATCATCCATAAAATGAGAATAACCATGGTGCCAACTTCATAGTGTTGTTTTTATGATTCAGTGACTCAATACATGTAAAGTACCTCGAGCAAGATTCAGCAACCTTTCCTGCAGAAGAAGAGATGGTAAACATTTCAGGCTCGCGCACCTCCTCACCTCCACTGTTCTGATGTGCAAGCATCATAGATTATCCATAAATGCATGTGAGTATGTTGCAGTGAATATGTATTTACCAAAACAGGCAGTCCAGAAGTCATAGTCTACTGACTCCTTGTCTAAAATTGTGCTTAGTATATAATCAACTTTCAGAATTATTATCTTCCACCTTTTTGAGACTTTTCATCAGTTAACCTATTGTGGACACAAAGAGTTGCCCAATGTATAAAAAAAAGAGAGTGTACTTAAGGTTGCCCAATGTATAAAGAAAAGAGAGTGTATTTGAAGATCTAATTTTTAAAAACAAACATGCAAAATTATTATTGTGTGAAAGAATGTCTGAAGATTTCTGGCAGGAAACCTCAAATTAGTTGAAAGATATGGTTAGAAAATATTTTTTTAATGTAAATGAAATTGTCTTAGGGACACAGTGATTTTCTATGATCAAGAAGCTGGGAAACAGCAGGAATAGGGGCTGAGTTGGTGTGTGTACACTTGTGTGTATGTATGTACACGTGTGTGTGTGTACATTTGTATGTATATGTGTACACACCTGCACTCACCCACTGCTTTCTCATTCTGTGGCCTTTCTATCAGCTAGTCTAACGTTGAGCTGTTTCAAATCCTGAAAGATGATGCTGTGAAAGTGCTGCACTCAATATGCCAGCAAATTTGGAAAACTCAGCAGTGGCCACAGGACTGGAAAAGGTCAGTTTTCATTCCAATCCCAAAGAAAGGCAATGCCAAAGAATGCTCAAACTACTGCACAATTGCACTGTCCTCACGTGCTAGTAAAGTAATGCTCAAAATTCTCCAAGCCAGGCTTCAGCAATACATGAACTGTGAAATCCCTGATGTTCAAGCTGGTTTTAGAAAAGGCAGAGGAACCAGAGATCAAATTGCCAACATCTGCTGGATCATGGAAAAAGCAAGAGAGTTCCAGAAAAAACATCTATTTCTGCTTTATTGACTCTGCCAAAGCCTTTGACTGTGTGGATCACAATAAGCTGTGGAATATTCTGAAAGAGATGGGAATACCAGACCACCTGACCTGCCTCTTGAGAAATCTGTATGCAGGTCAGGAAGCAACAGTTAGAACTGGACATGGAACAACAGACTGGTTCCAAATAGGAAAAGGAATACATCAAGGCTGTATATTGTCACCCTGCTTATTTAACTTCTATGCAGAGTACATCATGAGAAATGCTGGACTGGAAGAAACACAAGCTGGAATCAAGATTGCCGGGAGAAATGTCAACAACCTCAGATATGCAGATGACACCACCCTTATGGCAGAAAGTGAAGAAGAACTAAAAAGCCTCTTGATGAAAGTGAAAGAGGAGAGTGAAAAAGTTGGCTTAAAGCTCAACATTCAGAAAACAAAGATCATGGCATCCGGTCCCATCACTTCATGGGAAATAGATGGGAAACAGTGGAAACAGTGTCAGGCTTTATTTTTTGGGGCTCCAAAATCACTGCAGATGGTGATTGCAGCCATGAAATTAAAAGACGCTTACTCCTTGGAAGAAAAGTTATGACCAACCTCGATAGTATATTGAAAAGTAGAGACATTACTTTGCCGACTAAGGTCCATGTAGTCAAGGCTGTGGTTTTTCCAGTGGCCATGTATGGATGTGAGAGTTGGACTGTGAAGAAAGCTGAGAGCTGAAGAATTGATGCTTTTGAACTGTGGTGTTGGAGAAGACTCTTGAGAGTCCCTTGGACTGCAAGGAGATCCAACCAGTCCATTCTGAAGGAGATCAACCCTGGGATTTCTCTGGAAGGAATGATGCTGAAGCTGAAACTCCAGTCCTTTGGCCACCTCAGGCGAAGAGTTGACTCATTGGAAAAGACTGTGATGCTGGGAGGGATTGGGGGCAGGAGGAGAAGGGGACGACAGAGGATGAGATGGCTGGATGGCATCACTGACTTGATGAACATGAGTCTGAGTGAACTCTGGGAGTTGGTGATGGACAGGGAGGCCTGGCGTGCTGTGATTCATGGGGTTGCAAAAAGTCGGACACAACTGAGCGACTGAACTGAACTGAAAGTATGATTGGATTCAGGATATTTACCTCTTGGCCAAATAGAAATTTAATATGAAGCAATGTGTATGTTTGAAGATGGGTAGGTAATATGTTTTCAACTCAGACTTTTGATTTTAGAGACCTTAATCTTTACTCTCTGGTTGTAACTGACTTAGTATTAGAAATATTATCCTAGTCTCTTTTCCATTGAGGTTGGATTAATCTAATCAAACTCCATTGCTTATGCAGTAGTGGTTTTCACTTATATTCATTTATATCCGGACTCAGTTTTTCCTTCATAAATTCATTTAGTAATAACTTACTGAGCACCTTTTCTCGGTTAGGATATGAGAACAACAGAATGAATAACAAAAAGCCCATAGTCCCAGCAATTAAGATGTTAACAGTAGAATAGAACAGTAGAGAAACAATAACAATAACGTGAGTATATTTTGATTGACAAAGGCACCATAGCCAGACATCAGAGGGCTGTGATTATGCAGAGAAATGGCCCATGATGTATAATATGGCCTTCCCAAGGAGATGACACCTAAATAAGACCTAATGGAGAGGTTATTGTTATCAGGTTTAAGGATGCCAGGAAAGGCATTTCAAACAGGTGGAACACCAAGCTTAAAGATCACAGAGGGACACCAAGTGAACTCATTGGGGGTGAGTCATGTGAGAAAGGATTGCGAGGTTCCACATCCCTATAATTACAGCGATGGTGACTAAGTTGAGGAATAGCATCATTGTGTTTGTCCTTAGGAAAACATCTAGTGGCAGGAGAGGAGTTAATTGGAAGAAAGAACTGTCTGGAGCTTGAGACAAATTAAGAGTTTTGTAGTGGTAATCCAGGTGAGTGATGATGTCAGCTTGGACATCTGAAGAAAATTTACAAGGTAGAGATAAAAGATTTGAAGATAGATTCAAAGTGGGAAAGAAGAGTGTAGATGGAATCAGGATGACCTTGAGATTTCTGGCTTTTATACCAGTGTATGCTTGGCATCTCAAGTATGAAATTTCAACATTCATTAATTACCCTTTGTGTTCTAATTACAAAATAATGATAGTGCTGATGTATTTGACATTTTGGTCCTTGGATATTGTAACAGTAATAAAGGTAACAATAGATGAAGCATTGAGAGCCAATCAACAATCTTCCAAGTTTTTTAAAGAAGTCAAGTCTTAACCAGTTTCTGCCCTAATGAAATTGATTGTGTTGCCATTGTTAACAGCCATGAAGTTCAGATTCTATAAGTAATGTAACTTTGAAGCAGCCGTGGGTAATGCAAAAACATTACCCATGGGCAATGGGTAGTCTGTCACTGGAAGGAGTGGAAAGAAGAGAAGGGAGGGGAGAAGAGGAGGAGTTCTTGTTCTGGACTGGAAATCAGGAAGGTAGGTAACCCTTAGCCCTTAGATTAAAAAAAGAATCCAAGGAACAGTGCTATCCCTGGGATTTTTAGCAGAGATAAAGCTGCTTCTTGCAGTTCGCTAGGTAACTGCATTGTGGTAAGCACCCTCTCTCTATTAGAGAGTGTATGGATAGACCCATCTTATAGTACAAGCTACTCTTTGTTCTCCATTTAATTCTGCCTGAGAAGCACTGGATACAGACAATTGTGGATGAAGAGAGTCTTTTGTGTAATTGTTTTGTAGTTTTCCTCGGAAGTCTTCTCTTCTGGGTGCTCCTTTAGCACTTCAAACCAGCCACGTGATGGTATAAGTCAGCTTGCTGAAACTGAAGACCTGTGAGCATTCTCTTCCAAGATGTTATATGCTTTTGCTAAGGCACACACTTTTTTTTTTTTAATCTTTCAGGTGCAACAACAATAAAAGCAGATTAAAATCTGACTAGAGTTCAATAGTACATTACCTTGGCCTCACACCTAAATGATTTCCTTGATTAAGCCAATGTGGTTTTTAGAAGGAATAAGAATATCTCTCCCACTCAGATTTCTTTTTTAATAACATTTGATTTTATGTAAACTTCAGAAACAGGAAATCACTGAGTTACTGGTATTTTTAATTATGAAAAGAAGATGAAGTAAATGACAAGTACAAGATAAGATACAGAATGGAAATAATTGGCACCTTTGGAAAATAAAGATTATCTTGAGTTGTTGAATACATTTCATAGTCTTTAGATTTTCAGAGGAAATGTATTTTTATATCATCCAGCCAGAAGTGCAGGAAAGCAATCTTGATGTTTGTTATTGGCAGTATTGAAAGCAAGGTAGATAGATTGCGATCAGGAGTCCTGTCCCGTCAGTCACTCCTGTGTTTCGTAGCTGGAGTGACTGTTTGTAGTCACTTTTACCTTTTGTGGCTTTGACTTTTCAATCTCTGATCCGACTAAAGGTTTTGTTCAGAAGAACCAAGCCATTTCTAATTGCAGCATGCTGGTCTATTTGTAGCGATTTCCTAGCAAATGCCACGTTTCCTAGCCGTGCCACGTTATGTCAAATTGTGCCCTAAATCTATAGTTCTATATTTAATTCTCACACATATTCTTTATTACTATTATTAGAGATAAGTTAACAACAAAGGTTTGTTCAGTATTTTTGAATGTTCGGAGTTCAGTGTTTTGTAAAGCAAACTTTTCTTCAGTGTTCTGACACTCAGAACACTGTCCTAAATGCCTTGTAAATATTACCACTTAATTTTCACCCCAAGTATAAGAAGTGGATACTAGTATATGGTGCTTCAGATGAGAAAATTGAGCTCAAAAACTTGAAGTGACTTCCTGAAGTTTATATTCCAACTATGTGTATTGGAATCGGGATTCTAGTTTTAGCCATTCATTATGACTGTAGCACCTGATATTCACTATACTTTGTCTTGTAAGAATGATCTGGTTCCATAGCATTTGTGTACATTAAAAACATAGTACATGCTCATAGGGGTTGCCTTTATTCTTTTTAGAAAGTGAATATACATGAAGAGATTTCCACTGCATTCAATAACCCCCTCTCAATTCACATGTTGGAAAACCCTGGAGTTACGTGTTTGGGCATTTTATTTCTTTTTGCTTTACTTTTTTTTTTCTTCTTTTTTCTTCTTTCTCTCTGCTTGCTTCCTTTCACCTCCCATCCCTCTCTCAGCTTGTAGATAAAGAACATGGGGCTTGGAACCAAACAGACCTCATTTCAAGACCTGGTCCATCTTTTGTTCACCACTTTGTTCTGAGAAAGATGCTGAACTTCCTCAAGACTCAGTTTTCCCGTCTTACAAAGAAAGTAATAACCCTTGTCAGAGTAATTTCCATTTAAGTGATTTTGTGTCTGGGAAGTTCTTAACCGTGGTAACTGTAGTTGTTATGATTAAATGTTGTTATTATTATCCGTATTCTTCTTTTAGGTCATATTGGAGGGTAACTCTCAAAGCTGATGTCATTGATACACTCAGTATAGCCCAGTTTCTTTGTCACCTCTCTCGAGCTGATTGGACAGTTTGCTCCGAAGATCTTTTGAGAAGCTGTGTTATTTCAGACACCATCTGTGAATGTCTTAACAAACTGTACAAGAAGCCAGGGGGACCGAATGGTGGTTTTGCCTCTTAGAACCCTGGAGTTGTTTGGATATGTGGGATGTGTTTACTGTTACATCGTCCTACATTTTAAAATGTTGTAGAAATAAATGCCACCAACCGTTTCTGCCTCCCAACCAGTATACTGGATTTTTAAATTTGATTTCCTAGTTCATGGTTAGAACTTGTCTTAAAAGTACACAGCCAGGTTCTGTCTCGATCAACATTATAGATAAATTTCATGTGGTCAAGTTTCTGAAGAAAAAGGCTTCTGAACCAGATTGGATGTTTCAAAGAATTTCTTATCTTAATGACAAACACATAGCAGTCCTAAGGTCTGCCATCCCCGATACACACACACACGCATATTCTTATATCATTAGCTTTTCTTTTCTTTTCTTTATAGCATTTATCCTGTCTGTAACAGTCTTATTTTCTTGTTTACGATGTTTCCCCCACCATACTCAAAGACTAATAAAAGTAGAGCTCTTCAATGACTTGTTTTCAATATTCCTAGTGCAAAGCACAGCTGCTGAGTTTATGAATTTTTTGAACTAATGAATGAAACTATGTGAAGTGCCAGTGTTTGGCTCATAACTATGCGTCTGTAAATGTTAGTTTCTGTTTCTTGAATCGTCTTTGCATGAACTTCTGATGTTTGAAGTCCACCGATGGATGCATTTCTCAGATGACTCAAAGTATATTTAAGAATTTATACCTCTTTTGTTTCATTCTTGAGGATGACTTAAAAAAAAAAAAAAACAGAACAAGTTAAAGAACACCAGACCACTGTTTGCACTTACTTTGTGAAATCAGTTATTTGAAAACAGATGCCATATATATGACTAATATATAACACCCATCTCATCTTCTCTCAGACAATAAAGTTCTAAGGGCAGCACTCCTCCTTGTTTAAATTGATTTTTCTTAAGCTAGCTTTTTTTTCCATAAAAAATTCACATCCATGCATGGATTTAAAAAGTCAAACAGTAACTGTACAATGACATGAAAGTCTCTTTGCCACCTCAGACCCTTTGGCTTCATGCCCAGAAATGATCAAGTATTTGATTTGCAGTAACTTAACAGTAAAATATTTGGAAACATTTTTAACTCTTCTGCCAGCATCAAGGTGTATGAATGAATGAATACTACATTCACTGTTATAACCGTTGGTTCTTTTTCCCCACTTAAAAGTATGCATCTTTAAGGTGTTACTATACTACTACATAAGGATTTGCTTCTTTTTAAAAACCAACTGTGAGGTGTTTCATTGTGTGGACATAATTTCATTTATTGATTCAGTCTATAAACGAACATTAAGATAGTTTTAGCCTTTGTTTTAAAAACAATGCTGCAGTGTATATTACTAAAATGCTTGTATATACACATTTAAATGTATCTATTGGGTGAATTTTTGAAGCAAAATGTTGGGTCAAAGGATTTGTGCTTTCTCAGTGATAATAGACCTTGCCAAATTTTATTGCAAGCCAGTTGCCACAATTTATGTTCCTTCCATGAGTTTCTGAAAGCACCTTTCATGCCAGCTACTCACCAATATTGTTTATGATCAGTCTTTTTGAATTTTGTTAGTCTGGTTAGTGAGAAATGGCAGGTCCCTCTTCAGCTGTTTAACTTGCATTTTTAAATTATATAAGAGGCTTTTCTTACTCATTTGTAGGAACCCTTCATTCAGTAAGAAAATTGGTCCTTTGGCATATGTGGCAAAATTATTTTTTCAGTTTGTTGTTGGCCTTTTAGAAAAAGTTTCTATAATACTCTTCATGAACGGTTTTTAAAAATGCATAGGTATTAATTTTTTCTAAGGCATCTGCTCTGATATCCCCTTCTCAGTGATCTCTCAAGGCATCCATTAATAATAGCACTTAGCACAGTATATTCCATCTTTGTGTGATTATTCATTTAATTTCTGTCTTGCTCGTTGGACTATAAACCCTACAAGGTCAGGCACTGTCTTTTTGCGACTCCCTGTCATGCCTATCACATAAAATAGTGCCTGCCTACTATTTAAGAGTCTCTATGGCAATGTTTGTTGAGGGAATAAAGGACGGAAGTAATAAGTAATGACATAATTCATTAACCTCAAGTATGTGAGTATGTTCAGAGTGTGTATTTATCACAGGCTCAAGTCCCATTGGCATATAAATGTATCTTAAAAAGAAAAAAAAAATCCTCAATCCAGTGTATGTCAGTACAAATCTTTGAAGACTAAATTTGAAATCATTTCATATTTGCTGTAAGAGCTACTGGTTTTTGTAAGGCTGTGGCTTATTTGGTTGTCGTTTCCCTCTTACACAGCATCACTTTGTTCGTTCAGAAACCTAAGACCTTTCGCCTGCCAAGAAACTTGTGATGAATTTCAGCATTATGTCTCACTAGCAGCTAACTTGGAACAGTGGTGAAAAATATTTTTCATAAAGATGATCACTGTATTCAAAGAACTCATGACTTTTTAAAAGAAGAGACACTTAGTTTTCCAAAATAATGAAGAAGAAGAATAAATATTTCACCTTCTGTTGCTTTTTAGGAGAGATGAGGGAAAAAAGTCTTTTTCCATCTTAAGAGATGGACAGTAAGGTTTAAAAGCATCTTAGGATTTTGGTGTAAACTTGTGAAAGGTTGCACTATAAAATAACACTTTTACTAACAGGTCCAAATAACTAGGTAAATAGAATGAGGGTGCGTAATCTTTATTTGCCTGTCTGTAATTTAAGAGTTAATGACTAGAATTATCGCTGATGTTAAATTTCAAGTCAACCAAAATTTTAAAAATTCATTTTAAAACTTCACATTATTTCTGTCAGTTTAAAAGATCTTTCTAACATGGATTTATGTTCAGATGTATTATGCCTGCTGCTGCTACTGCTAAGTCGCTTCAGTCGTGTCCAACTCTGTGCGACCCCATAGATGGCAGCCCACCAGGCTCCCCCATCCCTGGGATTCTCCAGGCAAGAATATTGGAGTGGGTTGCCATTTCCTTCTCCAATGCATGAAAAGTGAAAAGCGAAAGTGAAATTGCTCAGTTGTGCCTGACTCTTAGTGACCCCATGGACTGCAGCCTACCAGGCTCCTCCATCCATGGGATTTTCCAGGCAAGAGTACTGGAGTGGGGTGCCATTGCCTTCTCTGGTATTATGCCTACTACCTTTTAATTATATATTCATTGTATTAATTATGTTTTCATATTCTTTATCACCCTTCCTCCCTCCTGCTCTTCCTCCCCAAACTAAGTGACCTACAGCCTGACAGTTATTTTACAGACTGTAGTAAAAGCCAGGTACACATCTGGGGTTCTTTTTGATGTGTGTGCTTAAAATTTAGGCAAAGGGCTCCACCTCTCAACCCTCAGTTTCCTTGGAGGTTGAATTCATTTTTATAGGAAAGAAAAGGTTATCTGAGAAATAGTCTTGATTCAAAAAATTTTAGAATTAGAGTTTCATTGGAATTCTTTTTTTTTAATTATCCTTTTCTTTTCCTTTGAAGACGTTCAGTAAGTGGGCCACTGAAGAAATTGCCAAATAATGGAGATGTTGACAGTAACACATTATGCAATGTCCTATTGTGCCTGTGGCAGAGATTGGTACAAGGGTCCAGTGAAGGGCCTGGGACGGGAACCAAGAGAAACGGGACCTCACTGAGTATGTGTTTCCCTCCTTCCTTTATTCCGCAAGAAGAGTACTAAGTGAGCATTCTGTGAGAACTGATGTGTTGTTGCTTCTAGTAAGAGGGTAGGGTAATAGGTATAGAATAATTTAAAAGCTTGTTTATTAGCTGTTTCCCATAGTGATTTCATAAAAATTGATAGCATGTTATTTTTAAAAGATCCTTATTCTCATAAAAATTGTCATCTCTTACCCTGAATATGCACTGACCAATAGCTTTCTGTGTTTTTAGGTTAAGTAAGTAAGTAAGTGAAGTCGCTCAGTTGTGTCCAACTCTTTGCGACCCCGTGGACAGTAGCCTAACAGGCTTCTCCGTCCATGGGATTCTCCAGGCAAGAATACTGGAATGGCTTACCATTTCCTTCTCCAAGGGATCTTCCCGACCCAGGGATCAAACCCAGGTCTCCCACATTGGAGGCAGACGCTTTAACCTCTGAGCCACCAGGGAAGATTTTTAGGTTAGGGGAATACAAACATCTATATGCCTGCAACTGGCATTCAGAGATTTAACCCACACAACCATAATCCTGTGTAAACCAAAAAGGCGCCCCCCTACCCCAACAACAAAAAAAGGTAGCTCACACAGTTAGTTAAAATTCTGCCTTGTTGCCTTTAGGTTATTGATGTGTAAGCGAATCCTTATATTTATATTTGAATTACTCTCTATACTCCTGTTCTATTCTTTTTAACCCATGACTTAATAACAATGAAAGATGACATTTTATTGCCTATATATGAAGGTAGGGCAAGGTGGTTTCCTTCTATGTCTCTTAACTGTTGTCTCTTATGAGAACCATTATGGGTCTCTGCCTTTCATAGCCCAGGGTTCAGGACAAATTCTACAAAGCCTTAATTGTTAAGGAATAGACTTTGTCGGGACAGTATACCTAGCCAGGGATCAACAAGAGAAGAGAGAGTGTGGGGCCCTCTCTTCCTCCTGTTGTTCAGTCACTCAGTCGTGTCTGACTCTTTAAGACCTCGTGGACTGCAACACACCCAGCTTCCCTGTCCTTCACTATGTCCTGAAGTTTGCTCAAACTCATGTCCATTGATGCCATCCAACCATCTCATCCTCCGTCACCCTCTTCTCCTCCTGCCATCAGTCTTTCCCAGCATCAGGGTCTTTTCCAGTGAGTTGGCTTTTTGCATCAGTGGCCAAAGTGTTTGGAGCTTCAGCATCAGGCCTTCCAATGAATATTCAGGGTTGCTTTCCTTTCGGATTGATGGGTTTGATCTCCTTACAGTCCATAAGACTCTCAAGAGTCTTTTCCAGCACCACAGTTCTAAAGCATCAATTCTTCAGTGCTCAGCCTTCTTTATGGTCCACCTCTCACATTTGTATCTGATTACTGGAAAGACCATAGCTTTGACCAGATGGACCTTTGTTGGCAAAGTGATGTCTCTGCTTTTTCTTTCCATAGAGAAATGTGTCAAGGCTGGGTGCTTCTGGGGATGTTGTTTAGAGGGGGATACACAGGCTGATGGGTGCCAGAGAGCCTGAATTCAGGATGCTAGCCATTTAAAAATATGGAAATGCCAGCTGCCATGTGTTCCACATGTTTTATCCTCTAAGGTATTCCAGTCCTCTCTGTAGATAGAGATAAGTCATGGGAAGCTGAGCCGCCTGGTCCCTCCTGTCAGGAGACAGGGAAACTCCCATAACAGCCAACTCAGTGTCTAAGCAGCCAGGGTATTCTCAGAGTCATTTTCAGACAATCCTGAGCCTCATACTGTAATGAAGGGGCCGCTGAGAGCAGATTAGAGTCTAAAGAGACAAGTTTTAATAGTTGGAACCTTGACATACATTGTGTTTTCTTTCTTTCTCTAGCTCTTTCTTTCCCCCTTCCCTCCCTTCCTCCCCTCTTCCTTCTTTATTTCTTTATTAGTGGGTTTTTGTTTTATTAATACATACCCACCTTTCCAGTGTAACTGATGTGCTCCCAAATTGTTTTATAAATGCTTTCATTTCTTTGTTTTTGAATTACTGTTTCTGATTTCTCTTTGTTTAAATTTCCTGTGTTCCGTCTCAGTTTCCTCTTGTCCCTTTGCACAGGAATGTTATCTGGATGTCTCAGATAACTTCCTACTCACACTGATTTGTTCTAAGCTGTCCTGTAACAACTGAACTCAGCTGTGTGTATTGTGAGAAGCCGTGCCCTGCTTTCTGATGTTGTGATGGGATCGTTGCCCATTGAATTATTAGGACTCCAGATGGGAGGTCCGTGACAGTCCAGGTTCTTGCTTTCAAAACTGTAACGTGGTTAGCAGCATGATTACTCGGGTCACGAGTTATTCATAAGGAGCATGCCATGTGATAATCAACTTTGCTGGTATGTAAAGGGGATGGTGATGTCTTTGTTTCCTTTGGATGGGCCTACATGCATGCTAAGTCATTGCAGTCATGTCCGACTCTTTGCAACCCTATGAAATGTAGCTCACCAGGCTCCTCTGTCCATGGGATTCTCTCCGGGTATGAATACTTGAGTTGGTTGCCATGCCCTCCTCCAGGGGATCTTCCGAACCCAGGGATCAAACCCGAGTCTTATGTCTTATGCATTGGCAGCTGGGTTCTTTACCACTGGAACCTCCTGGGAAGCCCCTTGGATGGGCACATGGCTTTAAAAGAGCCATACACTATGGTTACTTGTGGGGGTTAGGGTGGTTAGAGTGACCTTTCACCCTTGCATCCGGTAGATGATTACTCTAAATGGTGAACTGGTTATAAAGGAAAAATTTGCAGGAAGCCTTATCTCAGGGACCTTGTAGTGGGGAGGCTCAGGTTAGATTTGGCCAAGGGCAGGGTGAGACTGGGCCTTGTGGGTGGCCGTCTTGCTCCTGGGCAAAGGAGGGGAAAAGATCCCATTCCCTTCTGTCCTTGGCTCATGTGCTCAGGAGGCAAAACAGAGAAAGGTGAGTCAGACAGGATTAAACAATATTTTATTAAAAAATAATCCCAAAGAATAAAAGGAGAAGAATTTTAAAGTTCTTCTGTGGGCAACTTGAGATGTTATGGTCCAGTGTTCCTGAACTTTGTATAAGGAGGAAAATTAAATGTCCCATGGTAGGGCTGGTTTATGAGCCTTGCCCGCATGCATGCCAAGTTGCTTCAGTCATGTCCAATTATTTCTGTTCCTATGGGCTTTGGCCCACCAGGCTTCTCTGTCCATGGGATTCTCCAGGCAAAAATACTGGAGTGGGTTGCCATGACCTCCTCCAGGGGATCTTCCTGACCCAGGGATCGAACCTGCAACTCCTGTGTTGCAGGCAGATTCTTAACTGCTAAATCACCAGGGAAATCCATATGCACCTTAAAGCACCCAAAAGTTGCTTCTGACCTATACAGATTTTTTTGAAATACCATCCTTTAAGATGTCATGAATCAATTTTTGTATCTTTTTTTTAGGATGATTTATTCCTTTACTTATTGGAAAATAGATGTTAACGAATTAGTATTTTTGATAACAGTATAAAATTTCATATTTACCTCATGTTTAAATCAGAAAAGCATTGATGCTAGAGTTTTACTAGTAGTCAGTATAGCTAGGATGCTCACTGTTGAAAAGTAGTTACTTCAGAGTTATGGTGACAATTACTACAGTCATTTTAGTGCTGAGATTTGAGATTCAAAAAACTTATTTCCTTTATTAAAATTGATATATAGGAGATTCCGTAAATTTTTAATAAGCTAGAGTACATTTTATAAACATCTTATTCTTGGTCCACACTGCATAGAAAAGTTACTGTGCAACTGAGAGATGTTCACTTTTTTTTCCCTTCAGCCTTTCAGTTCAGTTCAGTTCAGTCACTCAGTCATGTCCGACTCTTTGCTAACCCATGAATCGCAGCACACCAGGCCGCCCTGTTCATCACCATCTCCCAGAGTTCACTCAGACTCACGTCCATTGAGTCCGTGATGCCGTCCAGCCATCTCATCCTCGGCCGTCCCCTTCTCCTCCTGCCCCCAATCCCTCCCAGCATCAGAGTCTTTTCCAATGAGTCAACTCTTCCCATGAGGTGGCCAAAGGACTGGAGCTTCAGCTTTAGCATCATTCCTTCCAAAGAAATCCCAGGGCTGATCTCCTTCAGAATGGACTGGTTGGATATCCTTGCAGTCCAAGGGACTCTCAAGAGTCTTCTCCAACACCACAGTTCAAAAGCATCAATTCTTCGGTGCTCAGCCTTCTTTACAGTCCAACTCTCACATCCATACACAACCACAGGAAAAACCACAGCCTTGACTAGACGGACCTTAGTCGGCAAAGTAATGCCTCTGCTTTGGGTCATAACTTTTCTTCCAAGGAGTAAGCGTCTTTTAATTTCATGGCTGCAGTCACCATCTGCAGTGATTTTGGAGCCCCCAAAAATAAAGTCTGACACTGTTTCCACTGTTTCGCCATCTATTTCCCATGAAGTGATGGGACCGGATGCCATGATCTTCGTTTTCTGAATGTTGAGCTTTAAGCCAACTTTTTCGCTCTCCTCTTTCACTTTCATCAAGAGGCTTTTTTAGCTCCTTTTCACTTTCTGCATATCTGAGGTTATTGATATTTCTCCTCGCAATCTTGATTCCAGCTTGTCTTTCTTCCAGTCCAGCATTTCTCATGATGTACTCTGCATAGAAGCTAAATAAGCAGGGTGACAATATACAGCCTTGACGGACTCCTTTTCCTATTTGGAACTAGTTCCATGTCCAGTTCTAACTGTTGCTTCCTGACCTGCATACAGATTTCTCAAGAGGCAGGTTAGGTGGTCTGGTATTCCCATCTCTTTCAGAATTTTCCACAGTTTATTGTGATCCACACAGTCAAAGGCTTTGGCATAGTCAATAAAGCAAAAGTAGATGTTTTTCTGGAACTCTCTTGCTTTATCCATGATCCAGCGGATGTTGGCAATTTGATCTCTGGTTGAGGTATAAATGATGGATGAAATTTTAAGACTTTTAAAGATAACATATATATATACACACACATTGTAAAAGGATTTCCTCCTCTATCACCTCACATATTTATCTGTGTGTGTAGGAGATCATTTAAGTTTTACTCTCTTAGCAAATTCCAATTATAAAATTCATATCATTAACTATAGTCACCATACAATACATTAAATCCTCAGAACTTGTTCATCATATAGCTAGAAGTTTGTACCCTTTTATCAACCTTTCCTTATTTCCCCTGTTCCCCATCTCCAACAATCCTTTTTCTACTCTGTTTTCAAGAATTTAGCTTTTTTAAAAAAAAAAAAAAAGATTCCACGTATAAGTGATACTATGCAGTATTTTTCTTCCTCTCTCTGACTTATCTCACTCTGCATAATGTCCTCAGGTTCCATCCATGTTGTCACAGATAGCAGGATGTTCTTTCTGAATAATACTCAGAAATATTCATGACTGAATGTGTTCCATTTTATACATACCACATTTTTTTGTCCACTTATATTGTTTCCAAGTCTTGGCTGTAGTGAATAATGCTTTTTAATGAACATGCAAGTGCAGATATCTCTTTGAGATACTGTCTTCATTTCTGTTAGATACATTGCCAGAACTGAGATTGTGTATCATGTGGTAGTTTTATTTTTAATTTGTTGAGGAATCTCCATACTGCTTTCTGTAGAGGCTGCACCAGTTTACATTCTCATCAACAGTGCCTAAAAGTTCCTTTTTCTCCACATCCTCACCAACACTTGCTACCTCTTGTGTTGTAAAGAATAGTCATTCTTAGGGGTATAAGGTCACACCTCAAATAGTTTTGACTTACACATTCCTGATGATTAGTGATGTGGAGCACAATTTTATATACCTGTTGACTATGTTTATGGTTTCTTTGGGAAAATGTCTATTTGATAATCTGCCCATTTTGAAATTAGATTGCTTAGTTCTTTGCTCTTGTGTGAATTCTTCATATATTTTGATTTTAACGCCTGTAATGCAGCTATTACAGGTTCAGTCCCTAGGTCGGGAAGATCCCCTGGAGGAGGGCAAGTAAGTTAACATGATTTGCAGTTCCTCTCGTTCCGTAGGTTGCCTTGTCATTGTGTTCCTGGGTTCCTTTGCTGTGCAGCTTTTTAGTTTGATATAGTGCCACTTACTTATTTTTTCCTTTGTTGTCTTTACTTTTAACATCAAATCCAAAAAATTCATTGCCAAGACTGATGTCAAGGATCTTAACTTTTCTTCTAGGAGTTTTACAGTGATAGGTTTTAAATTTAAGGTTTTAATCCATTTGGAGTTGATTTTTGTGGGTAATGTAAGAGAGAGATGTAGTTTCATTGTTTTGCATGTGGCTGTCCAGTTTTCAGAACACTTTTTATTAAAATTTTAGAATTGGCTCAAATCTCTCACGTAATATGGATATTTATTCATTTAAAGACTAGTTTGATGGGATAGCCATTTTGTTTTCTTTTTGTTTTTCCTTTGAGAATGCTTTCATTTGAGATCTGTACCTGAAATATTTCAAAACATGTGAAGCTATTTAGAAGTTAAACATTTTCTGAATATATGCGATCCTTAAACTAGCTTTATACTGTAAACTTTGAAATGCTAAAATGTAGGAAGGAATTTGCCTCTTGTTTCTTTTTGTATTCTCCATTTAGTGACCGTTCAACCACTTTTCTTAAATTAAACTATCCTTTTTTTTTTATCTGATCTATAGTATGAGATTGATCGTGGGAATAGTGAATAATGCAACATCTTTTGTTAAGTAAATATATTTTGCAGTATTTAAAATTTTTATATCTTTGAATGTCAGTGATATAGTTCTATTTACTTTGAAAAATTTAAATCCTCTAGAGTAGATAAGCAAATAGGAACTTGATATTTATTAATGACTAAATGATAAAGTAAAAAAGAGGCTAAAACATAGAAGCTACAGTTACCCAGCTATTTCTGTTTTTCCTATTGTTTTATTTGTTAACAACATCTACGTGAACAGGGAAGAGATAGGATGAGGAAAACATATGATATTTGATTAGGATAAGAATGTGAAGACCTAAATATATTTCAGTTTTTTAAAATTGGTTTTTGTGGATTGAGGCAGTTCTGAATTACTTATTTGCATATCTCTAAAAATGAATAATTTTCAATATGAATATTTTATTTAAAGTGATTTGAGTACTGTTCAGGAGATGGGGAAATAAAATTTATGAAACTAGAAGATAATAACATAGGACTTGAGTATACTTGTCACTTTAAAGTTATATTTCTGCATGTTTTAATTTATTTTCTTTGTTACCTAATATCCTTACATTCTCAATCTTATTTTGTAAGTAGCATTTTTTTTATGATATATGAGTGACTTTATGCCATTTGCCCTTATATCAAGTATTGGATTAGGTGAATATTATTTGAATGTTATCTAAAGATGATGGCTTGTGTATATATGTAACATTAGTAATTTGAGAATTCTGTTTCAACAGCCACATGTTAAAACTCTATATAAAACTATTAAAAGATAATTATAGAGTCCAGTTTTGCAAAAATCACCATTATTTAGATTAATAAATTAGCCAAGATTTTTAAAAGTTATAGTTTAAAACAAGCTATTATTATTGAGAAAAGTTAATTTTTAAAAGGTCACTTCTGTAGTAAATATTTCTATATATGACTCAACACAGTACTGAATTTCAATTTATACTAACATTCTGGAGATATGGAATTTTAAAAACCTATGATGTTTTAAAATTAATTATTTCTTTCTAATTGCATTTTTTAATCTGTAGATATTTCTGGTAAGATTTCAAATTAAAGTGCTAGAAAAGAGCCTAACAATCTTTATTTTATCTGTTCAGATTTACAGTCAGATAATAATGAATAACTTCTGCCCTAAGCACTTTGGCACTCTCAACTGCAAAGTGGAAATGTGGTCAGCTTTAAAGCTTTCTATTGAAAGAGGGAGGTATTGCACATATAATCCCCAAATAATTTATTTTTGGCTATAGAGTATATTAAGTCATGCCTTTTTTCCTTTTCATTTATCTTCATTGTACTATCAATAGCATATACTCATGTCCTCCCTTGCCTCTTTATAGAGTATTCCTGAAGGTAACAGAAATCCCAGAGGATCAGGCATGGAACTTGGTCTGCTGGGAAAATTGTACTTAAAAAGATAAAATAAAAAACACATGATTACACACAGTAGTGTGTGTGGAAAATGTGTGCCAAAAATAATCTAAGTATTGCAGAAAGTAGGTGGGTATTTGGGATACTGGGGGTTTTAGAGTGGTCCGGGAACTCATGCTCTTGGATTTTATACTTGGTTATCACCTTCAGGACTGAGCTCAAAAAGGCAGAAAACAAGGAGGAACATTTTCCAAACAGTGGAAATTTGGGTTAAGTTGTCGAGTTAGGACTGTGCACAAAATGTTTGTCTGGAAGAGGACGAGCTCATGCAGTGCGACACAAGGCGACAGAGACGGAACAGTGTTAGGCTGCAGTTTGTTCTCTGGCTTCTGAAAGTCTCTGGGTTGAGGGCAACAAGTGCTAAAGAACCAGCTCTATCCTGGATCAGAAGGTGGTAAGCTTCCTGAGGCTCTGGGCTGGGGTCATGTGTTTGAAAATGTTTTATGAGGTCAACAGTTTATGCTACAGATTCTGACAATATTTAAACTGTTAATAAAGTTTTGTATTTTCTAAAATACTGTGTTGAATTACCCAAAAGATAGATGAAGCACAGGTGTGGCATATCAGCAAAATATCCTCAAAAAATCTTGTGAAAGGCTTTGATATCTTTAAGAAAAGCATTGCAGTATTCATTAGTGGAAAAAATAAATTAGAGCTTTAAACTTTAAAATTTTATTATTGTCATTTAAATTGCATATAGGAAGGGTTTATACTTTTATTGTTTGAGGCCTCTAAGAATTTATCTAATCCTGTGTAGATATAATCAGTAAGGAGGGTTCCCTAACCTATAGTGTTGGATGACCCATGTGGCTCAGCTGGTAAAGAATCCACCTGCAGTGCAGGAGACCCTGGTTTGATTCCTGAGTGGGGAAGATCCCCTGGAGAAGGAAAAGGCTACCTACTCTAGTATTCTGCC
Organism: Ovis aries; assembly: GCF_016772045.2. Taxonomy (NCBI): domain Eukaryota; kingdom Metazoa; phylum Chordata; class Mammalia; order Artiodactyla; family Bovidae; genus Ovis; species Ovis aries. Next base: position 21,939,260 of record NC_056058.1, on the reverse strand, counting down.
CTGGAGAATTCCATGGACTGTATAGTCCATAGGGTTGCAAAGAGTCAGACATGACTGAGTGTTTCACTTTCACTTAAATGTTAGTGTTATACTAACCAACCAGGAATCTTGTTAAAAGTACAAATCCTGAGGACTTCTTTGGTGTTCCCATGACCAAAACTCTGCGCTCCCAATGTAGGGGGCCTGGGTTTGATCCCTGGTCAGGAAAATTGATCCCATATGCTACAACTAAAACCTGGTGCAGCCAAATAAATAATAGAAAATAAATATTTTTAAAATGATCCCCTTTAAAGAAAAAGGATCTGACTCAGTAGGTCTGGAGTGGAGCCAGTCTGCCTGTCTAACAAGCTCACAGGTGATACCAATGATGTATGTCCTTAGATTACACTTTGAGTAATAAAATGGAATTTTCAATAAGTTAGTTTCTTAATGTAGTCATGTAAGGACTTGAGAGTTGGACCAAAAAGAAGGCTGAGCACTGAAGAATTTATGGTTTTGAACTGTGGTGTTGGAGAAGGCTCTTGAGAGTCCCTTGGGCTACAGAGATCAAGCCAGTCAATCTTAAAGGAAATCAACCCTCAGTACTCATTGGAAGGACTGATGCTGAAGCTGAAACTCCAGTACTTTGATCACCTGATGTAAAGAACTGACTCATTGGAAGGGACCCTAATGCTGGGAAAGATTGAAGGCAGGAGGAGAAGGGGGCGATGGAGGATAAGATGGTTGGATGACATCATCGACTCAGTAGACATTAGCTTGACCAAACTTTGAGAGATGCAAAGAATTGGGAAGTGTTTTGTGCTGCAGTCCATGGGGTTGCAAAGAGTTGGACACGACCAAGCAACTGAACAAGTTTCTTAATGTGCAGTGCATGGACAACAATGTACAGCTTGTTGCTGATGTTAATTTGTATAGAAAATACTGTCCTAAGATTCTATCCAGGCACCTTTAGATACTGTGAAAAATTCAGCACTCTCTTATGTTTTTCCTTTATGTTGTTTGTTTATTTAGTTACTAATCTATTGTGAAGGGCAAAAAGTTGTAAAAGATGTTATCATCACCCTTAAGAAATTTCCATTTAAAAGGGGAGATAAAGACACACAATCAGGAAATTAGGCTGTGCATAGATTATATGATAGATCCTGTGTGTGGAGTGAGTAGACAAAGCTGAGTGGCATAGCTGATGTTTTTGTGTTACCATTTCATAAATGGTAATAGCATTCAAGAGAGGAAGAGCCCTAGAATGCCTGAAGCATAGAGATCACACAGTATTGCTTAGACGTGAGGCCAAAATGGTGTGTTTGACCTAGGATTTCTGCTTGCAATTTATTTAGTAGGCAATGGACACCATTCAGTAAAGGCTCTTGAGGTTGTAGAGGAGATTGGGAAGGAGGGCTGGTATGGGAAATATGATCAAGAGATACATCACAATGGGGTGTGGTGTAGTGATGTTGGCAAGGACGGGAAGAGAGTTGGGTCTTAGGAGACTACTGTAACCATCTGATCCTGATAAGGAGGACCAGGGTGAGGGCAAGAGCCCTGAAAATTGAAAGACACTGAGATAACCCAGATTTACCTAAGATTTACTTTTTTTTTTTTAACTAGCTACTTTATGGCATTTGAAGTGCTTTGAGGGAACGCATAGTGTTGGCGGTATCTCTGTTTGTGGTGATGCGGATACAGAGGTTTGAGTGTGAAAGGTCTGTATTTAGGATGCTGCCTGCCTCCAGATATTCTGGAGTTTAGTGGCTGCACCACATTCAGATTCCTGCTGCTTGTTTTTCCCCAGTCAGAAAGGGAGACTCCCTAACAAGCTAGTCTCTCGGTTGCCTCAGGCTTTCTTGAGTCATTAACGTCCCCCACTGCCTCTCCAGTGTGTCTTTTAGTGTCTGCAGGCACCGATGGGGGTGCTGGTGAGCGTGGGGGGTCATCCTGATGAAAGGGGAAAGCAATGAAAGTGAACATTTTGCTTGGCTGCTCTGATCTCCTGAGAAGTCCTTATTATCTTTATTTTCTCCAATAAGAAAGTTTGACAGGCTCTCACAAAGTCTCTTTTCAAGGAAATCTCACCCCGTATTCCTTTCTGTTGATCAGTGTTTACGCTTACTTATTGTTTCCTTCAGACATCTTGAAAGCTAAGATTCTGAAACAAATTTTTAAAATGTCTCTAAGCAATCTTTTGTTGCAAAATATAAAGCTTACTAAAACAGAGCTTTGGAACCCATTTAAATACAAAATTAAACAGGGACATTAAGTGGATTGAACGCAGGAAATTCAGAAAGTAACAAAAGTAACAAAAACAGCTTTGTTTCCACTTCCAGTAAAAATCAACCCTAACTCTCTTCAAGCCTCTTGAACAAGGAAGCTTACTCTTGGGAGAATGGAACTGAAGGACATGCAACTTCTTTGTAGTAACTACTGTCTCCTGGGAAGGGGCCTGGGGGCTACAGCTGGGTGCCCGCTGCCTGGTCATCTCATGTGGGAATTGCCACTGAAGACTGCAGAGATGCTTGTTTTAGGTTCTCTTATTTTTAATTTTTTAAATAGCGAACTTCTCCTACCTCAACTATTTTGTTCTCCTCCTTAAAGAGAGAGTATGATTTGATATTTGTTTAAATAAGTCATACTAACTCAGTAGAAAGATAGCAGGCCCTTATTCGCTGGATGAATTGCTGTTTCTTGCCTAGATAGACATCTCCTGGTGTTTTAACGATCATCCAGAAATGTTACTGTTTACACTGAAAGCATCCATCTATTTCCGGCTATTTAACATACTTAATAAATAACGAAATGTAATTGAGATAATAAACACTTCTGTAGTACTCTGCTTCTGGTTCAGCCTGTACTTTTCATAGGATGCTGTAACTGTCTCTTGAAGTGAACATATTCTTGTTATGAAAGACTTCATGGTGATTCTTTTAGGTCAAACAGATTTCTTGGAGTCTGGTTATTTATAAAAATGATTTGACATCCTAACTACCAGCCAGCCTTGAATTTTCGTGGCTCTAGCCTAATATTTCACCTAGAAAATATATTTTTTTCTAAAATGTGTCATGTTGTCATTTAAATAACAGTCTCTACATCTGCTTATTAAAAAGCAGACATTACTTTGCCAACAAAAGTCTGTCTAGTTAAAGCTTTGGTTTTTCCAGTAGTCATTATGCATGTGAGAGTTGGACTATAAAGAAAGCTGAGTGCTGAAGAATTGATGCTTTTGAACTGTGGTGTTGGAGAAGACTTTTAAGAGTCACTTGGACTGCAAGGAGATCCAACCAGTCCATCCTAAAGGAAATCAGTCCTGAATATTCATTGGAAGGACTGATGTTGAAGCTGAAACTCCAATACTTTGGCCACCTGATGCTAAGAACTGACTCATTTGAAAAAACCATGATGCTAGGAAAGATTGAAGGCAGGGGTAGAAGGGGGCGACAGAGGATGAGATGGCTGGATGGCATCACTGACTCAATGGACATGAGTTTGAGTAAGCTCCAGGAGTTGGTGATGGACAGGGAAGCCTGGCATGCTGCAGTCCATGAGGTCTCAAAGAGTCAGGCATGACTGAGCTACTGAACTGAACAGAACTTAACATCTGCTTGTTTGAGGAGTTCTTACAGCTACCATCAACATGGCAATATTATTAGACTGTAACATACATTCTAGAACAATTCATTTTGCCCTTGTTTGTCTTTTCCCTTTTCTCCTCATGTGATCTTTATTTCCATGAATGGCAACATCAGCTACTCCATCACTAAGCCAAGAAAACGGCATCCTTTGCCTTCCAGAATGCATTCATCTCCCTCAGTTACTACCTGATTGATCTTATCTCTCAAATATCTCTTATTTCCGTCACTTCTCCACCCAATTCTTTATTCCCACTTGGATCCCCTTTTCCTTAGTTCAAATTCCTATCTCTTCTCACTTAGATTATTGCAATTTCTGTCTAATTAATCTATTTCCAGACTGGCCAGTCTTTCTACAGATTTATCCCACAGATGACAACCTGGTTCGTGTTTTCCCGGTAGAACTCGTTTTGGTTTTTGAAACTAAAGCATCATAGAATAATTTCACTTGATCTTTGGATTGGAAAAGTTTACACAATTTTAATTTAGTAAAGATGCCTTAGGTTGAGTACCAGCTAAAAGTTTGTACATCTTTGATATCACTAAAATGAGAAGCTATGGTACTCTTCACAAACCTTTGTGGTTTCACAATCATATTGTTCTATCTGGAAATATAATAATAGTCTGTAGTTATTTAAAATATGCTTTAGAAACTCTGTAGTTATTTAAAATATGCTTCAGTAAAATGTTAAGGATTTGGGTTGATTTATTTATTATGCATTATAATTCTTTCCACTTGAAATAATGGAAAATAAGCTCCAATGAACGCTTTACTAAAGAATATCAGAACATCTCATTTTCATGGGTTATTGATGTTAAGAATGAGACACATATACTTTCTCCACACTGTTGTCTTAGAGCTCTTACTTAAACACGAATTTGATCCCTCCTATTAATTTTTTTTTCCAGTTCCCCCACATCTTACTGATTACAGTTCATAATCTGCTCCCTTGAACAAAGCCTTCTGAACCTCCTTGAGACTTTTCACATTGCCTTTATGGTGGTCTTTTTCCACCCACAACCACATGTGTCTGAGTCACCTGAGATGCATATTAAAATTATTAATTGCCAGACTGTTTCCCAGATCTGCAGAATCAGAGACTCTGGGAGTGAGACGTAGGAATCTGGGCTCCACCCCAAGTTCATAAACATGAAATCACTGACTTTCATCCAAGGAGTAAATAACTTTGGCTGATGAAGTGCTTGTGTTGTCCCCCTGGGAATCCCCTTGCCTCTTCCCCTGATCCCTGCCCGGAGATGCTACATGTCTGCATTCCGATCTGTCCTTGTACAGACTTTTATCGACTTTCCTCCACACCATGACATTTTCAGTTATTTACAGGTTTTTCCTTCTCAGCTTTCTTGTAGGCTCGCAAGAAAAGGAGAAGGAGCTGTGTTTCATTCAGTGTCCCCAGAATTTGCTGTGCAGCAAATATCCGTATAGAAGTGATTGTCAAATATTAATAGATACATGAAATTGTATAATTGTATTTATAAGGTCATAATCCTTGGAGGCAGGATATTTATTTGTTGCTATATTTATATTTGTGTATTGTGCTTATGTTTTCTTTATTACTCTAATATTACTTGCTTAAGATGATGGGTTTAATCACAAGAATCTTGTCCCGATTCACACTCCAATAAGTATGTATTACCATCTACATAATCTTATTAATAGCTGAGGGATCGTGGCTAAGTATGGGCTTCCCCAGTAGCCCATTGGTAAAAAATTTCTGCCTTCACTACAAAAGACGCAGAAGACTCGGGTTTGATCCCTAGGTTGGAGAAATCCCCTGGGGAAGAAAATGGCAACCCACTCCTGGAAAATTCCATGGACAGAAGAGCCTGGTAGGCTCTAGCAGTCCATGAGGTTGCAAAGAGTCAGACACACTGAGCAACTGAGCACACACACGGATGACTAAGTGCTGTACTAAGAAATTCTTGGTTTCAATGCCTATAGATGTTGTAATGCTATCTTTTCTACCACCACCGGTAATGTGCCCCCAATAGTAATAGTGCTTACCAAACAATATTGGAGCTTTTCATTACTGTTATTTTGAGTCATAACTGAAATCCTGTTCTAACTACAACAGTGCAACCTGATTTTTTTTTCTTCATCTTGCTAAATAAGAGAAGAGAATAAATAAATAAATAAATTGCTTCTCTTGATGGTTTCCATGGTAATGGAGACTTCTATGTGTTTAACCAGCAAAGAATGCTATCACAACCTGTTTTCTCTCTCTTTCTCTCACACACACACACACAATATATATATGTATATACACATGCACACACACAGACATAATCACATATATAACATACACTGTAAAAAGTTATTCCATCAAAATTTGTCAAAACTAGAATCAATGTTAATACTTCTTTTTGCTTCAGTTAATTTGCCTTACCAATGCTGTTTCCCTTTTCAGAAAAGGGTAAACAGTATCTAAATTCATGTTATAATAAATATTTATAAAGTAAGAAAGGAGCAAATATGTCATATTTTCAAAATATACTACAATTTCATAAAAGTTATGAAGACTTTTACTTCTCTAATTATTGGGGGTTTTAATGAAATTTGAAAGTAGAGTTTTTATTGCTTTTGTTTACTTATTGTTTTGCCAGTATGCGTTTTGTTTGTTCATTATCTTACCAATATGCATTTTGTGTAATTGTGTTCCATTTCTCAGAAGAGACACATGGAGTAAGGTGGTAGTTAACACGCTATTCTTTATAGGTTTGAATGAATTAGCTCATTTGATGGGGAAGTAGATTAAATTTCTTCTGTCCTCTAAAAGACTAAATTTGCTTTTGGAAATACCTCCCCCTATTATGGAACCTGGATAGATATGGTAATTTAATTTATAGTATTAATGTAGAAAACAATTTTAACTCTGTACCTGTGAAATTAGTGAATATCTGTTTCTACCTATACCAGCTTATTTTTGTCAATGATTTGAATTTATTATGGCTACTAAAGATCTGTACTGCCTTCTTCTTCTTCCCTTTTTTTTTTTTTTTTTTGTTAACTACTCAAAGGGTCTTTAACTTGGAAGACCAGTAAGTTTGCTAGAATAGCTCTGTTGTGACCATTCCGAGCCATTTCCTCTTGGAGGATGATGTGTTCTTTCAGTTTCTCCTAGTAATTTTTCTTAAACAGTAAATTCAGAATTATTCTGTTCTATTATTTTGGTTTTCTTTGGAAAGACAAAAAAGTAACCACTAGTTTGTTATCTGTATCTATGAGTCTGTTTCTTTCTTTTTGTTACAATCACTAGTTTGTTGCATTTTTTAGATTCCCCATATAAGTGATATCATATTATACTTCTTGTTCTCTGACTTACTTAGCCTAATACCCTCCAAGTCCATTCATGTTATTGCTAATGGCAAATTTTCATTTTTTATGGCTGAGTAGTATTCCACGCTGTTTGTGTGTGCATCTATGCGCATATACATATAGATATAGGTGTGTATATATCAGTCCCGTCTTGTTGACCCATTCATCTGGTGATAGACAGGTTGCTTCCATATCTTGATAATTGTAAATAATGCTGCTATGAACCTTGTGCTGCGTGTGTCTTCTCAAATTTGTGTTTTCATTTTTTTTTCCAGATATTTACCCAAGAGTGGAATTGATGAGTTGTATGGCAGCTCTGTATTTAGTATTTTGACAAACCTCCAATGTATATATAGTGGATATACCTGTTTACATTCCCAGTAACAGTGTTTTGAAGTCAAATAATGATGGACTTAAACTTGAGATACTGTAAACTTGACTTGAGGTAGACTCATAAACTTGAGATACTGGAAGCCATAAACAGTGACTAGAATATCCCTGAATATTCCTGGAGAATACTTACCAAAATCCTTGAAAGACTTCATAGTACCTCCTAGGATGTTCCAGGCTAGAATGATTTTCTCCAGGGCAAACTCTTAGATAATGGGAGCCTCAACTCCCCCTTCAGAAATGGATAAACCTCAACATATGAACTGCATAGTCTCTGAGTTTTTTGGTTTCTGTTTCAATTTTTAAATTTTACCCACTCTGCAGGTAAAAAAAAAAAAAAAAAAGGTTGTAGTTGTTACCAATGCTGGTGCACCCAGTTATAGGGAATTCAGTAAATACCAAGAGGTTTTGGGTGTATACATTACTTCTCCAGAAATTGTACAGAGCACAAGGGACCGCAGTCAGGCCTTTGATTCTGACTGTGCTGCGGCTTAATTTCTCTGTAAGTCTGTTTCCCACTGTGTCTCACAATAGCTATCATGAAGCTAAATATAGTACAATAATAGTAATCAGTGCAAAATATTATGGAAAATTAATTTGGGAAATTAAGAGTGTTTATGAGAATTTCATCAGCTGTTTAAAACCATTGTGTTTAACATACAAATGGAAAGGGCCCAACCAAACTTAAATGAGAGCTAATCATTGTGTCTTATGCCTCCAATTTGCAAGTGTTCAATAAAACATATATAAGCAGTGAATACAGGATGTTGAAGTCTAAAACTATCTTCACAGGATATTAAAAACCATCCTGAGAACAGTGTTGTGGAAATTAACACCCAGGTTGTAATGTAACACCCTCCACTCCCTGACACTCTGTTTTTTATCTCTCCTGTGTTATTAAAATGTGCAGAGAGGGAAAATGAGTCAGGCAATTTAACTTAACATAGGCAGATACTCTTGTTCTCTAAATATGCAGCATTAAAGTACACACTATTTAAATCCAACGTAGCAAAAGTTAAAAAAAATTTTTTTTTTACACAAAATAGCTTTTTAAAGGGAAATGAAACTTTATGGCATGAATGACTATGATGCCTCATAATATCACATTTTCCTGATATCAGGTATTATAAGCACCTCTCAAAATTTTTGAACAGTTTATTCCACATAAAATAAGTAGGCAGTATAGATGCTTTTCCTGGGCCCCACTTATACCTCCTCTGTACTAGTCCAGTGCCACCCCCATCCTTCCCTGTAATAAGAGAGCCATAAGATACTGAAAACTGCCCTTGCTCCATGGAGGGCTCTCTCACTGCCTGTCTGGTTATTATGTAATTGTATAACCCCCAACCTCCAGGGAGATGTTAGTTCTTTCCCCATTAGGCATAACATATCATCAAGGTTTTTTTTCCTCGCTTTTCCAGCAGAAATAGAATCCAGTTTAAATGAGTTAGATAAAATTTCAAAATGACAGCAGTTCACCTAAATATTTTTAGTACGAAAACCCAGTGGGTCTCTAATTTATTAAGCCTTTACTTGGTTAGTATAAGGGAAATGTCTTGAGTGCTTTGAACGTGCAAGCAGTTAGTTTGGGGAGGGTGTACTCTAAGAGAGAAGACTGCGTGTGGACCCCGAAGCAGATTCCCTGCCTGGTGCACCATGCGGCGGTCCCATAGATGCACCGAGTCTCCATTTTAACTTCAGTCATGAGACAGTCTTAATCACACCATATTTTACAAAGTGTATTTTTGCTGATTTCTTATAGACCATACGGAGAGTTAATTTTTTTCTGCATGCCTAGAAGAGTGGTGAGAGATTAGATGGTTTTTCTTACCATGGATAGCATGAAAGAAAATTATATATAACATTGAGGCAGTCCGTTTCCATTGAAGAATCTGCAGTTTGAGATTGGCAGATTCTGACTGGTCCCTACCATTGCTCTGTCAACTACTATATATAAACTTGATTGACAGGGGAATTCAAAAGGTAACTGATATTATTTAGTAACAGAAATAACCTTCCAACCACAGCTCCTGTCCTCCCTGCAAAAGGAAATATGTGAGACCTCGGTAGGAATTCACTGGGCAAGTTAACAATGTGGACAAATAGTAAAAAGTATTTTACAGAGGTAAGATACCTTACATATTCACCACCCGATTTAATCTTCGGTAAACACCATGAAGTAGGCTGGACAGCTATTATTTTAATTCCCGTTTGAAAAATAAGCTCTCAGAAGTTCAGATCAGCCCAGGATCGAAGCTGAGAGTGGGAGCGCTGTGACTGAATTCTATTTTGTGATTCTGCAGTCATTAATTGGTTCAGCAGATGTCCAAGTCATTAATTTATGATCTGAAGCGAGTTTCACAGTGAAAAGGAAAACTGAGACTTTATCACTTGGGAAAAACTTTGATAAATACATATTTTCTTCAGGCTGTAATGCTCATTCCTGTCTCATATTAGGGACCGTTATGGATTGGTCCCCTAAATAGCCTTCCTGGCTGGCCGGCCCCTTGATTTGGCTTTCCATGAGAGAAGATAACAGAAGGATCCTAAGTTGGGTTTGGTGGAGTGATCGGTGAAGTCTCTCTAAAGAAGTAACCTGTAGGTTGAAAGCTGGTGAAGCAAGCCATGTAAAAAGTGCACAGAAGTGTGCTCCAGTCAAAAGAAGCCACGTGCCAAAGAGAAGCTACCCGAGAAAGGCTGTAGTGAAAGGAGCAAGGGAGATGGGGCCTCAGACAAGCTGCAGAGCCCAGAGGAGCCAGATTGCATGGGCCCTTTTGGATCACCAAAAAGCGTTGTCTTTTAACAAAAGAGGCTGAGGAGTTATTAAGGCAGAAAAGTGGTATGTTCTGATTAAACATCATCTGGGCTGCCAGGCTGAGAATGGACTGAAAAGGAAGCAAGGGGAGATCAGTTTCACGGTCACTCATAGCCCCATGCGGCAGCTAGGTGAGAGATGGAGGTGCCTCTCGGGACCAGGGTGGTGAGGAAGAAATGAACGGATATGCAGGGAATCTGCTCACGGGACCATGTTGTCTCAAACCAAGGAAGGTTACTGTTCATTTTTTTTTCTGAAGGTTGCTGTTCAAAATTTTTGCCTTAATTTTTTTCCCTGTAACCCCTGCATTCCAGCCCTCCTTTCCTTGAACTTTCCATATTACTCTGAATTCCCTAGCAGTTTCCTGTAGCATCTATAAATAGGAATTACTGTGTATCTGTAGTATTTCCTCTTAATTACCATTTTGAAAAACATCACATTTATTGGATAAGCATTAAAATATGAGTAATGAAGTGATTAAAATATCAGCTGCTTTCACTATAATTAAATACTGTAGTAAAGGAGGATAATCATTTTTTAAATAAACTGCCTGCTGAAAACACTGGTGAGCAGGATTTCCTTCAATAGAATTCATTGCATTGTATCAGCAAAAAAAAAAAAAAAATGGATTTATCAGGTGGTATCTATAAAAATATTATGGATTTATCAGGTGGAATCTATAAATAGAAGTGATATATTTTAGTGGTATTGTGTAAATGGATTTATGCCTTCTAATTTCTGGGCCTAATTTGCTAATTTGCATTCTTACAGGAAAATCATGTTTAATAACCATAGTCCAGAACTAATTCTTAGAAAATGGAATTTTGCTGCCCTTAAAATTGTATGTAACTTTTTAGGCATTTTATACTAGGTTGTGTTTTTACAATTATGTTATTATAAAGAAATTATAATTTAAAAATTACCTTCCTTCTGCAAGTTGGCCGATTAATCTATCTAAATTTGTATTAAAGCATGTGAATGAACCAAAATGCTTATAAGATTTTATTCTGTTATCACACTTAAAAAAAATACTACCTAGTTCACTTGTTTGTTTTTTTTTTTTAGTTTGTGAAAAGAAAATGTTATTCTTCCCAAGGGCTTTATGTATACCAATCTAACTTAAAGTAATGGACAGTGGGATGGTTTGTGTTCTCTTTTCCTGCATTTATGGTCTTAATCACTGCAGAATCCCTACCTCAGATGACTTACCCTTGCAGCCCTTTAAGGAAATATGTGCCCGAAGCACCATGGTAAATTCAGCCTGTGGGATTCTCTTGCACCTGGTGCTTCTGGATAAATGGGGAAGGGATTTCACACTGGCACTGACACTCTGCATCAGACTGAATAATTTTTGTAACATGAGTCTAATGAACATAGAGCAGATAAGGACCTAGTCTTTCACTTGGTGTCTAGAAAACTCTAAACCCTAGACCAGTTTGGAGAGGAGAATATAGTTAGTGAGAAGAACAGCCATGGCTCTGCTGGTTATTCAGTTCAGTTGCTCAGTCGTGTCCGACTCTTTGCAACCCCATGAATCGCAGCACATCAGGCCTCCCTGTCCATCACCAACTCCCAGAGTTCACTCAAACTCACATCCATGGAGTCGGTGATGCCATCCAGCCATCTCATCCTCGGTCGTCCCCTTCTTTCTGCTCCTGTCCCCAATCCCTCCCAGCATCAGAGTCTTTTCCAATGAGTCAACTCTTCGCATGAGGTGGCCAAAGTACTGGACTTTCAGCTTTAGCATCATTTCTTCCAAAGAACACCCAGCTGGTCACTAAAATGAATTTGATACTAGCAGAGGCCCTAAATCTCTCTGAACATTTATTTTATCTGTAAAATGAATGTGATCATAGGATTAATGTAAGGACTAAATTAAATATGGCATGCAGCAAAATTCTAGATGGGTAGCAGTTTTCAATAGTTAAAGATGATGATGGGGATGGTGGTAGCGGTGATGATTTGCTATGTATTTGAGCATCCAACATGTTGCCTGGTACATAGTAGCCGTTTAATAATTTTATTTGAAGTGAAACCCAATTTAAGTCTCTGTAATAAAAATTATAATATATTGTCTCACATTACTGAAACATCCAGGGGTAGTACTAGTTGCCGATTCATTCAGAAAAGGTGCTGCCAAAAATCAACCCGTTTTCTCTCTCTCATGTCACTTTCTGTGATTCTCTCTCTTGCTGTTTCTGTGTTTCTGTCTCTGCTTTTCTCTCTGCCTCTTTGTTGCTCTCTGTTTGCCTTTTCTTTCGCCTTAAAACTGTCTCCTTTATCATTTCTCCCACTGACTCTTCCTGCCTCTATCTCTACACGCCTCTCTCTTTTCTCTCTCTCTCCCCTCGCCCTCTTTTCCCCACCTCTACTCTCCCTCATGTCTCCTCTCTTTCCCTCCTTCTCTCTGTCCCTCCAGGTGCGTCTCTTTGTCACCTCCTCTATTCTGTCTCCCTCCCACCTACTTTCCTGTTTGTTGGTTATAATTCTTGGCAGCCTCTGGTGTCAGGATGGCCTCTGACAGTTTGTATGAAAATCAGTGCTGGTGATCCCATAGAAACAAGAATACCACTTCTTCCATATCTCCAGCAAAAACGCATTTACCCCAGTCCCCCAGGAGTAAGTAAAATTCTGTTTTGCCCATATCTGTATCGAGGAGCTTTGTTTCACCCAGATGTGTTAGACTCAAAATGGGTTCTGTGTGACAATAATAAACACTATAATTTTAGGGATTTACTGTGTAGCAGACCCTGTGCTGCATACTTATTATAATCTTGTATCCTCAACACATCTTTGAATGTTTAGAACCATACTGTACCCCTTCAATAAATGAGGAGATTGTGGTTTAGAGAAAAAGTAAGTATTGCAATCTCAAAAACAAGAGAATGATCTCTGTTCATTTCCAAGGCAAACCATTCAATACCATGGTAATCCAAGTCTATGCCCCAACCAGTAATGCTCAAGAAGCTGAAGTTGAATGGTGCTATGAAGACTTACAAGACCTTGTAGAACTAACACCCCAAAAAGATGTCCTTTTCATTATAGGGGACTGGAATGCAAAAGTAGGAAGTCAAGAAACTCCAAGTCTGGCCTTGGAGTACAGAATGAAGCAGGGCAAAGGCTAATAGAGTTTTGCCAAGAGAACACACTGGTCATAGCAAGCACCCTCAACCACACAACACAAGAGAAGACTCTATCACCAAATGGTCAACACCAAAATCAGATTGATTATATTCTTGGCAGCCAAAGATGGAGAAGCTCTATACAGTCAGCAAAAACAAGACTGGGAGCTGACTGTGGCTCAGATCATGAACTCCTTATTGCTAAATTCAGACTGAAATTGAAGAAAGTAGGGAAAACCACTAGACCATTCAGGTATGACCTAAGTCAAATCCCCTATGATTGTACAGTGGAAGTGACAAATAGATTCAAGGGATTAGATCTGATAGAGTGCCTGAAGAACTATAGACAGAGGTTTGGGACATTGTACAGGAGGCGGTGATCAAGACCATCCCCAAGAAAAAGAAATGCGAAATTGCAAAATGGTTGTGTGACGAGGCCTTACAAATAGCTGTGAAAAGAAGAGAAGCAAAAGGCAAAGGAGAAAAGGAAAGGTATACCCACTTGAATCCAGAGTTCCAAAGAATAGCAAGAAGAGATAAGAAAGCCTTCCTCAGTGATCAATGCAAAGAAATGAAGGAAAACAATAGAATAGGAAAGACTAGAGATCTCTTCAGGAAAATTAGAGATCCCAAGGGAACATTTCATGCAAAGATGGGCTTGATAAAGGATAGAAATGGTATGGACCTAACAGAAGCAGAAGATATAAGAAGAGGTGGCAAGAATACACAGAAGAACCATGCAAAAAAAGATCTTCAGAGCCCAGATAATCACAATGGTGTGATCACTCACCTAGAGCCAGACATCCTGGAATGTGAAGTCAAGTGGACCTTAGGAAGCATCACTACGAACAAAGCTAGTGGAGGTGATGGAATTCCAGTTGAGCTGTTTCAAGTCCTAAAAGATGATGCTGTGATAAAGTGCTGCACTCAATATGACAGCAAATCTTGAAAACACAGCAGTGGCCACAGGACTGGAAAAGCTGTTTTCATTCCAATCCCAAAGAAAGGCAATGCCAAGAATGCTCAAACTACCACACAATTTCACTCATCTCACACTCTAGCAAAGTAATGCTCAAAATTCTCCAAGCCAGGCTTCAGCAATACGTGAACCTTGAACCTCCAGATATTCAAGTTGGATTTAGAAAAGGCAGAGGAACCAGAGATCAAATTGCCAACATCTGCTGGATCATCAGAAAAGCAAGAGAATTCCAGAAAAACATGTATTTCTGCTTTATTGACTATGCCAAAGCCTTTGACTCTATGGATCACAATAAACAGTGGAAAATTCTGAAAGAGATGGGAATACCAGACCACCTGACCTGCCTCTTGAGAAATCTGTATGCAGGTCAGGAAGCAACAGTTAGAACTGGACGTGGAACAACAGACTGATTCCAAATAGGAAAAGGAGTACGTCAAGGCTGTATATTGTCACCCTGCTTATTTAACTTCCATGCAGAGTACATCACGAGAAATGCTGGGCTGGAGGAAGCACAAACTGGAATCAAGATTTCCCGGAGAAATATCAATAACCTCAGAAATGCAGATGACACCACCCTTATGGCAGAAAGCGAAGATGAACTTGAAGAGCCTCTTGATGAAAGTGAAAGCGGAAGGTGAAAAAGTTGGGTTAAAGCTCAACATTCAGAAAACGAAGATCATGGCATCTTGTCCCATCACTTCATGATAAATAGATGGGGAGACAATGGAAACAGTTGCAGACTTTATTTGGACTCCAAAATCACTGCAGATGGTGACTGCAGCCATGAAATTAAAAAAGATCCTTGTTCCTTAGAAGAAAAGGTATGACAAACCTAGACAGTATATTAAAAAGCAGAGACATTACTTGGCCAACAGAGGTACATCTAGTAAATGCTATGTTTTTTCCAGTCGTCATGTATGGATGTTAGCATTGGACTATAAAGAAAGCTGAGCATTGAAGAACTGATGCTTTTGAACTGTGGTGTTGGAGAAGACTCTTGAGAGTCCTTTTGGACTGCAAGGAGATCCAACCAGTCCATCCTAAAGGAAATAAGTTCTGAATATTCATTGGGAGGACTGAATTCATTGGAAGGACTGGAGTTTTGGAAGCTGAAACTCCAATACTTTGGCCACCTGATGAGAAGAACTGACTCATTTGGAAAGTCCCTGATGCTGGGAAAGATTGAAGGCAAGAGAAGGGGACAACAGAGGATGAGATGGTTGGATGGCATCACCGACTCAATGGACGTGAGTTTGAGTAAACTCCCGGAGCTGATGATGGACCAGGAGGCCTGACGTTCTGTAGTCCCTGGGATCGCGATGAGTTGGACAGGACTGAGCAACTCTACTGAACTGAACTGAAGTATTTTGACCAGGATATATTAAACAAGCAACTGAGCTGGCATTAGAAAATAGACAATCTAGCCTACGCTCTTGTGCTCTGAATTCTACCCATGTCAAAGCCTCACAAGGCATTTAAATTCTCTGGGTCTTCCTTTCTTCATCTATAAGACAAGATGTTTGATTTAGATATTTCTACTATTTAGTGCTTATAATGCTAATGTTGCAGTTGATCTGAAGTATATTGTAAATGTATTTAATCATGTTTGCTTCTCCCCAGTAGCTCTTACTTCCCTTTCTTTTCTTTTTTAAATAACAATGCCTGGTTTTGTGTGTGTGTGTGTGTTTTTTTTTTTTAAACGCATTGTTTTAGATCATCCAGACTCCCCAGTAATAGGATCTCTTCTTGCTGTCAGAGAGCACATTTGCATCCATTGCCATTTTGCACACAGAGAAATTATGCCCCATTTCTATATTTCCTTCAGGAATGGAGACTTGAAGCCCCACTTCCCCTTCTCAACGACATGCCAAATCATATCTTTGTTGGACAGCTGAAAAACATAAGTAGTATATTAGTCCTCTTTCCTGCAAATATTATAAATGAAAGCTATTATAGGCATAAACGTTTGCATCTGGCCTGGGCATAATGTTTTTCCTAAATTACTTTTCTGATTTTTCTGTCTCATTTTTCTATTTACTTTCCAGAGATCCTCTAATTTACTCTCTAGTTTGATCTTTTTTATTATTTTGGATACTTTAACAATATTTGGATTTTCTCTCTTAAAATATCTTTATCATTGCTGATCTTTTGTTCTAGCCAACTGAAAAGGGAAACTTTAAATGTCATAGTTTTCCATTTCTGTGACATTTAGCTTTTTGTGCATTGCAGGTTTAGAAGAGCAATTTTTTTAAGGCTTTATTTTACTTTTTTTAGAACAGTTTATGGTGCTTAGCAAAATTAAGGGGAAGGTAGCAGAGATTTCCCATATTATCACTGCCTCTTCATGCCCTGTGCATCCCAGACTGAGTGGTATATTTGCTACAGTTGATGAACCTACATTGACACATTGTAATCATATACTGCAATCACCCAAAAGTCCATAATTTCCATTAGGGTTTACTTTTGGTGTTGCGCATTCTGTGGGTTTGGATAACTGTATAATGACATGTATCTACTGTTATAGGAGGAGAAGGGGGCAACAGAGGATGAGATGGTTGGGTGGCATCACCGACTCAATGGACTTGAGTTTGAGCAAGCTCCGGGAGGTAGTGAAGGACAGGGAAGCCTGGCGTGCTGCAGTCCACGGGGTCCCACACAGTCAGACATGACTAAGTGACTGAACAACAACGGTTACAGTATCGTACATAGTGCTTCGTCGCCCCCCAGACCCTCTGTTCTCCACCTATATGTCCCTCACCATCCTCTCCAGCTGATCTTTTTACTCTCTACATAGTTTTCAGAAGAGTTTTTTAAATGTGTATGTTTTTTTTATTTTTTTCTAGCAATGGATGCAGCTTTGTTTAAATTTCCCTTATCAGGAAGTCCAATAAAGTTATTTTTATTATTAAAACTGCATTTCAGGGTTAATTCCTCCCAGAGGAGCCTGTGTCACAACTCTGATTCAAATACTCCTGCTTTTGTCATAATTTCAAAAGAAAAATGTCAATGTTACTCTTTATTATTATTTTGTTTTCTCAAAATGTTAATTCAATTGTGGTCTTTAAATAGTTGTTGAAAAGTGTTCTATTAGTAATAATTAGACATTTTAAAATTCCAAAACCCACCTTTGAAATACTGTTAAGCTTATATCCTACAGTGCCCTATGGGTGGGCTCTTTACTCAGACAGAGTAGTTCTCTGTGGCTCTTGGGGATTCTATCTTACTCCCTGGAGTTGCTATTGAAGAGTGCCTGTGAGCCCAGGCTCTTTGAATTGCCTTTGAAGATTCAAAGATGGTCTGAGGATGGTAGTTAAGGCTCATTAGCATATTAGTTTCTTATAAAACATTTTACTACGCAGAAAATGAAAAATTTTGCCTAATTGCTTAGAAATAGTTTTGATTTCCTTAATTTTAATAGCTAAATCAAATCGCTTATGAATATACAGTGAAAGTGACAAGTAGATTCAAGGGATTAGATCTGATAGAGTGCCTGAAGAACTATGGATGGAGGTTCATGACATTGTACAGGAGTCTGTGATTCAGAATATCCCCAAGAAAAAGAAATGTAAAAAGGCAAAATGGTTGTGTGACGAGGCCTTACAAATAGCTAAGAAAAGAAGAGAAGCGAAAAGCAAAGGAGAAAAGGAAAGATATACCCATTTGAATGTAGAGTTCCAAAGAATAGTAAGGAGAGATAAGAAAGCCTTCCTCAGTGATCAATGCAAAGAAATAAAGGAAAACAATAGAATGGGAAAGACTAGAGATCTCTTCAGGAAAATTAGAGATCCCAAGGGAACATTTCATGCAAAGATGGGCTCAATAAAGGACAGAAATGGTATGGACCTAACAGAAGCAGAAGATATTAAGAAGAGGTGGCAAGAATACAAAGAACTATACAAAAAAGATCTTCATGGCCCGGATAACCATGATGGTGTGATCACTCACCTAGAGCCAGACATCCTGGAATGTGAAGTTAAGTGGGCCTTAGGAAGCATCACTATGAACAAAGCTAGTGGAGGTGATGGAATTCCAGTTGAGGTATTTCAAATCCTAAAAGATGATGCTGTGAAAGTGCTGCACTCAATATGCCAGCAAATCTGGAAAACTCAGCAGTGGCCACAGGACTAGAAAAGGTCAGTTTTCATGCCAATCCCAAAGAAAGGCAATGCTAAAGAATGTTCAGACTACCACACAATTGCACTCATCTCACACTCTAGCAAAATAGTGCTCAAAATTCTCCAAACCAGGCTGCAGCAGTACATGAACTGTGAACTTCCAGATGTTCAAGCTGGTTTTAGAAAAGGCAGAGGAACCAGAGATCAAATTGCCAATACCTGCTGGGTCATTGAAAAAGCAAGAAAGTTCCAGAAAAATATCAACTTTTGGCTTGTTGACTATGCCAAAGCCTTTGACTGTGTGGATTACCATAAACTGGAAAATTCTGAAAGAGATAGGAATACCAGACCACCTGACCTGCCTCTTGAGAAACCTATATGCAGGTCAGGAAGCAAGTTAGAACTGGACATGGAACAACAGACTTGTTCCAAATAGGAAAAGGAGTCCATCGAGGCTGTATATTGTCACCCTGCTTACTTATATGCAGAGTTCATCATGCAAAATACCAGGCTGGATGAAGCACAAGCTGAAATCAGAATTGCTGGTAGAAATATCAATCACCTCAGATATGCAGATGATACCACTCTTATGGCAGAAGGCGAAGATGAACTAACTAAAGAGCCTCTTGATGAAAGTGAAAGTGCAGAGTAATAAAGTTGGCTTAAAACTCAACATTCAGAAAACTAAGATCATGGCATCTGGTCCCATCACTTCATGGCAAATAGATGGGGAATAGTGGCAACAGTGGCAGACTTTATTTTTTTGAGCTCCATAATCACTGCATATGGTGACTGCAGCCATGAAATTAAGACTCTTGCTCCTTGGAAGAAAAACTCAGACCAACGTAGACAGCATATTGAAAAGCAGAGATATTACTTTACCAACAAAGTTCCACCTAGTCAAAGCTATGGTTTTTCCAGTAGTCAGGAATGGATGTGAGATTTGGATGATAAGAAAGCCTGAGTGCCAAAAAATTGATGCTTTTGTACTGTGGTGTTGGGGAAGACTCTCGAGAGTCCCTTGGACTGCAAGGAGATCCAACCAGTCCATCCTAAAGGAAATCAGTTCTGAATATTCATTGGAAGAACTGATGCTGAAGCTGAAACTCCAATACTTTGGCTACGTGATGCACAGAACTGATTCATTGGAGAAAACCCTGATGCTGGGAAAGATTGAAGGCGGGAGGAGAAGGGATTGACAGAGGATGAGATGGTTGGATGGCATCACTGACGCAATGGATACCAATTTGAGTAGACTTTGGTAGTTGGTGCTGGACAGGGGAGCCCAGCGTGTTGCAGTCCATGGGGTTGCAAAGAGTCAGACGCAACTGAGCGACTGAACTGAGAGTAGCTTATGTATAGGCATGCTCTGAGAGTATGACGTCTTAGTTCTTAATGTTTTCTTTGAGAAAAAAGAATATTAATTATTAAAGATAAAAGAGGATATAATATATGAAGATTTGGATGCCGCTTCTCCCTGTGTGTGTCCGGATGGGTCCTTAACTTCTGCATCTTTATTGACATGAGGTAACTGAAGGTCTGTTCAAGGACTGATATTATGAGACTCTAATTGTTTTGGTTTGTCTAGGATGTACTTTTTTACTGCTCTGTCATCCTTTAATAGATTTTATGCAATTTTGCATAATATAAACTTGGAATAGTATTATATACAATAATTTTGTCTCACTGTATGTACAGACAGACCAAATTAACTCTTTACCTGTTAAAGAATTCCAAAATTCCAAAGATGGCTGATTAAGTAATATGTATACTTCATTTATGATATTCCATGTGACATCATCGCTTAGACTAGTAAACAAATACAGCTGTCATTGGTCATCAGGATTCATGTGCATTATGAAAGTTTTGAATTGGTTGAGATTTCCAAGGGTACATAATCATGCATAAAATGTCAATACCATATATATTGTTTTATAGAATATTTTTAATAGCATACATGGTTTGCAAACAGTTAACGTATTCATTCAGCAATGTACCCAAACTATGTAAGATGCTGGTACACAAAAGTGAACCAAATAAGTGCAATATTTTCCTTCATGAAGCAGGCAAATTGATGTCACAAAGTGACATTTAAGTAAATATGTAACAATCTGTTGTTTTCAGCTTTAAAAATAAATTCTCTCTATTGAGAGAAATTTATTTGAACAGAAGTATGCCCAAGCAAACATTCTGATATGTCACAAAAACAGGCTAGGAACTTTTAGGAGGAAGAAAATGATCTTTGACTCAAATGTACCTTAATAAATTTGCAATTTAAAAAATAAGAGAATTTAGGCATTCAATGAAACACTTAGTAAATTCCAAGTTGAAAGCACACTTTCGTTTCACCCGTGACTGACCCCTGTTCCTCTACTGCTTATTGTCTATAAGTTCAGTTATGTCACTGTGTATGCATGGGTTTGGAATGTGTCTGTTGCTTCTCTGTAGCATGTTCTTTTCTCTATAGTTATGGTCTCTTATGCGAGCTATTTGCAAATCATTTTTCCCCGTGTTTCAGAGATGTGTGACAATTTTAAACAGTAAGACAGTGTTTCCCTCCTAAAATAGTTATTGTATGAAAAATAGTATTCCTGGCACCTACACTGTATGTATTCCATTTCTAATAATGCAGTAATATTTTGTTAGTGCTTATTTGTGTGACAGAGGGTTAAAATGGAAGCCTTGACTGAAACGCATTATCAAGGCAGATCTTGCCTAGGCTTCCTTCAGGGAGAAACTGGCTATGAGTCAACATCTCCTAGACCCAAAATGAGGAGAGTGCAGGATTTCAGTTCCTACTGAGCCGAGTGACAGAGTCTTCGGGGAGGTTTACTGGAGAGAGCTCTGCAGTGTCTTCTGGTCCCCCACCTTCTAAGGGGTACTTCTCCCTTCACCTTGGGTTAGGAAAGGGAAGATTTAAGGAGACTGCTCTGAGGGCATGAAATGAGTCCCTGAAACTTAGAGACAGAGTAAACTACTGTCTAAAAGATGCCTGCCTGAGAAATCTAAGTTGAATACAAATGAAAGAGAGGTGGGTGCCGTGGGGTACACCTGTACTCCTGAAGTTTGTTGGAGTTTCCCAAGGTGACTCTTAAATCATTCTTACTGAAGGTTGGAGTCTCCAGGAAGCAGACAATAGGATGGAGTTAGTGCAAAAGGATTTATTGCAAAGTTAACACATGTGGAAAGAAAAGGAAAGGGGCAGGATTGATTGATTGAACCAGGAAAGTCATCAGTCAGCCATGCGGACCTGATGAAGTCTCAGCCGGTCCAGTAGGAGGAGCTCTGAGCAGAGTCTACTTGAGAAGCATCTCATGTTGGGTAGAAATGGCCAGGCCCTTGCATCAAAGCCTTGTTCAGTCATACCCTGGGTACCACCCTGAGAAAATGGTGCCCTTGGCTTAAAAGCTGAGGCAGACCGAGGTGAAGCTGACAGCTGGACACCAGTCATGCTCCTCATACTTAGACTTCCAGTGCTTTCTTGGAGAGGAATCTGAATGGGGCATCTCCATTGGTAAAAATCCCTAGTATTTCCGTTTATAGTCATAAAGTCCTCCATGTACTTTTAGTCATGAAACAGTCTCATTTAAGTAATTAAATTTTGTCAGTCTAGTGTAATAATTCAGAATTCTGAATTTTCTTCCAAGTTTCTCTTTTTCTTCCAACTCCAGCATGTATTTGACCACACTGTTTCCTTCTTTTGCTTTTTAACTCATCTTCCCCCCACTTGCCAGAGGTAGTTTCTCACCCTTTCAGTTTAAACACGGAGAGATACTGGTGGGAAGACAAGATACTGTGAGGGTCTATCTGACCAATAGATGCGCAATTACTGACTCTTCTCAGGAAACTGTTGTGTGATAAATGGAAGTTTATTGAATGATGAAAGTATTAGATACTTCTGGTGTGCTTTCAATCATAATACCTACCACTGACTTGGCAGACACTCAAACACTCTACTAACCACTTTATTTATAACCCTGTTAAATGTTAACCCTTATATTAATCCTTATATATGGAGAAGGAAGTGGCAACCCACTCCAGTGTTCTTGCCTGGAGAATCCCAGGGATGGCGGAGCCTGGTGGGCTGCCATCTATGGGGTCGCACAGAGTCGGACACGACTGAAGCGACTTAGCAGCAGCAGCAGCATGAGAACCAAAGCCAGCTGGTAAATGGAGGAGCTGGAATCTGAGGACCCCACAGTTCTTGTTCATAGGCTGCCCAAATTAGGGTAGACTTGTTTACTTTATATTTCCTTTTTTATTTTTAGTGCAATAAAACCCTTGGGTTTGATAATACTTATCAATTACTGCTCTTACTCTTAGTAAAATCAAGTGAGTAAATACAATTAACTGTATCATAACAGAAAGACTTCCTCACTGGCTCAGTAGTAAAGAACCTGCCTGCCCACACAAGAGACACGGGTTCAGTCCCTGATACAGGGAGATCCCCTGGTCAAGGAAATGTCAACCTATGCCTATATTCTTCCCTAGGAAACCCCATGGACAGAGGAGCCTGGCAGGCGGGCCACAGTCCATGGGCTTCCAAAGAGTCAGATATAACTTAGTGACAGAACAACAATCTCAGAACAGACTCATGAAGCTCAACTTGCAGTTCTCTGCATCTTTGGAAGATAGCTTTAAATGGGTTTAAGTGGGTTTTGGCCTTAGGAAAATACATTTTAGTAAGTTTCAGAAAGAGTGAATTTTTAGGGAAGATGTTGTTGAGGAGAGTAACATAGCAAATTTAACTAAATCTTGCCTTTGGCTGTTGCTTAAATGTGTCTAAAGTCTCCAGATGCTTGTTTGCAAATTGCTTTGGTGTTTATCACTTGAAATAGAATTTACATTAATTGTGGCTTTTTCTACTTTTTCTTATGTTAGAATAATATGGAAGTCAAGATTTGTGGGGGTTGCTATTATTGTTTACAAATAACATAAATGAAATGGAAGCACATTTTACTTTCTTTTACAATGAGTATTCTGATGAGTTCTAGCTTTTAATCTTGAATGATTCTCTTATGGGAGACTCTAGCATTATTAATTTCAAGTTATTCAGAATTCATCTCTTCCATATTTATAAGAGGTACAGCTTTATATTTTTTTAAAAGAATGGTTCATTTCCCCAAATAGAAATCTGAGCACTGACAATTTTAGCAACATTTCATTATAAGCTTTTGTGACTATTCTCATCTTTGACATTTAATTGGTTTTCTTTCAAAACCAACAAAGGATCCATTCCACAGATATTTATGGCACAGGCACAGATTTAGGGGCTATGACTGAACTTTGAACAAAACAGACAAAGCTATTCACTGCATAGAACTCGTATTTATAAAAACAAGATAAACAATTTTTAAAAAAGAAAAATATTTAGCATACCTCATGGTAGTGAGTGTTACGGTGAAAAAATAAAGGAAGAAGTCAGAGCAGAGAGTGCTGATGGGACCGTGTGTTGTAAGATTAAATCAGAAAGTGGTCACTAAGAAAATAACATTTGAATAAAGACTGAGTGGAGGTCAAAAAGCAAGTCAGACAAAAACATAGAAGACGAACATCACAGGCAGAGAGAAGAGCAAGTGCCAAGGCCTTCCTTTGTGTATCAAAGGGGGAGAAGGGAGGTCAGTATGGCTAGTATGGTGCGGACAGAGGAATGGACCAAAAAGATGGTAAGGAACAGGGACATGGCGGAGAAGGTCTTCTAAGTTGTCTTAGGAACTAGGACTTTTATGATGAGTGAGATGGGAATGCATAGAAGTATTTTGATCACAGGAGTGATAGTGTTCTGACTTCCATTTCAACATATATTGAAAATATATCAAAACAAAGGAAGAAGCAGCGAGATGATGTAGGAGGCAGTGGTAGCAATCCAAATGAGAGATGATAGTGACCTGAACCAAACATAGTCATGGAGGAGAGAGGGAGAAGAGGCATTTTTTCTGGATATGTTTTGAAGATTGAGCCAGTGGGATTTCCTAATGGACTGACAGCAAAACAAAAAGAGCAGTCGGCCTGCCTTCAGGATCTTCCAAATGGGGACTTCCCCGGTGGTCCAGTGGCTAAGACTCCACGCTTCCAATGCAAGGGACGTGGGCTCCATCCCTGGTCAGGAAACTAAGCTCCTATATGCCACTTGGTGCAGCCAAGAGATTTTTTTTAAAGATAAAAGATTTTGAAAATAAAAAAGATGAGTTATCACAATATGTGAATATCTGTGATCCAGTCATAATCATGTCTACATTTGGTGTTGGACACTCCTTGGTATTAGGTATTGCTAGACAGAGGAGAGAAAAACAAACTAAACTGGCTATAGTACGTAAAACAATGTGAGGCTTATAGATGATCTCAGGCTGTACACAACCCTGAGAAAACGCTCCGTGAAGAGAAATGAGTGATACGTCACATAGTCCACAAGATACAGGAAGCAGAAAATGAACTGAGGTCAGTAGCAATGAGTACAGAACACTGTGTGAAGTTGGGGATCGGTTCTGTTCATGCAAAGTCTGACAGAGCTGATCTTCACTTTGAAAATACTGGCTTCTTGCTAAATTACTTTCTTTTAAAATTAAAATGGCGTCTTGAAATCTTGGCAGCTGTTTGAAATCACAGTGAAATTAAGAACAAGGTAGGCAGTTGATCAGAACAGTGGCCTGTGCAGCATAATTCTAGAGCACCTTGCCCGTCTGATCATTCATTCAGTACTGCTTTACAAGTACTTCATTCACACCCTGGTGTCAGGCATGGTGGCCTTGAATTTAAAAGCTGTCGACGCTTAAAATGTTCTAAATCGCTTTGCTCGACCCTGAGTGAAGATCATTGGCTTGGTTCCAGATGCACTGCTGGTCTTAACAAAAAGGTGGAAGGTGGATGTAGCTTCTGAATAGTATCCTGCACTCTGCTGTACCCTGACAATAATTCATACTCACTTCTCTTACGCTGTTTCCAGGACACTGTGAAGAATTAATTAGACAATGCTCAAGAAGCTTGCACTCCTTAAGGACCGTACTCAGCAAAACTGTAGTAGTCGCCTTCCCATCAGTTGAGTTCAGTTGCTCAGTCATGTCCGACTCTTTGCAACTGCATGAATTGCAGCACGCCAGGCCTCCCTGTCCATCACCAACTCCTGGAGTTCACCCAAACTCATGTCCATCAAGTCGGTGATGCCATCCAGCCATCTCATCCTCTGTCGTCCCCTTCTTCTCCTGCCCCCAATCCCTCCCAGCATCAGAGTCTTTTCCAATGAATCAACTCTTCATATGAGGTGGCCAAAGTACTGGAGTTTCAGCTTTAGCATCAGTCCTTCCAAAGAACACCCAGGACTGATCTCCTTCAGAATGGACTGGTTGGATCTCCTTGCAGTCCAAGGGACTCTCAAGAGTCTTCTCCAACACCACAGTTCAAAAGCATCAATTCTTCGGCGCTCAGCTTTCTTCACAGTCCAACTCTCACATCCATACATGACCACTGGAAAAACCATAGCCTTGACTAGATGGGCCTTTGTTGGCAAAGTAATGTCTCTGCTTTTCAATATGCTATCTAGGTTGGTCATAACTTTCCTTCCAAGGAGTAAGCATCTTTTAATTTCATGGCTGCAATCACTATCTGCAGTGATTTTGGAGCCCCCCAAAATAAAGTCAGCCACTGTTTCCACTGTTTCCCCATCTATTTCCCGTGAAGTGATGGAACCATGATTATCCTGAGGTTATTCATAACCTTACATAGATATACACTTTTTTCTTATGGTGAAAATTTTTCAAGACATACTCTCTTAGCTACTTTCATATATACAATACAGTATTAACTGTAGTCACAATGTTATATTTATATCCACAGGACTTATCACTATAAGTTTGTACCTTTTGACTCCCTTCAACCCCTTCTCCCACCACCTACCCTGTGCCACTGGCAACCAATCTGTTCTCTCATTCTATGAGGTGTTTTTTGATTGGTGTTTTTAGGATTCCACATGTAAATGAGGTCATGAAGCATTTGTCTTTGTGTAACTTATTTCACTTAGCGTAATGCCCACTAGAAGTAGATATTCCTCAAAGTGGCCAGCACAGTACTGGGTTCATTCACATGGGGGAGAAAAGTGTCTCAGAGTCTGATCTCTTGGAAGAAATAACCATCTCCTTGGGATGTTAGCTACTCAGCTATTTGAATCCTCCCTTCACGTAAAAGTAGTCATCTGTTCAAGTATAGAGGAAAGAATGTAGATTGGTTTTTAATCCCAGGGTCATTAGTATCGGCAATGAGATACTTATTTTTAGAATCACTTAGCCTATTGACCCTTAATTTCTGGTGCTATTTGACTTTTAAGGAATGACTGTGAGAGGATGGTAAGGGAGATAAATATTATTAACCTGAACTTGATCTTTCATTAGCCCCTGTGATATGCAGTGCTACTGAATTCAAAAGATACCTGTTTTGGTAGGTTAATTTCTACAGCAGAGGGAGTTCCTGAAATTTACATTTCTTTTGTATTTACTCTCTGTAAGAAATGACTTTAAATACTCTGCCTAGCAAAATGGCAGAATTTTCATATGCTGTAATTATCCTTTCCTTTCTGTCCCCAGATCATTTGTCCCCGAAAAGGATTCAGTTAGAGTGAAAAGGACCCTTCTTTATGTTTATCTCCTTGCTGCTGCTGCTGCTAAGTCGCTTAAGTCGTGTCACAGCCCACCAGGCTCCTCCATCCCTGAGATTCTCCAGGCAAGAACACTGGAGTGGGTTGCCACTTCCTTCTCCAATGCATGAAAGTGATAAGTGAAAGTGAAGTTGCTCAGTTCTGTCCGACTCTTTGTGACCCCATGGACTGCAGCTCACCAGCCTCCTCTGTCCATGGGATTTTCCAGGCAAGAGTACTGGAGTGGGTTGCCGTTGCCTTCTCCACCTTTATCTCCTTGAGAAGTTATAAATCAATATTGTTCTGTTGCCTTCTCATATTACAGCTGATTGTTATTAAACTTGAAAATACACTTCTTAACTTACAAAGTGACTGTGCTGTTTTTGGTCGTAATTATAACTTTATAGAAAAGGCTTTATAAACTTTCTCTGAAATATGACCATAAATTTGTGTAAAGAGTAAGTAATGTAGAGATTTTACATGCATAGATTCATACCCTGCATGCAGAGATTGGGAAAGAATGAAGTACATCAAAGCATTAGTGATACTGTGAGGCAGCTAATTCTGTTGAGGGATTCTCTACCTTCGTCTGCACAGTGCATCATTTGACTATTTTTGTCCTTTTGCCAAATGGTTATTTCCCTCTACACCTGCAACAGAAGACAATGAATGTTCTGTGGCCTGGATAGAAAATGTTGATCTGCACCTCACGATACAATATGTGAACCATTATTGTGGTTAAGAATGAATGACTGGTTTTAAGTAAAGTTATAACAGAAGTCATTAGGAAAGAAGAAGCAAACTTAATTACAAGATTATCTTTACTTCCCAGGCTCTTTTCCTTTTCCACCTATGGTAATTAAATTTACTTGAAATTAAATTTTACTTGAAAAACAAGAAACAGCATAACATTAATGCCAAAATTAGGAGGTTTCTATAGTGGAATGGTTCCTTAGAATTTATTAGAGATGGAAGAAAAAGACTGAAATATTTTCCAGATTTTCAAAATGATAAAAATGTCATGAAGATGCTATAACTATAATTTCTTATAATATCTTCATGACATTTTTCTGATTTTGATTTATCTCTAATTAAAGATACACCAACAGCAAGGTGGCAATTGTGCGGTAGATTCCCTTTCTAAGGACATCAGAGTGATTTAAAAGAAAAGTATCTACCAGGATAGAATTCCAGCAACAGGATAGTTCATAGAATGAAAATAGATGATGAGATAGAGAGAAAGTGTGTGTGTGTGTGTGTGTGTGTGTGTGTGTGTGTGTGTGTACGCGCGCGCGCGCGCAACATGCTCGTGAGAGCCTACATTAGGCAGGAAGTGGTGGAGCAGGAAAGAAAACTTTGTGATTATTTCATTGTATTCCTAAAGTTACTTGACTGAATGCTAAAGCATTTTATTAGACTGTTTAATATATCGGAATTTTGTTGCAGTCATTGTCTAGGATTTAGAGTTCCTCTCCGTGGCATAAACAGTTTTCTTTCAGTTCAGTTCAGTCGCTCAGTCGTGTCCGACTCTTTGCAACCCCATGAACTGCAGCACGCCAGGCCTCCCTGTCCATCACCAACTCCCGGAGTTCACCCAAACTCATGTCCATCGAGTCGGTGATGCCATCCAGCCATCTCATCCTCTGTTGTCCCCTTCTCCTCCTGCCCCCATTCCCTCCCAGCATCAGAGTCTTTTCCAATGAGTCAACTCTTCGCATGAGGTGGCCAAAATACTGGAGTTTCAGCTTTAGCATCAGTCCTTCCAAAGAACACCCAAGACTGATCTCCTTTAGGATGGACTGGTTGGATCTCCTTGCAGTCCAACCTACACACAAATTGTGGCAAAGGGATTTGTCCTGTAAGAACGTACTGCTGCACTTTTCTCCTTGTGATATTTGATTTTCCAGCACTCCATTTTGAAATAGTCTGGATATTAGTCTAAGTAATTCAAATTTTAACACTGACACTATGGATTTAGGGAGGTTGACTTAGGTGAAATTAATCTATTTCTTCCATGAGGAAAGTGAAGAGTGTGGCTGTAAACATTTTGAACCTCAGTCCGGAGTTTTGCGATCTGTTGAACACATCACTGATTGCTGAGAATCTAGATACTTGGAAGCTTAGGTGCATGAGCACTAATTGAGGCCACTGGATGTCTTCCCATTAAATTTGAGATAAAGTTGCTTTCAAAATAAATTGAATTTTCAACCACTAATCAGTGACCATTTTCATGGAAACATGGAGTAATTGTCTTGCATTTAGAGTGTACTGTGAGCAATCAAGTCTCAGGGGAAGCTGTCTTTGTCCAGATGTCAGCCTTAGATTGTCATCAGATGTCCAGAGTACCAATTTCCATATCTTGTGACAAGATAGTCATTGTAAAATTTGCTCCCTCAAATTATTCAGACATGTAATGATATGTATTTGAGACTGTGAAAACGTTCCAACTATCCAAACTGCTTTTCTTTGCCCATATTTGATTTTGAGGCAGTGGGGAGGTCTCATACTAGCGGGGAATTTACTCAGTAGTCTATGATGAATTCTCTATGGGTCTTACATTTTCAGTATTATGAAATGCTGTAAATTATAACATGCAGCTATGATGTTGAAAATTAGAAAGGCAAATAATTTGAGACTTCATGGGCACTCAAAATGAGGAAATGATTAGGTTTCAGAAAAATGGATTCTTCACATCAAACACCTAAATGAACAGTTTTCAACCTAAGTTGACACAGTATTTCTTGAGGAAAGAGAAAAAGTGGTTCTTTCAAGGCTCCTTTTAAAGTTCCTCAGTGTATATACCATACAGATCATTTTGGGAGGCCAACTTATGATTAAATATACTAAGTCTGTTTGTTTTCAGAAGAAAAAATAATATTTAGTAAGATCAAGCAGAAAAAAAAGTTTGGGTATTTCTTTAACAGAAGCAAATTCATATTGTTGAGTAGATATGATGGCTAAGGAAGACCTATTTGTCTCCACTATTGGGCTACAGCTCACATCTTCACCTATCCTGCCATTAGGAACTGCTGCAAGGGCTGACTGCTAACAGCTCAAACCATCTGCTTCTCTGGGAATTGCTGTTGGCACAACAAGAATTATCTTACCCTTGAAGGAGGCATCTGTTTTCACCCAATGATGGACTGATAAAAGGGTATAGAAGGAGGCCGCCTCACTTCCAGGTGGAATACACTCTGATGTGTAGGTGGCCTCCATTCTTCTCCAAGCAGTCACAGTGCAGCTGGACTCTACTTGAGACCACATCAAGCTTAACCTCTTCTGCTCTAACTGCTTCCCTCACTCCTATTCATCCAAGGGCGCTCCCTCAGTAGACCTGTGCACCTGAGCCTGCCTCTGGGCAACCCAATCCAAGACAAAGGTGAATGCTGCGTTTCATCACCTCTACTCTTAATTGTTGGTATCAAATGTAAGAGACACCAGAAGTGATGCACAAGCTATCAGTTGCCTAGCTCCAGTCATCATACTAAACTAACAATGATAAAAATAAAGAGTGTTTTCTGAGAAGTATGTTCTAATTTTATAAAGATGAGGCTCAGAGAAAGAGAAGGGCACAGATAGTGACTTTAAGATACTGGTGTATGGGTCATTAAATTTCCATTTTTGACATTTTAAAAGATTTGCTTATTTTGATGGTCATAAAGCTGTATTTTAACATAGTTATAGGTAAGCAGTACAGAGACAGAGATTAAATGGATAACCATTGCATTCCAAAATTCAGAGAACGTAAAAGTATTTCTTACATCTTTTATCCATGCCTGTGTCTTTCTAAATTATAAATTAGAAAGAGTGCAAAAAGGGGACCCTGATAGAAGTGATAAAATCTTTCTAAGAAATTTTAAGGAAAGCTGGCATTAAGACTCATGAATATCCTGTTACCAGATATCATTACTACCTTCTAGATTTTCATTTGCATATGAATTTATTGAAGCATAGCATTTAACTAATATGCATTTCCCCCCAGACAGTAATTATTCAGGCAAAGCTTTAATTAGATCAAGGGAAAATAAATATTCATATACCCTAACTTTGAATTATTTGCACCTTCTATTACAATTTTTAAATGATAAATGCTTATCATGCTATCAATTCCTTTCTGTCTACTGACTTTAACAAGCCAAGCTCATCATTTTGTTCCATCAGCATCTTGTATATATGACAGGGTTTCAATATTTATTTGTTTTTTATTGATATATTGTGTTTATGTTCTAAGTTTGATAAAAATGCTCAATAAAACTGTGTTTTTAATTTTTCTAAATAACAGTGAAATCAATCTTTTGAGGTGAAATCAATCACTTTCTTCTCATGTAGGGACATGTTTATAGTGGTTACAGTTAGCAGGATTGTTATTATGGGGTAAAGTGGTACCCTGATGTTTTTAATCTTCCTCGCTCCTCACGTAGCAAATAAACATTAATTCTTTATTTTGTTTCTTGTGTGAAAAGCCCTCGAGCAGTTTGTGCTTGTTTTAATGGCACATATTATCTAACTCTCATTAGCAGAGACACAGGAATGTGTTTAGAAAAGGAGTTTAAATTTCTGGTTCCTCAGCAAGCTCGTGAGAATAACTTACAAATTTCTACCCTCAGGAACTGACAGCACCAAATTTGAATACAGAGAGTTAAGTAACGGACCTCAGGTAGTTATCCTAAAACCTGAAACCCATCTAGAGCTATAACTGACCTGGCAAGCAAGCTGAAATGTTTCCCTTAATCTTGATATAAATTTTAGGTTAACAAGCAGTCCTCTTGTTTTCAAGAGTACCTTTCCTAACTAGATCAGAAAGGCTAAAATCTTCCGTGTTAGAAATTAGCTTTTATTTATTAATTTTTTTAGTTAGTTTGGCTTTTGTTTTGTTTGCTTTACTAAACTCTAACTTTATTTATTGTTAAATGTCTAGATAATGTTAATTGTTGAAATAGGGAGTCATCTATTTTCTTGTCTTATAGTCTGTAATACCAGGTGAATGATTCACCAAATCTTTTCCTGAGGATAGATTTTAATAAAGAGATAAGGGATCAAAAGGCTTCACTGAGGGCCCAGCTGGTGAAGAATCTCCCTGCAATGCAGGAGACACAGGAGACGTGGGTTTGGTTCCTGGGTCAGGGAGATCCCCTGGAGGAGGGCATGGCAACCCACTCCAGTATTCTTGGCTGGAAAATCCCATGGACAAAGAAGCCTGATGGGCTACCTTCCAGAGGGTTGCAAAGAGTGGGACACAACTGAGAGACTAACACTTTCACTTTTCAAGGCATCAGACGGAGATTTTGCACGGATTTGGATGTCTGGGATGGGGAAAACCCAGAAACTGGAGATAGGTAGCAAAGTTATTTGCGATATTTCCCATTTCACAGTCTTCCCTACATAGGTCTGTTTGCATTGTCTGTTTGGCAGACAGGAATAATGCATATGCTTTCCCTGAGTCAAAGTGTTAGAGCGTTAGCCATCTATAATCCTAAATGAAGGGTGCTGACTCTACGGTTATCTTTTGCAGTACTACTGCAGAGTGTTTGGCCTTCTAATTTGAAAATAAGTCACATATAACACAGATTACCCATTTGTTGCGTTTGATGTAATATAGCAGAATCAGTTTAAGAAATCATTGGAAAATAACTGAAGTATGCACACGTTTTTACAATGTTTATGACTGTGCTAAAGATCATGGGACAAGAGCAGCCTTTAAAACGTCTTTCAAGACAAGTATTGGCTTCTGAATTTAATTACAGTTTAGCTCTAGATTCAGGATCGGTGTATTTTTACAGTGAAAACCATTTCACCATGCAAGGCTTCTTTTATCAGCTTTGTGGTTGTGTAACAAATCTGTGTGCTATACATGAGAATTTGGAACAGGAATTTGATGATCTCATACATCCCTTCATTCATTTTATTCATTAAGCAAGTATTTATTAAGTGCCTACCCAGCGCTCTTCACTGTGCTCAATTCTGGGAATGCTGAGGTGAAAAGGAGAGCAGATACCTGCCCTAATAAAACTCAAGGTCTTTTAGAGGAGACATAAACAGGAAAATAAATGAGATAAGTATAAATCTTGAAAATGCAGTGAAGGGAGCTAAGGAGGTGATGTGAAAGAAAGGATGGGGAGAGGTAACTTTATGGAAGTTGTTTAGTAATGATCCTGCCATGGGTGACGGTTGGTGTATCTAAGGGGAGGTGCAAAGGCCAGGCTTCCTGGTGCGCACTGAATGGTATTGCAGGCCAAGCTGTAGCACAAGGATGGAAAGGTAGGCAAGGCCCCCATCTCTTAAGGTCTTATAGATGAATGGGAGGGTTTTAGTGTAAGGAAAGTGGAAAACCATTCATAGTTTTCTAACAGAGAAGCAATGTGATCTAATTGGGCTTCCCTAGAAGCTCAGCTGGTAAAGAATCTGCCTGCAATGCAGGAGACCCCAGTTCGATTCCTGGGCTGGGAAGATCTGCTGGAGAAGAGATAGGCTACCCACTCCAGTATTCTTGGGCTTCTCTGGTTGCTCAGCTGGTAAAAGATCTGCCTGCAATGTGGGAAACCTGGGTTCGATCCCTGGGTGGGGAAGATCCCCTGGGGAAGGGAATGGCAATGTTTTTAAGAGATTTCTCTGGAGAAATAGAATAGAGGCACAAGGTTGGAAGCTGGGAAATCAGTTAGGCTGCTGAGATGCATGCTCATGTGCGTGAGAACAGTGCAAATAAGTAATAAATGATAGCAATATTTGGAGATAAAACCACCAGAACCTGTTGATTTTCAAACAGAGAAGAAAAACAATAATTAATTTGAGCAACCTAGGTGAATGGTTAATTGAGATGACAGATGCCAGCCTGGGGAGGCAGTATCAAGGTGGGGAATCAAGACTTAGATTTGGCCACACTGAGGTTAAAATTCGTTAGACATCTGATATGGAGACAGCAGGTATACAGCTGAATTGAGTCGATAGCATATAGACCAGAGTTAAAAATGTTGTACATATGCTAGAAGGTATACATTTTCAGTGGCAGTTAAAGGCCTAGAACCAGATAAGTTTGCTTCAAGCAGAAAATATAGATCAAGAAAATCTAAACCTGACTGATGTCAAGGAATTCATTGTTTAGAAGTCAAGTAGAGAAGAAAGAACAAGGAAATAAGCCCAAGGAGTTGCTGAGAAAGAAGGATAAAAATCAGCAGAATATGGTAACATGGAGAACAACATAATTGGATATTTTGAGAAGGAGACAGGAGGTCATCTGTGGCTAAAAAATGAATCTAGAGACATTGTCATTGAATTTTAAAACACAGAGTTTGTAGGTGACCTTGATGAGGAATTTCAGAAGTGTAGTAGACAGACGTCAGATTGAAGTGTACTGAAGCATGATTGGTAGGAGAAAAAGAGGACAGAAAGAAAGTTAAGCCAAGTCTTTTAAGGGCTTTTGCTTTGAAATAGGGACAAGAAAAATGGTTGCTGGAGAGAAGATGAGGTCAAAGGAAATGTATATTTTTTAAAGATAAAAAACTGTTAACCATGTTTGTGCATACTGATGAGACTGACCTAATAGAAAGGAGAAATTCAAGTTACAAGACAAAGATAGTATCTTGCAAAGTCCCAGAGGAGACAAGGCAGGGTGCGATGCAGAGTTAGAAGTTGAAAAAGAGTCAGAAGAGGAGAAGTTGGCCTTTAGTAAGAAAAGAAACTCCTCCTCCATCGTGACAGGATGGACAGCAGAGAGGATGGGTACAGATGCAGGCAGGTTTGTAGAGTCAGTGATAGGAAGGTGGGGAATCCTCACCTAATAGCTTCTATTTTCTCAATAAAGTAAAAAGTATAATCATGAGCCAAGAATGAGTAAGGGAAGGAATGGGACAGTTTAAGGCAGAAGAAAATGTGTCAAATAATCTTTCTGAAGAGTAGGAAATGGTCGTTATTAAAAAACAAAAGGACTTCCTGGTACTTTTGAGAGCCACCCGATATTGGCTGCTGTGAATCTGATTTGGAAGCAGTCAGCCCATTGTGTGATTTCTTCCAGCAATATTAGATGCTCAGATATAGATATAGATAATGGCAGAAAATTGGGTCAAGGTTTTTCTAGGGTGGCCAAGAAATTGGAATTATTTATAAGGCAGCAACTATAATGATGGATGATGGAATAAAAGTCAGATGAGGAAATAAGTGGGCTTCCCTGGTGACACAGTGGTAAAGAATCTGCCTGCTAATGTAAGAGATACAAGAGACCTGGGTTGATCCCTGGGTTGGAAAGATCTCCTGGAGATGGAAATGGCAACCTACTCCAGTATTCTTGCCTGGAGAATCCCATGAACAGAGGAGGCTGGAGGGCGCAGTCCGTAGGGTCACAAAGAGTCAGAACATGACTAAGCGAATGGACAACAACAGCAAAGGAAATAATTAGAAGTTGAGAGTATGGTGATGAGCAGTGAAAAAAGTAGATGGGTCAGTGACAGTGATTATGAGGTAGTAGAATTTTTGAGTTATGTGTGTGAGTAGACGAAAAGGGTGGGAGGATGTAGTCAGTACTGATACTTGTATACAAGATGAAAGCTGGTAGAGAATTCTCAGTTGAAAACTAGGACTAGGATACTGGGGGAGCCTAAGAAGGAGAATAGGGAAAGGTTGTTAGAAGTGATGAAGTCGAGGAATTAAGACATCAGAGTATTAGATGGGTCATTTACAGGATGTTGATCACCCAGAAGGATAACAGAGGAAATACCCATGTTGTCAGTGAATCACCTGAGTTTGATGAATGACCCAAGTGAGAAAGTTTGATGTATGACATAGTTGGTTGGCATAAGCAGTTAGAGTTTTTAATGGGATTAATTGTATTACAAATATGAAAACGGGTCAAGAACACACATCCCCACTTCCCGGCCCCAAGGCACACAGAGTATAAAAGAAAATGGAAAGGCGTTCACTAGGAGAGGCTGGTTTAAAGAAAAAAAAAAAACAAAACTGTGCTCAAATTTGGGTATAGCAAGGTAAAAGAAATAAAGAGGAATTCAGAGTTGAGGAAAGTTTGGTGTTCATAGATATGGCATTTTAGAGGACACATAAAAATGTTTAGAGGCGAGGAAAATTAGAAAATTTGCAGAGAGTCAACTGGAGATGAAAGTCCAAGTCAGAATGAGTGATTTGATCCAGGAAGTTTGCTTCCTGCTGGTTGCCAGGGAAGTGCAGGATGAAATTGGTCCTGAACGTATCCACGTGAAAGGAGGCCCCATCAGTTCTGCCTGGGTGCCTGAAGATTTACCTGGTGTAATGAAGGCGGTACTCTCCATGGGAGGAGATGGTAATGCGGGGGCTCTGTGAGTACCATTACCAGCTAAGGATATGGGGATGTTCTTTGGCTTGCCTCAGCCTGGGTCCTGCTCAGTCAGGCGAGTCTTCTGAGACAGAAAATGTCACTCCTATGCATGTGCATGCTCAAAGTGGGTCATAGTTCTCAACCCTGCCACGTGAAGTGAAAGTGAAGTTCCTCAGTCGTGTCTGGCTCTTTGCAACCCCATGGACTGTACCCTACCAGGCTCCTCTGTCCATGGGATTTTCCAGGCAAGAGTACTGGAGTGGGTTGCCATTGCCTTCCCCAGGGGATCCTCCCGACCCAGGGATTGAACCCGGGTCCCTTGTGTTGTAGGCGGATGCTTTACCATCTGAGCTAAGTATGCTTCAGACTTCTTGCCGTGGAAAATGCTCTGTGCTCAGTGGCAGGGCAAGGAGTGAAGCAAATTAACTTTCATAGAGTGTCTTTTTGTGCCAGTTCTTGACAACCTTGTCTCATTTACTTTGACTTCAGTCTACTTTCCTGCACATTTTGTGAGCAGCAGTCCCAATTCTACTATGATCAGTAAGGCTAGAGAATGGGAAACAACTATGATAACTCCTGTCATTATACTAACATCTTTAAGATTACCTCATTACAGGGGAAAAAGTCCTGCCCAGGGAGGCCACTTTATTATTATCAAATTATATCTAAGTAGAAATGATCCTGCGTTTAGAACTTGAATCTCTCTGTCCTAATCTTTTTGAAGGTTAGGAAGTAATGGGACTTACAGTGAAGGGGAACTACATTATCCATGACAAAAATTAAACTGACTAATAATTAAATGCCATGTGTGCTGTGCTGTTCTTTTAGTATATGCTAAAATGAATGGTTGCAGTTTGAGGAGATGGGAGGGATGTCATCATGAGAAAACAAAATGAAAAATTGTTTAGTTATTAAGGTACTTCAAAACTTGATGTTTTCATTTCGACCTTAAACTTGTAGACTAATAGATTTAGTCTTGGGATTGTCCCAAATAACTTCTGACCAACTAATTTTGAGGGAAGCTGTACCTGGACACACAGTATTAAATATGATGTATTTCCTGACTTGAATAAACTTGCCTTCTAGTAAAAGATGCAATCAGATGGCACCTTACCATCCTCATTGGAAGAGCAGGGAAGCTAAACTTGTCAGGACAGACTTCTCAGATGAATGGAGCTCTAAACATCAATAAATAATTTTCTCTGTGACCTCTGCATGAAATTAGAATCAATTTTTAAATTTACTATTAACATGGTTATCTAGAAAAATCAGACTTTCAGTGACATCTTAATTGGTAGCAAGTTAGTTATAAATAAGTTCAGTGTATTCAGTTGTTATCTATATAGAAGAGATTAGATTTTAATTATGTAATTATTAAATTAATACATTAATTATAAAATTTGCTAAAATAAAAAAATTTAAAAATAGTACTGTTTCTCCTCTCTTGTTTTGGTGGGTACATGTTTTCCTGTATCTTCTGTAAATATAAGAAGCATAAATAAGTCAAACTTAAAAGTATATTTGAGAAGCTATGAGATCTGATTCTGCAAAAACCTCAGGATAATAAAAATAAAAGAGAAAGTATTTTTAATTTTGTTATTGACCATTGTAAAATGTTTACATGTTCAAGAATATATTCATATACCTTTAACTCAACTCACCTTTTATTTGATATTTATTCTTTAAGATTTAATTACTCTTAGGAATAGTAATGACTCATTCATCCAACAAATATTTATTTTTCCCCTACTATATGTAAAGTACCATGTGAGTTCTTACTATGATATGAAGATGAACTAGAGAGGAACCTCTAGCCGTAGCATCTTACAAATACAATCTAATTACAAGTTAAATACAGTCATCTCTCAGTACCCTTGAAGGATATTGGTCCCAGGACACCCCTTCCCACTCCAGGATAGCAAAGTCCATGGATACTCAAGTCCCTTAAAATGATGCCTATAACCTATCATTGTATTACATATGTACATATTTTAACTACTTTTGTAAATTCAGTTTTTAATATAATGTTTCCCTTTTTGTAATTATTGAGTAGAGTATATTTTCAGGGTTTTGTTTAACTTGCAACTCTAGGAGTATCCATCCTTTTTCTTTCTTTTTTAAGTAAAAAGTAAGTATAACCTCATCTGCTTTGCATGCATCTGGCTTTAAAAATGGAGGAAGCAAGGGAAAAAAAGCAAAGAAAGAGGAGGAAAAAGTGAAAAAGTCAAGCATCTTTTAAAATATGAAGTGAAATATGTAGCACAGTATTCTTGCCTGGAGAATCTGACGGACAGAGTAGCCTGGTGGACTACAGTCCAGGGGGTTGCAAAGAGTCAGACACGACTGAGCTACTAAGCTCACACACAAGTACTTCCTGTATTCCTACTCCTTGGAGACTCTTTCTGTGTACTTTGTAATTCCTTGTCCCTATTTTATTTTTTCAGTTTATGATTTTCAGTATGCGCCTCTGGAAATTGAGCACTCTATATATAATTATTTCAGCAGAAGCAGTTCTTGTATCCCTTTAAAAATATGGAGCACAGATTGGGGTAGAGGCACAATTGGGGGCACAGATTTATGTCTCTACTTGTCTCTAGGTGAACTCTCATCTTCAGTCAGGAAACAAACCACCCCATGTCCAGACTGGATCCCACCCTTTTTCCTCCTCTATTTTTCTTCTTCTTTGATCTTGTTATGTAAACTTTGTCTAGATTCTTCTCTTTCTAAGTCCCCTTCTAATATGTGAGATGATGAGCACAGATACCAGGATTTGGATTGTGAGCAAAACCCAGTTTTCAGCCCTCTTATTTTCTCCTTTACCAGAGTTACAGGAGGAAAGATGGGATAGTGGTTACGTAACTGATATGTATAATTTGGCCCTAAGTCATGAGATATATTAATACATTTCTAAACTGTCACTTTAGAACTTGATGTGAAGTTTCTAAATAAAAGATGAGGTATGACATTTATTTGGCCAGAGTTGAGAGTTTTGGTTTTCACAATTGGCAAGAAATTTTCACTTCAAGAAGACTTTTTTTTTTTTTTTTAATGATTTTATTGACGGAAACTAGAGCTCCTCTTTATGTCAGCTGGGAACATGCTTGCGTAGTACAAACCTGCTCTTATGAAATAAAATAATTCATTAAAGCTGTGTCCCCTTACACTTTGCCGACAGATAGCTGGCACTTGCCATGAAAAGGAACAAGAAATCATTCTCAGATGTTCCCTTACATGGTGTCCAAATGTAGCAGCTCCTCTAAATCAAGAAGTCTAAGTAGACTTCTGGGAAAAACCTTTCAAGGTGTTCTGACACTGAATATATATATATATATATATATTTATCTATGTGTATACATATATACACACTGAATATATATATGTATACACATATATATATGTACATACATACATATTTTAATTTTAAAAGGTGCTATCAAAGGAATAGCAGGAGAAGTTTGCTTAATAAAGTAGACGGATAAACTCCACTAGAATTTGCTTTGTAAATGTCTTGATAAAATACTGTTTGATGCACTCATTAATTAATGCCTACTTGGGTGATTTCTTTGATGACCAACAATCAGTGACTGATAGAACATTTCCCGCACATCTTCCCATGTCCTTAATTGAGAATGAGAGTAACTGTGTCCTTCCCATGTCAATTCACAAATAGGAGGAAATAAAGTTCTTCTGCACCATAAAGTTGGTTCAATGAAGGAATAAACTTGTTATCCCTTTGCCCTCTTGGTTGGGTAGTAAAATTCCTCTATGGTTTGTATATTTGTGAATGCCTTGCCAGGGGAGTTTAAAGTAGAGCCTTGTATTAGTATCTTAAGAGTTTTTTTTCCAACCCTCAAAGGCACATTAGAGAATCTTTTGTGAGTATGATGTGTGAGCTATATCTCCTTAATGTTTGAGCACTAAGAACCCAGATTTCACTGCTAAGCCACCTGGGGTCTAGTCCTTGTGTGGATATTCCAGGGAGAGGACTGAAAACACAGTTGTAGTTGGGTTGTGTTTGGGTGTGGCTCTTTTGGCCTGTGTATCCCTTTCCAGTGTTGTTCAAGTGCTGCCAGTTGCATGTCAGTTACCTTCTATTATTTCTTTTTAAAAGCTTTCATAAGAATAATTCAAATTAGCTTCCATTTGTTATATTTTCTTGTTTAAAAATAATTTACATTTCATTTGCGGTCTTTCCAAACAATATATTATTGTTAAAAGGGGAATTTGTAAATGATACCATCTGCCAGCTAACGGAAAGCCTAGCGCTCTGTCTACACAAAGAATACCAATTTTTTGTTATGTTGTATAATCTTGATTTAACTGACTGCTTTTTTTAACTACCAGAAACTTATAAAGAAATAATAATTTAAATGAATAGTATGCCATAACTAGTTACAGATACTACTTGACCCATTACAGAAGATTTTATAAGCACTGACATTTAGGAACAAAAACAAATAAAAAATATGTGTAAAAATTGGAAACCTGATAAAAATGAAAGAAATATGGACAAATGAATCCAAATATCATACATATTTGGATTCAAACTCTAGATAAGGACCTGTCTTCACTGACAAGGGAATAAGTATTGTAACTTAGCTTATGTAAATAGACTCATTTCCAATATTGACGTTCATCTGTAGATACAAATAGGCAGTGAGACACATCAAGGTTTGAGGAAAACCAACTGGTAAGATGGTCACCAAACTCAGCTGGCAAATGAAATCACAATTTATCTTTTTTCACTGTAGGATTGTTGCAACAGCAACATAGCTGTGTTAATTGTTATACATCTGTCTTTGGACTATTAATATAGTTATAGCTAAAAATATGGTATATTTGCATGTATTATTTATTATAGAAAAATAAATATAAAATATTCTTAAACAGAAGACAGTCAATTTTAGAGTTCCGTAAAGCAT
Organism: Ovis aries; assembly: GCF_016772045.2. NCBI lineage: Eukaryota > Metazoa > Chordata > Mammalia > Artiodactyla > Bovidae > Ovis > Ovis aries. The sequence continues at coordinate 21,898,042 of NC_056058.1, read as the reverse complement.
TATCATTTTTTGCTAACAAAATATTGATATAAAAATTATTCATATTTACAGGTAAATCTTCAATAAAAAATCTGGAACAATGTACATGAAACTCTTACATCTATCTCCTCTGAGGTGGAAGGGGAAGGGAAAAGTGACAGTTTACTGCATGAAGGGAAGCCTCATATTATATTCTGTACAAGTCTGTATTATTCGAATTTTTTTTTTTTTTACTTTACCCAAGCTTTATTTTCGTTGCAATACAAGAAGCAAAATAGAAATCAAAGTTGATACCTCCCATGTTGTACCTTAGTGTCAAGAAACAGGGATTCTTAATATACACCTAGGTAAGAGGGCATGGGCGTGCTGGTGTTCATTCTCCTGTAATTATTTTTTTATTGGCGTATAGTTGGTTTGCAGTGTTGCATTTGTTTCTGCTGTACAGCAAAGTGAGTCAGTTATACATATATATATATACACTCTTTTAGATTCTGTTCCCATATAAGTTATTACAGAGTACTGAATAGAGTTCCCTGTGCTATCTATACAGTGGGTTCTTAGTGGTTATCTATGTTACATATAGTAGTATTAATATGTTGAATTTGTTTTTAAGATAAAGATATATTTATGTTGTTTTATGTAAGTAAAATATAAGGAATATAATTGAAAATCACCAAAACCAATAAATTTAGTTATTAAATCACCGTAGAATTTCTTTTTAGAGAAACTAAACTTCTTGAGATATTTGTACATCTGTCTTTAAGATCCTACAAAATTGTTATTCTTTCTAGCCTATTTTACTTTCCTAATCTCAGAAAGACATATTTTTGAGAAGAAAGGGAACATTTATTTTTTTATTTTTTTATTTGTTTTTATGATTACTTTACAATATTGTATTGGTTTTGCCATACATCAACATGAATCCACCACAGGTGTATACGTGTTCTTACTCAATACACTGATTGGGAGCCCATAGTGAGCCTAAAGTATTCACAGTGCAATCATTAAATACCAGAAACTCATACCATGTGGATATATATAATAGGACCCCAAAGAATGATTTAGAAAATTATCATATGGAGTCATAAATACCTGGGTGGGTGTGGGGAAGGATATTTTCTGAGGTGAAGGAAATCTTAACTACTTAGAATGAGAAGTCACAATCAGGCAGTTGAAGAAAGAGACATTCTTATGGGCAAAGAGAGAGGTAGCATTTAAGGCGTATTCATGGAGAAGGAAATGACAACCCACTCCGGTATTCTTGCCTGGAAAATTCCTTACTCCTGGTGGGCTTTAATCCATGGAGTTGCAAAGAATCTGACACAATTGAGTGCACACACACAAGGAGCAGAGATCAAGACAGATGAAATGCAAAACTGATGAAGCATTTTGAAGAATCTAACGGGGAAAAACAAGTTGAAGTGAATTGTGAATGGGCTTGTAAATCAATTGTAGAATTAGAGCTGCCAGAGGAGGTGACAAGTGGCATAAAAATAGATGCCATCCATTGAAATGACAGAGCAAGTTTGGAGTAGAATTGAGAATGACAACTGTGTGCATTTGGTTTTTGAAACAAAAGTGTAATATACTGAAAGGATTAGAGCTGGGCCAACCAAGAACTATAATCTGCCTCCTCTTGGCTTTTCTAGGTATATCTGTGTTATCCTTTTTTTCTTTCTTGGCAGATGAGTTTACAGGGACTCTCAGTTCACGCTGCCACAGACGGTCACTTCCCCAGCTCCCTCTCTGCATGGTGTACTCCCATACACAGAAGTACTGGGATCCCCTCTCACCCAAATCTCTCATCACAAAGAGAGAGGAGTCTGATTAGCCAAGCTTGCTTCCAGAACCCATGCAGTCACCCTCCAGTGAGAGTTGTGAGCTGCTGCTTGTACAATCGTGACTCCTGCACATTAACCCCAATGTGGGAGTGCAATTCTCAGAGAAAGGGGGAAGTCGAGTTGTCAACCAGACACTTTTTCCCTCCATTAACTCTATAGCTCGTCACCATATAATAGCCATTGTAGATATTTCCCTTTTGGAATGGTGATTAATAAAAATAGTTCTAAGAAATATTTCGAGATGAAGCATTGCTCCCATGCCTCTGCTCACACCAGTTCACCACCAAGAATAACTGTTTTTATTTTAGAACTTTTCTGATCTGAGAGAAAAGAAACAGGGAATTTTAGTCAAAAGGAAAACAGACTTCTGTCCAATCAAGAAAGATCGAAACCAATCATGGAATTTTTTTTTTTCCGGTTTTCAAATGGAGCCTACTACATCTTAAATCTATTTGAATGTAATCAGCTAATATCTACAGGCTCAGATTATTCTTTGCTGCCCCTATTTCACAAGTGGAAAACAGAAGCACTTAAATTGTCTCAAAGCTACATGAGACTGAGAAGAATGGACTCGAATCAACAAACCCATCACTTTAAGTAATGGAAAAGGCTCTGATGCTAGAAAGAATGCCTGGGAGAGACAAAAAGGTATAAACCATGACAAGTAAACAATGTAAAAAGTTAATAATTGTGAAAGACATCTAGTGAATTGGTGAACTCCCCAGCATTGCACAATTAACTAGTAGTCACTTGTATGGTGTTAAATGTTATAAGTTCAGAGGAAAGTGATATTTAGCATGGTTGGAGGTGTTTAGCAATTTATGCATTCCCGGGTAGAGACATTCTCCTTAAATTGAGCAATTAAAACAGAATTTGTTGTAAAAAGGAAAATAGCTGCTATTTATAAGACATAGTAACATAAAGGGGACTGGAATTACAGAAAGGGAAAGTGTTACTCACTCAGTCATGTCCTACTCTTTGCTACCCCATGGACTGTAGCCTGGCAGGTTCCTCTCTCCTTGGGATTCTCCAGGCAAGAATACTGGAGTGGGCTGCCATTCTCTTCTCCAGGAGACCTTCCTGACCCAGGGATCAAACCTGGGTCTCCTCTATTGCAGGCAGATTGTTTGCCATCTGAGAAGTAAATAAAATAAAACCTAGGAGATGTAATTGATTTTCAGTAACACATGAATGGTATAGACGACGAGGGCAAAGACAGGGTAAAGACCAAAATCACAGAAATCCAAGGAAAGCAAGAACTGTAATTAAGCAGAAGCTGTTGCAGGAAGGGGAACACCTTCCAGGGCCCGAAACTGGGCTCTTGTCTAACACTCGACAATGAATTATCTGAGGAGACATGTGTGCTGACACAGCAAGAGATTTTGTTGGAGAAGAGTGCCCGGGTGGAGAGCAGTACGGTAAGGGAACCCGGGAGAACTGCTCTGCCATGCGGCTTGCAGTCTCAGGCTTTATGGTGGTGAGATTAGTTTCTGGGTTGTCGTTAACCAATCCTTCTGACTCAGAGTCCTTCCTGGTGGTGCATGCCTTGTTCAACCGAGATGGATGCCAGTGAGGATTCTGGGAGGTGGTTGGACATGTGGTGTCTCCTTTCGATCTTTCCCGAACTCTTCCGGTTGGTGGTGGCTTATTAGTTCCATGTTCCTTACCAGGACCTCCTGTTGTAAAACACAACTCATGCAAATAGTTACTATGGTACCTGGCCAGGGTGGGCTGTTTCAGTCAGTCAGTGTGCTTCCCCTAACAAAGCTGCATAGAATGAGAGGGAAAAATTAGTGAATCTGTGGTAGGAAGCCCAAGTAGGCAGATTTATAGAAGGAATTCATAATGTGGAACTGAATATGGTAAAAATGAAGATCATTCCTTGTTTTTATGATTCTCAGAGCCCTCGTTACTCACTTGGCTCCAGAGCTGTCTTCCAGTTCGTAATGGTGAGACCAGGCTGGTGATACCTCATGATTGTGAACTTCCATATGATCCCCTCACTTTTATAACGCCACATGTGTCTTTATAATGAGTCCTGGCCTGAGTGAGTCTCCGTTCTTTATAACTGAAAGGCCCAAGTAGGATGAAAAATAAGTATGGTCAATTTCTTAGCTTGGGCTACCACAGCAAAATACCCATAGACTTGATGTAAACAACAGAAACTTTTTTTTTTTTCACAGTGCTGGAGGCTGGAAGTCTGAGACTAGGGTACCAGCATGGTGAGGTTTTGGTGAGAACTCTTTTCCTGGATTATACCTTCTCACTGTGTCCTTATGTGGTGGAAAGGAGCCAACTCTTGCTATTTCTTCTAATAAGGGCATTAACTCATCATGAAGGCCTAACCATCATGACTTGGTCTAGGCCTAATTACCACCCAAATGCCCCGTTTCCACATACCATCACACTTTGGAGTGAGAGCTTCACCATATAAATTTGCAAAGGACATGCATCAGTGTATAGCAGTCGGGAAAGAGAAAAAGTAAGGAAGGCATTCATTGAAAGCCTGGGTGATTGGAAGAATATCCATACTGGTGATAGATATGGTGAAATTAAGATGAGATGAACCTATTTAGATTCAGCTCAGTTCAGTTCAGTCACTCAATCGTGTCCAACTCTTTGCAACCCCGTGAATTGCAGCACACCAGGCCTCCCTGTCCATCACCAACTCCCGGAGTTCATTCAGACTCACATCCATCAAGTCGTTGATGCCATCCAGCCATCTCATCCTCTGTCGTCCCCTTTTCCTCCTGCCCCCAATCCCTCCCAGCATCAGAGTCTTTTCCAATGAATCAACTCTTTGCATCAGGTGGCCAAAAGTACTGGAGTTTCAGCTTTAGCATCATTCCTTCCAAAGAACACCCAGGGCTCATCTCCTTTAGAATGGACTGGTTGGATCTCCTATTTAGATTAGGTGAGCCCAATTTTAGGTATGTTTTAGTTATGATAACTTCAGGGTGATCAAAAGCAATGAAATACTAATGTTTAAAACTCTGAAAAGCTTATGCATGATGTGTTAAGATATGTTTAATTTATTTGACTAAGCATTTATTGGGACTTCTACATCTGAAAACTTAAACCTGAAACTTTCCTCAGTTTTAGGACATTTTGTCCTGTTATTGCTTTACATTGCTTTATTTGCTTATTCTCTGTTTTTGGAAAGCTTATTGCCAAATATTAGAATCAGTCTTCCATATAGTTTGGCTTTTCTTTCATTCTTTCTGTGTCTCTGTATTTTTAACTGAGAATTCCTTAGCTGTGGTAGTTTGTTCTTCAGCTGTTAAGTTACTCTGATTCAGCTTATCCATTGCTGTTTTTTGTTTGTTTGTTGCTCTGTGTGGTTTGCAGGATCTTAGTTCCCCAACCAGGGATCAAACCATTCCCCCTGCAGTGGAGGCACCAAATCCTAAGCACTGGACAGCAGGGAGTTCCCTTATCCATTACAATTCAAATGTTGATGATTATTTTTGTCATTTCTTAGAAAATTAATTGACTCTTTGTGGATGTTATAGGCTTTTATATCCCTGATGACATTAATTATATTTCATCTAAATTTTTAAGCAATTTCTTCTGTGAACTGTGTTTCCAGATACATTAATATGCATTACCTGTTTTCTGTGGCATTGGCTTTGCTCAGCTGTCTGTGCACTCACCTTTGTAATTGAGATTCCTTGTTAGCTCATGAAAAAGTCTAGTGAAGTGATTAAGGGTACACAGTCCAGAGCCCCAGAGCTGAGGATGTGACTAATGACTTCACATTTCTGCACCTCAGTTTCCTCATCGTTAAAATGAAGGCCATTATAGCCCTTAGCTATAAGGTTTTGTGAGTGGCTCTAATTAAGTGGCTAAAACAGTGGCTTTTTATTTTTTTTTAAGTGACTTTAATTGAGCCACAATTAAGTGGCTTGTGAGAATTAAATGTTTAAAAGTTTTGGAAGACAGCCCACCACATACCCCATCCTTAACACTCAACCAGTCAATCTTAAAGGAAATCAACCCTGAATATTCATTGGCAGGGCGGATGCTGAAGCTGAAGTATTTTTTGGTCATCTGATGTGAACAGACAACTCATTGGAAAAGTCCCTTATGCTGGGAAAGATTGATGACAGAAGGAGAAAGAGGCGTTAGAGAATGAGATGGCTGGTTGGCATCACGGATGCAATGGACATGAAGTTGGGCAAACTTTAGGAAATGGTAAGGGACAGGGAGGCCTGGCATGCTGCAGTCCATGGGGTTGCAAAGAGTCAGACATGATTAGGCGACTGAACAATGACAGCAGCACTCAATAAGTATTGGCTTTTAATGTTATGAGAATAATGAAGTGCTTATTATTAATAAATATTAGCTGTTGGTATTATGTGACTGCCAAAGTGTTTTACTGCAGCCAGACCCCAGTGATTGTGTGAGAAGCTAGGATGTGCTGCTGGGGGCAGTATACCAGTAGTTTGTCTTCTGAGTCTGGGGACTTTCTGTTCCTAGTGAATGTAGTCATTCATCTGGGGCATTTACAGCTCCAAAGGGATGGCCGGAGTCTGAAGATGCTAGTGGGCAAGCATGGTGGCTCTTTCTCACTCCAAGTGTGTGTTGAGGTGGAGGGCTACCAGCCACTCCAGTTTGACATGACTGCTCTTCACTGTACTGGAGTATGTCAGCCTGTGGGTCTCTCTCTTCTGTCATTTGTAAGGATTTATGATGAGAAAGTGAAATGAACCCTGTGCTGTGACCTGTTTCTTGAGCAGATCCTCGGTGGCTGCTTCTAATGTGAATTGCATAATCCTGTTTGACAAACAGTTGTGTAATTTTGACATAACCTTTTCTCTTCCACTCAGTCTTAGTATTTGCCCCCTGTCAAAATGGTCATTTTTAGCTATGGACATGTGGCAGTCTACAAAAGTGTTATAAGGATAAGGTCATTGTTTCCATTCTATAGTTTAGGATATGTGGCTGTAATGTCTAAACAGATCCGTTAATACCACAGCGTATGGATTTTTCCTTGTGAGCTGAGGTTTTCATTAATTGATTTAGAAAGAAGGCTTGGGAAAAACTGGAAAGCATCTTAAGTCCTTGGCTTTTTTGAACTACTAGAAGAGACGTAAGAGTTCCTTCACCTGTTCCTTAGATGAGCTTTCTCAATTATTTTCATGGAATCAAATAGCATCATCAGGGCAGAGAATGAGAAGATGTGAAGACAAAAGTACCCTGAGAGCATCAGTGTGTTTCCTCCACATCCCGAAGAATATTCTGAATAGGGGATTAGCTGCACAGCAGCAGCAGCCGCCGCCAGAAGCACTGGGTTGGGAGTGGACTCAATTTTCCAAGCAGGGTGCCAGTGAGGCTCTCGGGTGTTTTGAAGAGATGATGTAGTCAGTGTCTGAGCTCATGCAGGGTGATGGCGGTGGTGCTTTCATCCCTTCCCTGCAGAGCTGTCATTTTAGCAACTGATCAAAATGATGCTGGTGGAAAGACTTGGAAGGAAGATGAGAATTGATGTTGATTCTCTTTCCCTTTTGAGCTCATAAGTGTTCTCATTGCCTGGAATTTGCTGCTCATTAAACCTCTCCTTGGTAGAGAGGGGAATGCCTGTAATGCCCTATCTAAGGAGTGAGGTTTGTGTGACATGCTTTGAAACCTCATACTGTAATTTCTTTTCTCTGGCGCATCTAACTTCTCTGAGTTGGATCTAAGTCATTGACCCAAAAACTATCTGATGGCATCAATTTGGCACTAAAACTCTCTGACTCAGCTGGTTAAAGAAACTTCTGGTTCATCAAAAATAAAAGTTTAGGATTAAACAAAAAATTAAAAACAGAGCAGTAAATTTGACACTTCAGTATTCAGTTGGGTTTAAAATGGGCTGCCTTTATGTTAAAATGATAGCATTTTCATCTATGATAGTTCCCATCTTCAGTTTTGGGTTTTTGTTTTTTTGTTTGTTTGTTTGTTTGTTTTGGTTAAAGAAAGAAGAGGAATTTCAAAAGGAATCAAGAGATGACATTTTCCTTATTACACGTGCAAATGATAAAGGGAAACTTGACTTTCATAATTAATCTTTTTGTTTTGCAACTTGTTTCCACATCAGTTAAGAAGGAAACTGCTGCTGCTGCTGCTAAGTCACTTCAGTCGTGTACGACTCTGTGCGACCCCATAGACCGCAGCCCACCATGCTCCCCCGTCCCTGGGATTCTCCAGGCAAGAACACTGGAGTGGGTTGCCATTTCCTTCTCCAATGCATGAAAGTGAAAAGTGAAAGTGAAGTCGCTCAATTGTGCCTGACTCTTAGTGCTGCCATGGACTGCAGCCTACAAGGCTCCTCCGTCCATGGGATTTTCCAGGCAAGAGTACTGGAGTGGGTTGCCATTGCCTTCTCAAAAAAGGAAACTAAGTCATTCCAAACCTATCACATTCTCCTAAGTGAAATAGAATGCATAAACTAGTAGAGTTTAATGATTTGGATCACAAATAAAGTCCTGGCTCATTCCCATCCTATCTCTAGGTGGCATGAGCAAGAAAGACACTTACCCTTTCTGAGATTCACTGTCCTCATGCAGCATATACTAGGAATAGTTGTATCTGCTTTACATACAGTATTGTTCAGAGGACCACATAAGCCAGTATACACCAAGCGCATAGAACAATGCTTGTTGCATGGAAGCACCATGTACGTGTTTGATATTGGTATTTCTTTTGAAGGAAACCACCTGAAATTATGGGGAAGCTTAAGTTCTTAGACTATCTAAAATAAAATTATTTCTGAAGCTGTTTGTGAAAATATTTTACATGTAGTAAATTATTACCAAGTAGCTTCCAAACTACAAATAGGATGCATGCTGATTACACAGTAATTGTTCTTATTGGTATCATTGTTTTCTGAAATTAAAATGTTTTTCTTTCCTTTGGATGACTCAGTATAAAAGTACAGAAAACATGTGTTACCTTTGAAAGGAAAATATTTATCAGTAAGCCAATAATACTGATATTTGTCATTAATATTATAGGTCATTATTGACTGGGAGATTTTTGTAGCAACTAATGCCTGTGGCTGGCAATTTGTTATGTACGTGAATATTGAAACACTCTGGTCAATAACATTTGGTTAACAAAAGGTGTATTAATATATCTCTGGTCAATATGCTGTTGATTCATTTTCAGAGCTGATAACAAAAGAAATAACATTAAGCTTTTGCATTTGTTAAATGATGATGACTTTTAAGGTAAATATAAATAGACTAGTGGCAGAATCACCTATGATTCTTAGGCAGTTTTCTCTTTGTATCTGTCTTATTAACTGTCAATGAAAACCAAGTGTCTTGTTGGATCCTGATTGCTAGAATTTTGTTGAGGATTTTTGTATCTATGTTCATCAGTGATATTGGCCTGTAGTTTTCTTTTTTTGTGACATCTTTGTCAGGTTTTGGTATTAGGGTGATGGTGGCCTCATAGAATGAGTTTGGAAATTTACCTTCCTCTGCAATTTTCTGGAAGAGTCTGAGGAGGATAGGTGTTAGCTCTTCTCGAAATTTTTGGTAGAATTCAGCTGTGAAGCCGTCTGGACCTGGGCTTTTGTTTGCTGGAAGATTTCTGATTACAGTTTCAATTTCCGTGCTTGTGATGGGTCTGTTAAGATTTTCTATTTCTTCCTGGTTCAGTTTTGGAAAATTGTACTTTTCTAAGAATTTGTCCATTTCTTCCACGTTGTCCATTTTATTGGCATACAACTGCTCATAGTAGTCTCTTATGATCCTTTGTATTTCTGTGTTGTCTGTTGTGATCTCTCCATTTTCATTTCTAATTTTATTGATTTGATTTTTCTCTCTTTGCTTCTTGATGAGTCTGGCTAATGGCTTGTCAATTTTATTTATCCTTTCAAAGAACCAGCTTTTGGCTTTGTTGATTTTTGCTATGGTCTCTTTTGTTTCTTTTGCATTTATTTCTGCCCTAATTTTTAAGATTTCTTTCCTTCTACTAACTCTGGGGTTCTCCAATTCTTCCTTTTCTAGTTGCTTTAGTTGTAGAGTTAGGTTATTTATTTGACTTTTTTCTTGTTTCTTGAGGTATGCCTGTATTGCTATGAACTTTCCTCTTAGCACTGCTTTTATAGTGTCCCACAGGTTTTGGGTTGTTGTGTTTTGATTTTCATTAGTTTCTATGCATATTTTGATTTCTTTTTGATTTCTTCTGTGATTTGTTGGTTATTCAGAAGTGTGTTGTTCAACCTCCATATGTTGGAATTTTTAATATTTTTTCTCCTATAATTGAGATCTAATCTTAATGCATTATGGTCAGAAAAGATGCTTGGAATGATTTCGATTTTTTTGAATTCATCAAGTTTAGATTTATGGCCCAGGAGTGATCTATCCTGGAGAAGGTTCCATGAGCACTTGAAAAAAAGGTGAAATTCATTGTTTTGGGGTGAAATGTCCTATAGATATCAATTAGGTCTAACTGATCTAATGTATCATTTAAAGTTTGCGTTTCTTTGTTAATTTTCTGTTTAGTTGATCTGTCCATAGGTGTGAGTGGGGTATTAAAGTCTCCCACTATTATTGTGTTATTGTTGATTTCCCCTTTCATACTTGTTAGCATTTGCTGCAGCAATCAGAGCAGAAAAAGAAATAAAAGGAATCCAAATTGGAAAAGAAGAAGTAAAACTCTCACTGTTTGCAGATGACATGATCCTCTACATGGAAAACCCTAAAGACTCCACCAGAAAATTACTAGAGCTCATCAATGATTATAGTAAAGTTGCAGGATATAAAATCAACACACAGAAATCCCTTGCATTCCTATACACGAATAATGAGAAAGTAGAAAAAGAAATTAAGGAAATAATTCCATTCACCATTGCAATGAAAAGAATAAAATACTTAGGAATATATCTACTTAAAGAAACTAAAGACCTATATATATAAAACTATAAAACACTGCTGAAAGAAATCAAAGAGGACACTAATAGATGGAGAAATATACCATGTTCATGGATCGGAAGAATCAATATAATGAAAATGAGTATACTACCCGAAGCAATTTACAAATTCAGTGCAATCCCTATCAAGCTACCAGCCACATTTTCACAGAACTAGAACAAATAATTTCAAGATTTGTATGGAAATACAAAAAACCTCGAATAGCCAAAGCAATCTTGAGAAAGAAGAATGGAACTGGAGGAATCCACTTGCCTGACTTCAGGCTCTACTACAAAGCCACAGTCATCAAGACAGTATGGTACTGGCACAAAGACAGACATATAGATCAATGGAACAAAATAGAAAGCCCAGAGATAAATCCACACACATATGGACACCTTATCTTTGACAAAGGAGGCAAGAATATACAATGGAGTAAAGACAATCTCTTTAATAAGTGGTGCTGGGAAAACTGGTCAACCACTTGTAAAAGAATGAAACTAGATCACTTTCTAACACCGCACACAAAAATAAACTCAAAATGGATTAAAGATCTAAATGTAAGATGAGAAACTATAAAACTCCTAGAGGAGAACATAGGCAAAACACTCTCAGACATAAATCACAGCAGGATCCTCTATGATCCACCTCCCAGAATTCTGGAAATAAAAGCAAAAATAAACAAATGGGATCTAATTAAAATTAAAAGCTTCTGCACAACAAAGGAAAATATAAGCAAGGTGAAAAGACAGCCTTCTGAATGGGAGAAAATAATAGCAAATGAAGCAACTGACAAACAACTAATCTCAAAAATATACAAGCAACTTATGCAGCTCAATTCCAGAAAAATAAACGACCCAATCAAAAAATGGGCCAAAGAACTAAATAGACATTTCTCCAAAGAAGACATACGGATGGCTAACAAACACATGAAAAGATGCTCAACATCACTCATTATTAGAGAAATGCAAATCAAAACCACAATGAGGTACCACTTCACACCAGTCAGAATGGCTGCGATCCAAAAATCTGCAAGCAATAAATGCTGGAGAGGGTGTGGAGAAAAGGGAACCCCTACACTGTTGGTGGGAATGCAAACTAGTACAGCCACTATGGAGAACAGTGTGGAGATTCCTTAAAAAATTGCAAATAGAACTACCTTATGACCCAGCAATCCCACTTCTGGGCATACACACTGAGGAAACCAGAATTGAAAGAGACACATGTACCCCAATGTTCATCACAGCACTGTTTATAATAGCCAGGACACGGAAACAACCTAGATGTCCATCAGCAGATGAATGGATAAGAAAGCTGTGGTACATATACACAATGGAGTATTACTCAGCCATTAAAAAGAATTCATTTGAATCAGTTCTGATGAGATGGATGAAACTGGAGCCGATTATACAGAGTGAAGTAAGCCAGAAAGAAAAACACCAATACAGTATACTAACACATATATATGGAATTTAGGAAGATGGCAATGACGACCCTGTATGCAAGACAGGAAAAAAGACACAGATGTGTATAACAGACTTTTGGACTCAGAGGGAGAGGGAGAGGGTGGGATGATTTGGGAGAATGGCATTCTAACATGTATACTATCATGTAAGAATTGAATCGCCAGTCCATGTCTGACGCAGGATACAGCATGCTTGGGGCTGGTGCATGGGGATGACCCAGAGAGATGTTATGGGGAGGGAGGTGGGAGGGGGGTTCATGTTTGGGAACGCATGTAAGAATTAAAGATTTTAAAATTTTTAAAAAAAATTTTAAAAAATTAAAAAAAAAGAAAAGGAGTTCACAAATTTATGCAATAAACAATGTCTTGAAATGATATGCAAAAAAAAAAAAACAAGTGTCTATCTAACCCCTCAAATTCAACATATTTGAAATGTCAGTCTTAATCATTTATGTCTGTTTCCCTCTTTTTCTACTCCTCCAGCTTTGCCCCTCTGCTGCCTCCATCTGCACATGTATACACACACATCTCTGCTCAACTTCCTTTTCAGATGTACCTTTGTTTTCCTAATTCCCAGTCCCAAAGATTGTGCTTACTCATTCAGTTGTGACCTCTTGGACTGTAGCCTGCCAGGGTCCTCTGTCCATGGGCATTCTCCAGGCCAGAATACTGAAGTGGATTGCCATGCCCTCCTCCAGGAAATCTTCCCAACCCAGGGACTGAACCCAGGTCTCCTGCATTGCAGGCAGATTCTTTACGAGCTGAACTACAGCTGAGCTACAGCTGAGCTACAGCTGGTAATCTTTGTGGGAAGTCCCACAAAGAATAGCTTGATTCATAATTTAATTTATTGATTTATAATTTTTCTATATTACATTCATTCAGCAGGCAACTAACTCTTAGTGAATGTTCCTTTAAAATAGCCCTTGTTTATATTCTATTCGGTAACATGGAAGGACTCTTGTTACTATCCCTTCTTCTCCATCACCTTTCATGACTTAACACAGAACCCTCCATTTCTGATTATCTTCTTCCTATATTAACACTATATTCAGCAACCTGTTTTTGTTGATCAAATTATATTTTATTAGTGAATCCAGATATCAAGATGCTCATTGTCTTAAAAATGTTGCATTGGTTAATTATATTTTGTGTATGGGTAGATGAAAAATGGACATGGGATGATAAAAAAATCATATCACAAAATAATATTTGAAGAAATTTAGATTGTTCTCAGCTGTGCTCAGTTGCTTTAGTCATGTCTGACTCTTTGCCGTCCATGGACTGTAGCCCACCAAGCTCTTCTGTCCACAGGATTCTCCAGGCAAGAATACTGGAGTGGGTTGCCATGCCCTCCTCCAGGGGATCTTCCCAACCCAGGAACTGAACCCATATCTCTTGTGTCTCCTGCACTGCAGGCAGGTTCTTTACCCACTGCCACCTGGGAAGCCCCCATATCATAAAATAATATTAGAAGAAATTTAGTTTAATTGGCTGATTGAGGTAGATATTAATTTTCTGTTTATAGCTAATGCATTAGATTCTTGTGCTAGTGCCTTAAAACAGAAACTTTTCTCTTCAGTTCTGGAGGCCTGACTCCCAAAACAGTCATTATGGCTGTTCTCCCCGTGGGGCTCTAGGAGAGAATCTGTTTGTTGTCTTTTCTAGTTTCTGGTTGTTGCCAGCCTCTTTGGCTTGAGGCCGCATTTCTCTGCTTTATGTTCATCTGGCCTTCTCCTCTGTATCTGTTCTTTTCTGTATCTCTAACAAGGATACTTGTCTTTGGACTGAGAGCCTGCAAGGTTTCATTTTAAGTGTCAACCTGGCTAGGCTCTGATGGTCAGTGTTTGGACAAATGCTAGTTTAGGTATTTCTGCACAAATATTTTGTAGATGTAATTAACATTTATTTATAATCAGTTAACTTAAGAACATTATCCTTAATAATGTGGGTGGACCTCATGCCATTAGTTGAAAACCTGAGATAAACTGGAGGTTTCTAGGAAAAGAAGAAATTCTACTTTAAGACTAACATAAAAAAATTGCCAGCATATCCAGTCTACTGGCCTGCACTACAAGTATGAGACTCAAGACTACAGGACCTCTTAGTTAAATTTCTAGACCTACCATATGGATTTTAGACTTATCAGTGAAGCTCCAGTATTTTGGTCATCTGATACAAACAGGAGACTCATTGGAAAAGTCCCTGATGCTGGGAAAGATTGATGGCAGATGAGAAGAGGCTGTCAGAGGATGGGATGTCTGGACAGCATCCCCGATGCAGTGGGCATGAACTTGGGCATGCTTCAGGTGATGAGGGACGGAGAGGCCTGGTGTGCTGCAGTCCATGGGGTTGCAAAGAGTTGGACATGACTGGGCAACTGAACAACATCAACAATTGCATGAGCTAATTCTTTAAAATTCATCAGTCAATGTCTATCTCTGTCTCTCTCTGTCTCTGTTTCCTATTGGTTCTGTTTCACTAGAGAATTCTGACTAATACAGGACTCAGCCAGATAATCCAGGTTGACCTCATCTCCAAATTCTTAACTTAGTTCCTTTGCAAAGGCCTTTTATCCAAATAAGGTAACATTCACAAGTTTCAGGAACTTGATGTGGATATCTTTGGAGGGGCATTTTCCTTCCTACCACAACTACTCTGTAAATTAGGAATTCCTGATTTTACCTAAGGAATACCACAGAATGTTAAGTTTTTAGGAAGTGAAACAATTCTTAAAACAAGTATCAACGCAAAACAATTTTATTTGCATCAGTGAGTGAGTGTGTATGCCAGGTGGAATTTACAAGAGAGAAGAATGTCTTAAGATGGATTAATAGTTTAGTGAATTATAGCTTTAAAGTTCATGCATATAGCTATACTTGTTAATTAAATCTAGAGTCTAAGCCACACTAAAAAAAAGAAAGTAATTTACAAGGAAATCCATATTTCTACAAATCAGACACTCATTTCTAAATATTAGGCCTAGAGGTTAACACATGTTATTTTTGTTTTATTAATCTGCATATTTGCCAGAGGTGATGAAGAATTTTTTCCAGTGAATAAGTTACTCTGTCTTTTATGTATCAGATTGAAATATGACCATGCTTTTAAGGTATGTATTAATTCCCCTCTGCCTGTCCAATTTTTTTTTAAGCATGTTGAAAAAATACAGATTTCTTTTCAGATAGGAGTCAGTGACCAAATAAAAAACAGATTTTCATTTAAAAATAATTTTGCATTCAGTCAGATAATAAATAGCTTTTGGATTTTGTTGAATGTGGCTTCTTTTGGTATTGTCTTCTTTCTTATTCAAAATCTCTTCTTTTGAGATTCAAAACAGAACTTTGTCTTCTATATGAAATAGCTGCATCTGGTCTTTAATTTTCTCACCTTGTGGAAACAACATAAATTTTAGAGATTCTCTTGTTATGTTGAAATAATTAGAGCAGTAGTTTTGTGAATATATGTCCACTGGCCTGAATTTCATCAGGTATTTGATTTCGGGGTGGTATGGAGAGCAGCTGAAAATGAAGGAAAAAAATGATTCTAAGCATAAAGGAATAAGCCGTATGATTTTAAAATAGTCTTTGGAGCTCAACTTTCATCCACAAACTTGGACGCGATTCAGTAGCACAATTTCCACTGTACTAAAATATTCTTTTTCTGATTTATTATTGTTGGGACATCTCAGGCATACGTTTGTGTAGTACTTTCGTATCTCCTCTCTTCTTTTCCTAAATTTCCATCTTTATTCCTCTTGAGAACCTGTCATTTTTCTTATTGTTATTAAATATCTGATGAGAGTGTCCAATTGTTGCAGGAAGGGGGACTCTTTCTAGGGGCCAAAACTGGGCTCTTGTCTAATACTCGGATAACACTCAGATTGAATTGTCTGAGGAGACATATGTGCTGACAAAACAAGAGATTTTATTGGGAAAGGGTACCTGGCGAAGAGCAGTAGGGTGATGGAACCCAGGAGAACTACTCTGCCATGTGGCTCACAGTCTTGGATTTTATGGTGATGGGATTAGTTTCTGGGTTGTCTTTAGCCAATCATTCTACTCAGAGTCTTTCTGGTGGTGCATGCCTTGTTCAGCCAAGATGGATGCCAGGGAGAAGGATTCTGGGAGGTGGCTGGACACCTGGTGTTTCCTTTTGATCTTTCCAGAACTCTTGCAGTTGGTAGTGGCTTGTTAGTTCTGTGTTCTTTACCAGGACCTCCTGTCATGAAACACAACTCATGCAAATAATTACTATGGTGCTTGGCCAGGGTGGGCGGTTTCCGTCCTGTGCTTCCCCTAACACAGTCTCTCTATAAAATTAGCATTTTCATTTTCCTGGTTGATTAGGGAAGTGAGTACTGACCAGGAGGGTTTCTAACAGTACAGGATGACTCTAGGAGCAATCTCTTTGCCTCTTTTCAGACTTCAGAGAAAGAGAAGTTCTAAGAGGCTTGCCAAATTAACACAGTGATGTGTTAAGGAAGATTTAGAAAACAACTGACTTGGCACTTGAGATGGAGACATCTTTACATTTAAAAATATTTCCATCATTAGCCGATAAGCTGCTAGGTAGTCTTACCTATTAGTATTGCTAACAATTATCTTTAGTAGGTACATAGGCTCTGACAGAAATGTGCCAGGAATTTTGCATGTATTCTTTCCTGTCCTCAAGTAGGGATAAGATATATTTTACATAGAGAGATTAACGACCGCAGAGGGTATGAAACTTGCACCCAATTATACAGTGGCTGAGCCAGGCCTGGAGGTGAAGTTTGTTTATTGCTCCAGTTCTTCATTGGCCATCTATTTTGTGTTTGGGAATAAAGGTAGTGGTTTTGAAATGATCTTTACTTGCTCTAGGCATGTTTTAGGAGCAAACCTACTTCTGTGACACGTGTTAAGAATTTAGAAAACAGTTCAAAGATTTTACTTAATTTGGAAAACAGATGAAAGTCTTGTCTGCTATTCAGTGACTTCATATTTCACATTATGCATATATGATGTTTAATGCTGCTTATGCCTGAGTCTTCATCTAGAATCAACTCTGAGAAAGTTTCCACGGCAAGGGCTTTTTCTAGAACTCTCCCAAATAATTTGTGGGAGCTAGAAAGTTAAGTCCAAAGTCATTTACTGTGAGAAGAGAGGGAAAAACTGGGTAGATGACCAAATAAGCATGCTTTATTTTTTTAAATATAAATTTATTTATTTTAATTGGAGGCTAATTACTTTACAATATTGTATTGGTTTTGCCATACATTGTCATGAATCCACCATGGGTGTACATGTGTTCCCCATCCTGAACCCCCCCCCCAACCTCCCTCCCTATCCCATCCCTCTGGGTCATCCCAGCGCACCAGCCCCGAGCACCCTGTATCATGCATCGAACTTGGATTGGCGATATGTTTCACATACAATAATATACATGTTTCACTTCCATTCTCCCAAACCATCCCACCCTCGCCCTCTCCCACAGAGTCCAAAAGACTGTTCTATACATCTGTGTCTCTTTTGTGGTCTTACATACAAGGTTATTGTTACCATCTCTCTAAATTCCATATATATGCATTATTATTCTCTATTGATGTTTTTCTTTCTGGCTTACTTCTCTCTCTGTAATCGGCTCCAGTTTCATCCATCTCATTAGAACTGATTCAAATGTATTCTTTTTAATGGCTGAGTAATACTCCATTGTGTATATGTACCACAGCTTTCTTATCCATTCATCTGCTGATGGACATCTAGGCTGCTTCCATGTCCTGGCTATTATAAACAGTGCTGCAATGAACATTGGGGTACACGTGTCTCTTTCAATGCTGGTTTCCTCGGCCTGTATGAAAACAGTTTTCTTTTCCCTTCTTTTGATGCTGCCTTTGTGTTAAGTTTAAGGAAGTATGCTTCTCTGGGTAGCTGCCTAAGAGGAATATCTTTATTTTGGAATATCAGGGATCCACGTATAGTTTCTCCTTTGCGTGCATTAGTTTGCAAGAACAGTTTCTCTTTTCTTCTTTTCTTTACTCTGTGCACAATGATTTCCTGCATATGCTGGGAACAGAACTTGTTTTCTGTAGCTCATTCATCTGGAAGAAGTCCATTATTTTGCTACTACTGAGTCAACAGATGCAAATGCCTCAGAACAATTGAATTTATTTAAAAATCTGTTGTTTTTTTTGATGGTTGTTTGGGTTTGCCTTTAAATATGAACTTCGTGTTCATGGCTGTGAAAGAATAAATTCACTTTGCAGGAAGAACACTGTTGCTGACTAATAACAACTTTGACATTTAGAACCAGTTTGTAAAGTTCTCTCTTAACAATGTTTGTATATTTATAGAAGAATTGGTAGTAGCTCTTAGCCTGCATCTAATGCTAATAAAAAACAAACAGAAAAAAACAAGCCATGTAGGTCGATGGCCCTTCATCTCTTCCTTTCCATAGAAAATTCTGATTATGGGACAATTTAAAGGTATTCATGTAAAATGAGGTTGCTTTTTAGTGGTTGTGTGGAGTTCACTAGACTCCATCCATTATATGACTCTTTGCTCTTCCTTGGAGCAACTTCTTGTCCTTGGAGGCATCTGACAAATTGGTGGAGATCACAGGACTACCAAAGACTCTCCCTGGGAACCTTACTCATTAACTTTATAGTAGGTCAAGAAAAGCTGGTTAAGTATAAGGTGTCTTGGCTTTCCAGATGGCATAGTGGTAAAGAACCTGCCTGCAGTGTAGGAGACGCAGGAGACCTGAGTTTGATCCCCTGGAGAAGGAAATGGCAACACACTCCAGTATTCTTGCCTGGGAGGTCCCATGGACAGAGGAGCCTGGTGGGCTACTGTCCATGGGGTCTCAGAGAGTCGGACATGACTGAGCCTGCATGTATAAGGTGTCTAAGCTCTCACTACTGTTTCACTACAGTTTAAAGGGATCAGAGAAGGATGTACTTTTAACTCTTACATTGGACCCAATTTGTTAATATATTCCTAAATTTATTGTCTAACTTCATTGTTTAATCACAGTTATTCATCGACTTTTCCATTTTGGTAAGATTCCAGATTCCTAAACTGAAAGATCTGCTTCACACAGAGTACCCTCCCTTGTCACATTGGTTCAGGGCCCACAATTTTCCTAATTCTAAACAATTCCCTTATTCATTCTGCTTTATATTATATTAAATTCTCCCCAATGTGCTTTTAGTTGAATTGCATTAACTCATTGTTCCCAAACACATACTGGCTCCTTCCATGGAAAATAAACCCAAAATTGGACACACAGTGTCCTGAGGCTGCACCAACACAGAATCATGGATCTTTGCCCTCATTTCTACATATTTCCCCAAGTCAGCCTTTTCTGTCACCTCTGTGAGAGGTTTCTGCTAATCATTACTTCTGTTTTAATATCTCTCTACATATTTCTTTCTTTTATCTAGAAGATACATAGGTGATTATTGAGTTTCTACCAAAATCTTCTATCCCTTTTGATTTCACAGACAATGATGTAAGGTGTTATTCTGAAACATTTGAGTATGATCTTTTGTACCCCCATAACCACCCCCCCACACACCACCACCAAAATGATAGAGCATTTAAGCACATAGAAGCTACTTGGTCAACTTCCTTTCTTTTGAAAAATAAGAAGACTAAGGAGAATCAAACAGCCTTGGCCAAATATCTACAACTAATTAGTAACAGAGATAAAACTTAAGACTTAAGACTTTAAACTTAAGACTCCTTGCTCTAAGTCCAGTATTATTTCTATACTGTTCCACTCTCAAAACAAAATGAAACGTGGATGTTTGGTACAGTGAGGTTTGACTACCCCAAAAGCAATGTGAGGAAAACCCCAAACATAGCTTCCCTTGCATCTCCAAAGATTTCACCCAGTCCTCAGGCAGATAAAGCTTTATTTAGCTTACACTTTTTTTTTTTTAATTTCTACTTAACTTGCAGAAGCACTTTGACTTTTTTTTCCAGGTGATTTTCTTGATAAAAATCTAACATTGCTATGAAGAAAATGAAGACTCATCTGTTCTGGGTGTTCTGGTAAACACCTAAAGTGCAGACAAGGCAGTGAGCCCAGGAACATCCTCACAGACACTTCTTAGCCTTATTCGAGGTCTAGGTCATCATAGACTCATGGTGGCTCCTTCAGTGAGAGTGATGTTTTATCCTCTGCTGGATAACTGTCAGCTAGGTTAGGGGGCCATATTCCTTTTTGTTGGTGTTTAGTCACTAAATCAAGTTCAGCTCTCTTGCAACCCCCTGAACTGTAGCTCGCCAGGCTCCTCTGTCCATGGAATTTCCTAGGCTAGAATACTGGTGTGGGCTGCCCTTTCCTTCTCCAATCTGGAGTCTCCCACGCTTCAGGCAGATTCTTTACCATTTGAGCCACAAGGGAAGTTCTAAAGTCTTCTTTAATTCCACTGGTCAAATAGTTCTCTTCCTCTTCAGCATTATAATCATTGAATATGTAAGTTTCTGTATGACTTTGATACTTTCTACCTTTTTATTAAATATGTCTCTATAATTCTGTTTTGTAATATGTTTTGTGTGCAGAGGCCATTTCTAATATTGGCATATCCTTTATAAACTTAGCAGAATGGTTTACATGCAGTGGACACTCAAATATCTTCTAACTGAATGACTCTTTGAGATAATGAAATTTTGTTCCCTCTCCCAACTTCTCAATTAGCTGTCTAATAAAAACTTGAGAAGAGTATTTATATTAAAACAGATGTTTTTAATGGCAAAAATATTCATTTAAAAGATTTAAAACTGTTTCTAGTGTATAACCAGGAGGGAAATCAGAAGGGAACTAGTCTTTGAGTAAATAGATAAAATAATTGCTATTGTTAGGTGGAAATTTGGAATTATTTGTATTCCCCTTCCATCTTTAACTTACATGCAAAAACACTGTGCTAGTCTAAGCATGGCCAAAGAGATTATTTCTAAGTGTCATTTTGCTATATGATTATTTTCTGCTGGAACAACCTACAAATTCAACAGAGTATGTGCCAGCCTGATAGCTCAAACCCTTTCTTTAGATTTTCTTCACATTTGGAAATGGAAATAAGTCATGATGTGGGGTGGGGCAGAGGACACTGATGGGTGCCAATTCACAAAGAACCCTACAAAGGGGCTTTTACTTTGGGAGTTACCATAACTGAATCGCATTATATCCATTAATGTCAATGTTAAGTCAGTACATTGATGAAGAATCTTCTTGGATCAAAATAAATTCACTAACACTGATGCCAAAATGCAGCTTCAGTTCAGTTCAGTTGCTCAGTCGTGTCCGACTCTTTGCGACCCCATGAATCGCAGCACGCCAGGCCTCCCTGTTCATCACCAACTCCCGGAGTTCACTCAGACTCACGTCCGTCGAGTCCGTGATGCCATCCAGCCATCTCATCCTCGGTCGTCCCCTTCTGTTCCTGCCCCCAATCCCTCGCAGCATCAGAGTCTTTTCCAATGAGTCAACTCTTCGCATGAGGTGGCCAAAGTACTAGAGCTTCAGCTTTAGCATCATTCCTTCCAGAGAAATCCCAGGGTTGATCTCCTTCAGAATGGACTTGTTGGATCTCCTTGCAGTCCAAGGGACTCTCAAGAGTCTTCTCCAATACCACAGTTCGAAAGCATCAATTCTTTGGTGCTCAGCCTTCTTCACAGTCCAACTCTCACATCCATACATGACCACAGGGAAAACCATAGCCTTGACTAGACGGACCTTAGTCAGCAAAGCAATGTCTCTGCTTTTGAATATACTATCATAACTTTTCTTCCAAGGAGTAAGCGTCTTTTAATTTCATGGCTGCAATCACCATCTGCAGTGATTTTGGAGCCCAAAAAAATAAAGTCTGACACTGTTTCCACTGTTTCCCCATCTATTTCCCATGAAGTGATTGGACCGGATGCCATGATCTTCGTTTTCTGAATGTTGAGCTTTAAGCCAACTTTTCGCTCTCCTCTTTCACTTTCATCAAGAGGCTTTTTAGCTCCTCTTCACTTTCTGCCATAAGGGTGGTGTCATCTGCATATCTGAGATCATTGATATTTCTCCCACAATCTTGATTCCAGCTTGTGTTTCTTCCAGCCCAGCGTTTCTCATGATGTACTCTGCATAGAAGTTAAATAAGCAGGGTGACAATATGCATCCTTGACAGACTCCTTTTCCTATTTGGAATCAGTCTGTTGTTCCATGTCCAGTTCTAACTGTTGCTTCCTGACCTGCGTACAGATTTCTCAAGAGGCAGGTTAGGTGGTCTGGTATTTCCATCTCTTTCAGAATTTTCCGCAGTTTATTATGATCCACACAGTCAAAGGCTTTGGCATAGTCAATAAAGCAGAAGTAGATGTTTTTCTGGAACTCTCTTGCTTTTTCCATGATCCAGCAGATGTTGGCAATTTGATCTCTGGTTCCTCTGCCTTTTCTAAAACCAGCTTGAACATCAGGGAGTTCACGATTCACGTATTGCTGAAGCCTGGCTTGGAGAGATGGCAAGGGTGAATGTCAACATTCTAGGAATCAGCGAACTAAAATGGACTGGAATGGGTGAATTTAACTCAGATGACCATTATATCTACTACTGTGGGCAGGAGTCCCTCAGAAGAAATGGAGTAGCCATCATGGTCAACAAAAGAGTCCTAAATGCAGTACTTGGATCCAATCTCAAAAATGACAGAATGATCTCAATTCATCTCCAAGGCAAAATGCAGCTTACTAATTACAAATAATATGTACAATGTCAAGTGCAACCTATTTACATGAGTGATCTCTACATTCTTTGCCTGTAAGCGAGTATCTGGGATGCTCAATTGTAATAACAGTTGCTTGTTGAAGCAGTAAATTAAAAAACTTAATAAAAGGGTGTTGACATTGAAGTTATTTGTTGTTCAGTCACTCAGTTGTGTCCAACTCTTTGTGACCCCGTGGACTACAGCACACCAGGCTGCCCTGTCCTTCACCATCTCCCAGAGCTTGCTCAAACTCATGTCCATTGAATCAGTGATGCCATCCAACCATCTCATCTTCTTGTTGCCCCCTTCACCTCCTACCCTCTGTCTTTCCCAGCTATAGGGTCTTTTCTAATCAGTCAGCTCTTCGCTTTAAAGTTACTAGTCAATTATGTACCAAGTAGAAATTTGCATGAAACTATAAATGACTAAATATTTTTATAGAGAGCATGAAATGTAAAGGTGGTAAGTTGTATGATTCAAATATTTAAAACCATCAGAATCAGACTGTGAAACTCTCCTGGATCCATCTATATTTTTGTCCTACCTGCCAATTAGACAGATCCTTGCAGGGATATGATAGAATGTTCTGTTTTCTGGATTTTTTTGTCATAGCTTCTCATGCCAAGTTTTGCTCTTGTGGCTTTACTTTTCACTCCTCCTAGCTAAACTGACCATCCTCATGTTTTTGCCATCTTTTCTTTAAGCAGTTCATAAGGTCCCACTTTCTTTGTTATGATAATTTAAATGCCACACTGGGATTGAGATATACACATTACTACATATAAAAGAGATAACTGATAAAGACCTACTGCACTTAAATCTCTGTAATGACTTACTCAATAATCTGTAATGACCTCTACGGGAAAAGAATATATATACACACATACGTATACATAACTGATTCACTTTGCTCTTCACCTAAAACTAACACACACATTGTAAATCAAGTATACTTCAATACGAAGTATTTTAAAAATTTATACGTCATCCATCCTGAGGTTGTGAGCCATGTGACTAGGTGGGGAGAAGGCCTTCCAGGCACAGGAACAATTTGGAACAAAGGTCCTGGCTTATACCCGGATTATTCTGAGAATAAGGAAAAGGTTAGTATGGCTTTGGGGCACTGAGTAAGAGGGAGAATATTAGGAGATAATATGTTAAAAATACCACAGGATGGCAATACAGGAAGCTGGGAATCTATTAATCCATAGAAGAAATGATGATGGCTTGGATTGGAGCAGCACCAGTACAGGTGGTAAGAAGTAGTAGCTAAATGGTGGTTTTGCTCTGAAGAGAGTCAACAGGATTTGCTGATGGACTGAATGTGCTATGTGGAAGAACGATAGGAGTCAAAAATGAACCAGATATTTAGAGGTTGCCACTGCAATGAGGATGATGTGGAAATCAATTTTTTTTTCTCTCCCAACTTGTGCAGTCATGCAAGCACAGAGTAAGTACAGAGTAAGTGCAGACTGGATGTATTCACGGATGTGTTTTTAAAAAAGGAGTAAGTGAATCAAGAGAGTGGCAATAGTTGAGAGTATGTTTTATTATGAGGATTATATTAATGGACCATGGATCATTTAAGGAAGGCAGGAAGTAAGGACATAAGTAAAATACTAACAGGATCAATCATTGGTCCTATAGGTGTTAAATAATTGTGGTGTTACTAAAAGAGTATGTTGGAATGATAGAAGATACTAGTCATAAGATGGGATAATGGAAAATGAAATTATGGGTGGGTTACATTTATTTGTAATAAGATGACTTGGAAGTGAAGGGCTAACATAAAGGGATGATAAGATTATTATACTATTTGAGGTGAAGAGGATAAAGATTTGAGAGGCCAGAGTATTATGAAGTTGGTTTTAGTGGATGTTGATATTACAAAGAATTATGACAGGATTAAAGATATTTTCAGAAACTCAAGAGCTTAAATTTTCAAGGATTTGGGGACAGTGGTCCAGATTTGCTGTAGCTGTGATAGAGGATGGCAGGCATAATTTGATGACAGGAAATGCAAAATTGGCTGTTTTGGTAGAGGAAAGACGGGGACTATGTATAGTGGCAGGTAAGGGATCTACCAAACTTTTATGCTTGATGGACTAAGCTTTAGAAGAGTAGCTCCTTGTAAAGATTCCAGGGAAAGTGATGCCCTTGTGCGAGAGATTTTAGAACAAACAGATGAAAGGAATGCTCAGGGTAGAAGTTAAGAATATGAATTATGAATGCTGGCATGTCAGCTTTTCTAACTCAATTGTGATCGCAGAGATGTAGACTGTGTTTTATTCATCTTTGGGTTCCAAGAATCTATCACAGTAAAGCATGGTTGAATGATTTGATGTTGTATAGGTTCCCCAAAATAATCTAGAACTCTTTAGAAAATAAATCTCAGTCATAGTTTAGGTTTGTGAAAGTTTAATGTTTGTCAGTCTGTAAATAACTGTCCCAGTGAATAACTGGACTCCCCTCTCATAAATATCCAGGCATTTATTGTGTGTAATTATTTAATATTTAAGTTGCCAACACCTCTTTCCACTCCTTCTGCTATGTAGCCTGTTTTCATATTGAACTTAATTTCATTTGTAATTCTTGATTGGTTTTCCAGCCAACAGCTAAGTGTCATTATCATACACAGAGTACCACCAATTCCTGTTAATTAGCTCTATAATTGCAAGTGAAAGAATTGAATACACTTGAGTTTCCCATGAAAATTAAAAAATAAGATGGAAATTCACTAATTGCCTATTTCACTTTCAGAAGATTTTATAATTACTGAAGAGGCTCTCTGCTGCTTTGAATTGATGCCTCTGACTGTAAATTATGGTCCAGGTGCTCACAGGATGGGCTGTTTTCAGTTGTGCCAATTTCCTGTTTGTTAGTAGTGACCAGGAAAACACTGGAAGGAAAATAGCACTCCTCTGAAGCAGGAAAGACTGTGGAACAAAATTTCTACTCCCTTTCCTAATATAAAAATGTCTGACTGTGGGAAATTCACTTAACATCCTTGGGTATATATTTGGAGGTTCATGGCAGGGCAAAAAGGATTTCAAGCACAAAAGTCTGGATAGAAAATAGGAAATAAGCTCCCACCATACTGTTTTTGTATGAAACACAGTCTTGAAGAGTATAATTCTATAAAAATATTTTCTAAAAGATTTCATCAATTATGGTGGTATGTGATGTTTTGTTGTTCAATCACTCAGGCATGTCCGACTGTTTGCGACTCCACAGACTGCAGCATGCCAGGTCCAAGTTCATGTCCATTGAATCGATGCCGCCATCCAACCGTCTCATCCTCTGTCGCTCTTTTCTCCTCTGCCTTCAGTCTTTCCCAGCATCAGGGTTGTCAATTAATTTATAGTTTGCCACAGTCAAGGTCTAGTTCAAAGAGCTGATCTTTCATTTTAGGTGAGCTGATAGTGTATTAAAATTAATGAACACTATTGACCGGCCAGTCTCTAAATGCCAAATACTATACTAAGCACATTCTATGTATTATTTCATCGAATCTTCACAGTAACACTGTGAGGTGGGTATTGTTGTTAAATATAATTTCCAGTGAAAGAAATCAGAATCCAGTGTCCTAAGGCCTATATTAGCATAATGATTTGCTAAAGCTCTTTCAAACAGTATTATATATATTCTTTCCTTGCTTTGTTTCGTGGTTCAGTCTCTCAATCAGGTCCGACTCTTTGGGACTCCTTGAACTGCAGCATGCCAGGCCTCCCTGTCCTTCACCATTTCCCAGAGCCTGCTGAAATGCATGTCCATTGAGTTAGCAATGCCACCAAACCATCTTGTCCTCTATTGTCCCCTTCTCCTCCTGCCTTCAGTCTTTCCCACTATCAGGGTCTTTCCCAATGAATCAGCTCTTTGATCGGTGACCAAAGTATCTGAGCTTCCGCCTCAGCAATCCTTCCAATGAATAGTCAGGACTGATTTCCTTTAGGATGGACTGGTTTGATCTTGCAGCACACAGTTCTCTCAAGAGTCTTCTCCAATACCGCAATTCAAAAGCATCAGTTCTTTGGTGCTCAAACTTCTTTATGGTCCAACTGTCACATCCATACATTACTGCTGGAAAAACCATAGATCTGACCATAGTCCTTCTACGGTCCATAGATGGGCCTTTGTCCTCAAAGGAATGTCTCTGCTTTTTAATGTGCTGTCTAGGTTGATCTTAGCTTTTCTTCCCAGGAGCAAGCGTCTTCTAATTCCATGGCTGCAGTCACGATCTGCAGTGATTTTGCAGCCAAGAAAATTAAGTCTGTCACTGTTTCCATTGTTTCCCCATCTATTTGCCATGAAGTAATGGGACCAGATGCCATAATCTTAGTTTTCTGAATGTTGAGTTTTAAGCCACCTTTTTCACTCTCCTCTTTCACTTTCATCAAGAGGCTCTTTAGTTCCTTTTGGCTTTCTGCCATAAGGGTGGTATCAACTGGTATCTGAAGTTGTTGATATTTCTGCCAGCAATCTTGATTCCAACTTGTGCTTCATACAGTCCAACATATCTCATGATGTATTCTGCATATAAGTTAAACAAGCAGGGTGACAATATACAGCCTTGATGTATTCGTTTCCCAATTTTGAACTAGTCTGTTTTTCCAAGTCCAGTTTTAACCGCTTATTATATCAGTATCAGAAATGGCCTTGGAAATCAAGTAGCCCAATTCTCTTTACACCCTCTTGCCCTGCAGCATTTCTCATACATACTTGGGGATGTTAAGTGAATTCTCTACTTCCAGTCTTGCATCAGAAAAGTGGGTATATATTTTTTTACATAGATTTATCAGTTCAGTTCACTTCAGTTCAGTCGCTCAGTCATGTTTGACTGTTTGTGACACCATAGACTGCAGCACACCAGGAGTTTACTCAGATTCATCTCCACTGAGTCGGTGATGCCATCCAACCATCTCATCCTCTGTCGTCCACTTCTCCTCCTGCATTCAATCTTTCTGAGCATCAGGGTCTTTTCAAATGAGTCAGTTCTTCACATCAGGTGGCCAGAGTATTGGAGTTTCAGCTTTAACATCACTCCTTCCAATGAATATTCAGGACTGATTTCATTTAGGATGGACTGGTTAGATCTCCTTGCAGTCCAAAGGACTCTCAAGAGTCTTCTCCAACACCACAGTTCGAAAGCATCAATTCTTCAGTGCTCGGCTTTCTTTATAGTCCAACTCTCACATCCATATATGGCTACTGGAAAAACAATAACTTTGACCAGATGGACCTTTGTTGGCAAAGTAATGTCTCTGCTTTTCAATATTCTTTCTAGGTTGGTTATAACTTTCCTTCCAAGGAGCAAGCGTCTTTTAATTTCATGGCTGCAGTCACCATCTGCAGTGATTTTACAGCCCAAACAAATAAAATCTGTCACTGTTTCCACTGTTTCCCCATCTATTTGTCATGAAGTGATGGGACCAGATGCCATGATCTTAGTTTTCTGAATGTTGAGTTTTAAGCCAACCTTTTACTCCCTTCTTTCACTTTTGTTAAGAGGGTCTGCAAGTTCTTCATTTTCTGCCATAAGGATGGTGTCATCTGCATATCTGAGGTTATTGATATTTCTCTTGGCAGTCTTAATTCCAGCTTGTGCTTCTTCCAGTCCAGCATTTCTCATGATGTACTCTGCATAGAAGTTAAATAAGCAAGGTGACAATATACAGACTTGACGTACTCCTTTCCCTATTTGGAACCAGTCTGTTGTTCCATGTCCAGTTCTAACTTGCTTCCTGACCTGCATACAGATTTCTCAGGAGGCAGGTAAGGTGGTCTGGTATTCCTATCTCTTTAAGAATTTTCCACAGTTTGTTGTGGTCCACACAGTCAAACGCTTTGGCATAGTCAATAAAGCAGAAGTAGATATTTTTCTGGAACTCTGTTGTTTTTTCAATGATCCAATAGATGTTGGCAAGTTGATCTCTGGTTCCTCTGCCTTTTCTAAATCCAACTTGAACATGAGGAAGTTCACGGTTCACATACTGTTGAAGGCTGGCTTGGAGAATTTTGAGCATTACTTTACGTGTGTGAGATGAGTACAATTATGTGGTAGTTTGAGCATTTTTTGGCATCACCTTTCTTTGGGTTTGGAATGAAAACTGACATTTTCCAGTCCTGTGGCCACTGCTGAGTTTTCCAAATTTGCTGGCATATTGAGTGCAGCACTTTCACAGCATCATCCTTTAGGACTTGAAGTAGCTCAACTGGAATTCCATCACCTCCACTTTCTTTGTTCATAGTGAAGCTTCCTAAGGCCCACTTAACTTCACATTCCAAGATGTCTAGCTCTAGGTGAGTGATCACAGCATCATGATTTTCTAGTCATGAAGATCTTTTTTTGTACAGTTCTTTATGTTCTTGCCGCCTCTTCTTAATATCTTCTGCTTCTGTTAGGTCCATACCATTTCCGTCCTTTATTGAGCCTGTCTTTGAATGAAATGTTCCCTTGGTTTCTCTAATTTTCTTGAAGAGATCTCTAGTCTTTACCGTTCTATTGTTGCCCTCTATTTCTTTGCATTGATATCTGAGGATGGTTTTCTTATCTCTCCTTGCTATTCTTTGGAACTCTGCATTCAAATGGGTATATCTTTCCTTTTCTCCTTTGCCTTTAGATTCTCTTCTATTCACAGCCATTTGTAAGGCCTCCTCAGACAACCATTTTGCCTCCTTGCATTTTTTTTCCCTTGGGGATGGTCTTGATCCCTGCCTCCTTGCATTTGGAACCTCCATCCATAGTTCTTCATTCATTCTCTCTATCAGATCTAATTCCTTGACTCTATTTCTCAATTCCACTGTATGAATCATATGGGGTTTGATTTAGGTCATACCTGAATGTTTTAGTGGTTTTCCCTGCTTTCTTCAATTTGAGTCTGAATTTGCCAATAAGGGGTTCATGATCTGAGCCACAGCCAGCTCCCGGTCTTGTTTTTGGTGACTGTATAGAACTTCTCCATCTTTAGCTGCAGAGAATATAATCAATCTGATTTTGGTGTTGACCATCTGGTGATGTCCATGTGTAGAGTCTTTTCTTGTGTTGTTGGAAGAGGGTATTTGCTATAGCCAGTGTGTTCTCTTGGCAAAACTCTATTTTCCTTTGCCCTTCTTCATTCTGTACTCCAAGGCCAAATTTGCCTGTTTGACTTCCTACTTGATTTCTTGATTTCCTACTTTTGCATTCCAGTCTCTATAATGAATAGGATATCTTTTGGGGGTGTTAGTTCTAGCAGGTCTTGTAGGTCTTCATAGAACCATGCAACTTCAGCTTCTTCAGCATTACTGATCAGGGCATAGACTTGGATTACTGTGATATTGAATAGTTTGCCTTGGAAATGAACAGAGATCATTCTGTAGTTTTTGAGATTGCCTCCAGGTCCTGCATTTTGGACTCTTTTGTTCACTATGATGGCTACTCCATTTCTTCTATACTCCATTTCTTTGATAGATTTATCCATAGGTTCTAACAAAGGTTAGAGTGGATGCACTTTGAAGAAGTGGCTTCTTGAATTGTCTGTATACATGAAAAAGAATGGTACATATAAGTATGCACATATTCTTATGGAAAAGAATATATATGTGTATATATAACTGAATTATTTTTCTGTACTCCAAAAACTGACACAGTGTAAATCAACCATATTTCAATAAAAAATGTACATATTCCTCAAAGCATCTAAATTTCTATAAACACTGAGCAGAAGAGCAAATGCATACTTATTTTAGAGCATGCTTTTAAAAAGTAAGGTAGAGTTTGATACATATCTGAACAATGTTGAGTTTCTTAATTTGAGGGGCTGGGTTCTATCCCTGGTTTGGGAAGATCCCCTGAAGTAGGGAAAGACTACCCACTCAAGTTTTCTGGCCTGGAGAATTCTGTATAGTCCATGGGGTTGCAAAGAGTCAGACACGACTGAGTGACTTTCACTTTCACTATAAATTTCACCATGGATCTAAAATTTCCTTTTGTGATTTGTTCTAAATTTACTTGTTATTCAGTATCAAAGATTCCAAGGCTCCTCATCTCTCTGCAGGTCTTTTAGACGCCTATTTTTTCTCACACATATAGTCCCTGCTTTTGTTGTTCAGTTGCTCAGTGGTGTCCAACTCTTTCAACCCCCTGGACTGCAGCACACCAGGCTTCCCTGTCCTTTACTGTCTCCTGGAGTTTGCTCAAACTCATGTCCATTGAGTCAGTGATGCCATCCAACCATCTCATCCTCTATCGACCCCTTCTCCTCCTGCCCTCAATCTTTACCAGCCTCAGGGTCTTTTCCAGTGAGTCAGCTCTTCCTATCCGGTGGCCAAATGACTGGAGTTTCTGCTTCAGCATCAGTGCTTTCAACAAATATTCAGAGTTGGTTTCCTTTAGGATTGACTGGTTTGATCTCCTTGCATAGTCCCTATAGCATGACAAACTGTCCAAGTTAGCCTTTTCAACCAACCTGATTCTACTCTCTTTATCCACAAATGTTGGTGGTGGATAGAAGTTGTTTGAAAGATTTGACTATGTAAAACCTTGGAAGTTATTCCCTCATTCATAAAGAGGTATCTTCCTTTTTTCTTCCCAAACCTCTCTCTTAACCATCTTCACAGTATTGTTTCTCCACAGTTGTGTAAAGACTCAAAGTATGGCTTAAATTTAAGAGAAAGATTCTTTTTAAATACTTAAAGAGTATTTAAGTCAAATTTATACAAAGATTTTGTGTAGGAATGTTAGATGGTTATTTGATAGCCTAATCTAAATTTTGTCTATAAAGAAAAAACTCAAGTGATTTTTTTAACCTTAAGATTATAAAGTAGACTAAGAATTTCTTTATGTTGTGGTCTCTGCCAGGGTTGGAAAATAATTTCCAGACAGACAGAATGAGAGGGAAATAAAGTTTATTAGAGTGGGACCACTATTAGAACAGCAGGCCAGCTCAAGGGAGGACCGACCTTGAACGAGATCCTTAGTCCATCTTTATAACCAGGATACAAGGAGTGGGATAGGGGTCTTGTGGGTCATTTGCTGATTGGATGAGGCATGTACACTGGGTGTGGGGAAGAGTAAGCCAAATACTTTCTCCCTGTGGCATAGGAGGGGAGACAGGTTATACTGCTCAGGAGAACCAGAAATCAGTTAATCATTACAATGTAGGGGAGGGAAGGACGATAATGATCTGTCTTGTTTTTTTATTTTTTCTATTCCTGCATTCCAAGACCCTCCTTGTTTGTTGTTGTTGTTGTTGTTGTTGTTGTTGTTTTTTCCCTATACTTTTGTCTTTGGGACACCACACTTTATTTTTTGAAAAATTTTTAAAAAAGCAAAGACAGTTGGTATCTTGCTTCTTTTTCCTATTGGTGCTCTCATTCCTGTGAACATTTTTTTGTATTTTCTGAACAGCCAGGTTCTTAAAAAGGTAATTGTCAAACCTTGATAAACATCTTCCCTTTCTATTTCTACCTGAGTATACTCTTTATGCAGATGTTTCTATTCATTAAAATCACATATATATATGAAGAGCATATATATATGTGTGTATATAATTGCTTTTATTATTTCATTTGGATTATTACTTGTCATTTAATGTTAAAATAGGACAACTGTTAAACCAACTGTTAAACTAATCAAGCAGTTAGAGTTGCCCCTAGGATTGATACTGTTTGATTGGATCATCAAGGTTCTTGCTAGTGAAGGGTGGAATGTCTGATTTTCAACCAAAAATAAGTCAAGATTAGGGCACAGTGATTGAAAAGCACAGTTGGATGAATGAATCCTCCAAGTCCAGATTTCCCTGGTTGATCACGTTAAATTTTCCATTGATTTTGCTGTCTTAAAATCATCAAATTTAAAAAAAAATCTCCCAAGTACAAATGTGCAGTTAATTATAGAAGTCATAGTGCAGTTTTGAAATTTTTAAATGCAGTTGATTTTATTGAAAGTTGAGACTGGATAATAATTTTAAGGTCAGTATTCAATTATTTGGCTAAAGGCTGCCCTCCTAGCTTATTTATTACAATTTTATAAAAATAAATTCAACTTTTACTACTTTGGTAAAATATAGATCTTCAATATTCTCAAAGTGTTAATAAAAGCAAGATAAATCTCAGTAGTATTAAAACTGTCTTCAGCAGCCAAAATAAAACTGAGTAGGAATAAAAATAGTTCAGATTTGACTCCTTTCAAGCTCAGATCTGTTTTATTGGTGCTTTGGTAAAGATTGGAAGTCACTTTTATATGATCTCTTTTTATTTGCAGTGGAAAGAGTTTGGAGGTTTCATAGACAGGTGTTAAATGTTAATGCGTTTGTCTATCTATTTGTCTGTGCCTTTTAACTATCCTATATATTTATTTTCAGGATGATACCAGCATAACCATGTGGAACCCAATCTTACGCCCAACACTGACAATAAATTAATTCAGCGTTCTCTCAGTAATAGCACTACTGAGATATTGAGAGCCCCATAGCACAGTATTGTTTTTTAACTAATTGGAAAATCAGTAAAGACCCATTTTTATTACTATACCATAAGTAGCATTTGTGAAGGAAATATTAACTAATTCTTTGTGGCATAGTCTTTTAAATTTAGATGTCTGCATGGAAATAAGTTAAGGTTTCCATTCAAAATTAATTTCCCAACCTGTTGTTTACGTATTGTTAGAAGAGGAATTCGGGCCCATCCTTTGAGCAGTTCGAACAATATAAATAAATGAGTGAAAACATCCATCATGTCTGTGTGAGAAAATGAAGCAGTTTTATTTCACCTCGTAGCATGGAACAAAGTATAGCAGAGTAGAAAAATATCACCATTGGCAAAATTGTATTGAAATAAAATATAATAGTTTCCCCCACAATTTTCATGTTAGAGAATATATTGTATATAGTTTCCAAAGCACATTCACATTTATTTCTCATCTCATAGCAGACTTCACAAATAGGAGAAATGAGATACAGAGATTGAAGTGACAAACTCAAGTTTGCAGAACTAGTACATAAAGACCCATCCGCATGGGGATTAGACTTATTTAGTTCATCTGACTTTTTGTTTCCTTGTCTTTGTTCCAGTAAAATGATATCACATTGGACAATCTAACAGCTCAGTTATGGCTACTATGCAGCTATCCACTGTGTAAGTTTTCAGCTCTTTTCTTTAATAGTGTTCTGCTTATTGGAAGTTATGGTACACATTTCTAAAAGACACGGCAACACAGTTGAATAAAGCTGTAAACAACAAGAGGGAAATAAGAGGATAGATTTGGGTGTAATCCATGTGGATATAAATTAACGCTCTTAAAATCTAGAAACTGCTGAAAATAACATATTGATAGAATGTGAAATTGCTGTATAATCCCAACCCATGGGGTTGCAAAGAGTTGGACATGACTTAGTGACTGAAAAACAAACCCCAATAATATACATATATATATTATTATGTATATATAAGATCCAACTATGTATGCATGGAAAATATTTGGAATACTCCTATTTATTGGTTGTGAAAATAGGAAACAGTTTGCCCTAGTAAATGTCTTGGGAAAAGAAATGGTTTATTAAAGACTATAAGACTTCATTCTGTTTTTTACATTAACTTAGTAGTGCCCATAAATGTGAGTACTGCCATATAAAAATATCATTACGACACTTAGAATTCAATATTTTTTTAATGCATTGGAAGCTTTGATTTTATACTTTGATTTTTAAATATTTTTTTAAAAAGCTGAATTTCTGAAAGGAACCAGTTAGAGTTAAAGAAACAAATAATAATAATAAAGAAGTCAGAATGTGGGAATCCTTTATCAAACTTGTTGACTTAATAGCCACATAACTTCAGACAAGTTACCCTGAACTTCAGTTTCATCATTTGTAAATGAGAAAAGAATTCCTTTATTATTGGAATGTTGTCAGTATGAAATAGAATACAGGGCTTTGAGACCGTTAAGTCTCACATTGAGATGCTATAACATTTATTTTAAAACAATTTCCACTGTTTTCAACAACAGCAAAAGGGTATTGTGGTAAGCACACTTTAAAAGGGCTTAAAATATTTCAGGCCCAGTGATATATCCAGCTTATTATTCTCTCCTTTCTTTGCAGAAAAAATTAAAACACTTTCCTTTTCATGCAATTAAAATTACCAAAAAATTACAAAATTTTCTGTAAAACAAATAAAAACCTAAAATTAAAATTATGCAGTAATTTTCCCAGTTCCAGCCTTGTCTGTCTGTCAATCTGATCCCCTGAATCTATTTGTCACTTCTACTGTATAATCATAAGGGATTTGATTTAGGTGATACCTGAATGGTCTAGTAGTTTTCCCTACTTTCTTTAAGTCTGAATTTAATCTGAGCCATGGTCTTGTTTTTGCTAACTGTATAGAGCTTCTCCATCTTCGGCTGCAAAGAATATAATCAATCCGATTTCGGTATTGACCATCTGGTGATGTCATTGTATAGAGTCATCTCTTGTGTTGGTGGAACAATGTGTTTGCTAGGAGCATTGTCTTCTCTTGGCAAAACTCTTGTTAGCCTTTGGCCTGCTTCATATTGTACTCCAAGGCCAAACTTGCCTGTTACTCCAGGTATCTCTTGACTTCCTACTTTTGCATTCCAGTCCCCTATAATGAAAAGGAAATCTTTTTTTGTTGTTAGTTCTAGAAGATCTTGTAGGTCTTCATACAACAATTCAACTTCACCTTCTTCAGCATTAGTGGTTGGGGCATAGACTTGGATTACTGTGATATTGACTGGCTTGGCTTAAAAACGAACAGATAAATTTCCAAAGTGAGGCTTCAACAGTACATGAACCAAGAACTTCCAGATGTTCAAGCTGGATTTAGAAAACACAGAAGAACAAGAGATCAAATGGCCAACATCCGTTGGATCATTGAAAAAGCAAGAAAGCTCCAGAAAAACATCTACTTCTGCTTTATTGACTATACCAAAGCCTTTGACTGTGTGGATCACAGCAAAATGTGGAAAAGTCTTAGAGATGGAAATACCAGACCACCTTGCTTGCCTTCTGAGAAATCTGTATGCAGGTCAACAAGCAACCATTACAACCAGACAGGGAACAGCAGACTGGTTCCAAATTGGGGAAGGAGTACATCAAGGCTGTATATTGTCACCCCGCTTATTTAATTTATATGCAGAGTACATCATGACAAACGCTGGGCTGGAAGAAGCACAAGCTGGTATCAAGATTTCTGGGAGAAATATCAACAACCTCAGATATGCAGATGACACCACCCTTATGGCAGAAAGTGAGAGGAACTAAAGAGCCTCTTGATGAAAGTGAGAGGAGAGTGAAAAAGCTGGCTTGAAACTCTACATTCAGAAAACTAAGATCATGGCATATGGTTCCATTACTTCATGGCTAATAGATGGGGAAACAATGGAAACTGTGACAGCCTATTTTTCTGGGCTCCAAAATCACTGCAGATGGGGACTGTGGCCATGAAATTAAGACGCTTGCTCCTGGGAAGAAAAACTATGACCAACCTAGACAGTAATATTAAAAAGTAGAGACATTATTTTGCCAACAAAGGTCCATCTAACCAATGCTTTGGTTTTTTCCAGTAGTCATGTATGGATGTGAGAGTTGGACTATAAAGAAAGCTGAGCGCTGAAGAATTGATGCTTTTGAACTGTGGTATTGAAGAAGATCATTGAGAGTCCCATGGACTGCAAGAAGATCAAACCAGTTAATCCTAAAGGAAATCAGTCCTGAATACTCATTGGAAGAACTGGTGCTGAAACATCAATACTTGGACCACCTGATTTGAAGAACTGACTCCTTATAAAAGACCCTGATGCTGCGAAAGATTGAAGCCAGGAGGAAAAGGGGACAACAGAGGATGAGATGGTTGGATGGCATTACTGACTTGATGGACATGAGTTTGAGCAGGCTATGCTAATTGGTGATGGACAGGGAAGCCTGGCATGCTGCAGTCCATGGGGTCGCAGAGTCGGACATGACTGTGACTGCACTGAACTTTCCTCTATGAAAAAACATTCCTTTTTGAATATACCAAAGTGCCTCTTTGTTCTTTCTTTCTTGGTTTTATTTTATTTATTTATTTATTTAAATTTACTATTTATTTTATTTTTTAATATACATTTATTTATTTTAATTGGAGGTTAATTACTTTACAATATTGTATTGGTTTTGCCATACCTCAACATGAATCCGCCACAGGTATACACGTGTTCCCCGTCCTGAACCCCCCTCCCTCCTCCCTAGATTCTCAGGACAGACTTGCTTCCTTCCTCATTCATTCAAGCTTCTATTTTTCAAGTGGTTGATACAGAGAGAAGACCTTTGCTAAGCACCATGAAGAATAATGTGACAAAACATATAAATCTTGACCTCCAATTGCTTAGCATCTAGTAGAGTAAAGGTAATCAATTGACTGTGCATATGAAAGTACAAAATGAAAAGAAGACAGTAATGCCTTGGTGAAAATGGACCGGTGCTCACTGTGCCGTCTCTGGGAGCAGAGGGCAGTGTCAGGAGCATAAGATTAAACAAGGCATGTACCACCCTAGGTCCTTTTCATCTAGACCAGCATAGCTTATTCATACTACCTGTGATTGTTTCTGTTGCTCTCCCAGTACCTCAAATTCAATGCTATACAGCCTGAATTTATCATCATTTCCAAAAATACTATTTTTGTTTAACCTGATTTTCCCATTTCTTTCAAGGATGCCACCCTCATCTCAGCTATGGAGGCTTAAAGTCTTTGTAGTCTTTAACCCTTTCCCCACATCCAGTTTCTGTAAGACCAGGATCTGTATGCCTTGAAACTGAGCTTTGTGTGTCTGTTGCCTTCCTGGTCCCAGCCTTGCTTTGAACTAACTATCCCCACGTTGTGAACACACCCTATGCCACTGGTCTTCTGCAGCCTTGCATATCTATTTTCTTCCACCTGGAATGCCCTTTCTCTACAAGTAATTACAAGAGGCTATAAAGGTGGCTCAAACGATAAAGCGTCTGTCTACAATGCGGGAGAGCTGGGTTCGCTCCCTGGGTCCGGAAGATCCGTTGGAGAAGGAAATGGCAATCCACTCCAGTACTATTGCCTGGAAAATCCCAAGGACAGAGGAGCCTGGTAGGCTACAGTCCATGGGATTGCAAAGAGTCAGACACGACTGAGCGACTTCACTTTCACTTTCATAAACAGCTGACTCAGGTGCAACCTTGTCCATGAACTTTGCTTGTCTTTTCTCACCCTGTGTTTTGCATCTGGTTTCAGGACCTCCTGCCCTCACAACTAAGAGCGAATCTCGTTTCTCCAAAGCTGATGGACCCTTAGGTGGGAACTTATCTCCGCCTCTTTTGTGGCTCCATCCCATGCTATGGCACATTATAATTATTTGAGAGTATTCTTTACCCCTTAACTAGTTTAAAAGGACCTTAAGGAAAAGGACTGTTCCTTTTCACATTGGGGTCCTGAGTCTTGAGGAATAGGCTAGTAATAAATATTTGTGCATGAAAAATGAATGAATAGATGAATGCATAACTCAGTAATTTCAGACTTAAATGCTATTGAAAATATTCCTACATACACACTTTCCAAGTTCTCTGAAAGAAAAATACATATTTAGATACACATACATAATAGAGTTTTACTTTTCTTGAAATTTACTCAGTATGAAAATAAGCACATCTTCTTCCTAAGGAGGCTATGTTACTCCTGCTACTGCTGCTGCTAAGTCGCGTCGGTCCTGTCCAACTCTGCGACCCCATAGACGGCAGCCCACCAGGCTCCCCCGTCCCTGGGATTCTCCAGGCAAGAACACTGGAGTGGGTTGCCATTTCTTTCTCCAATGGATGAAAGTGAAAAGTGAAAGGGAAGTCGCTCAGTCGTGTCCAACTCTTAGCGACCCCATGAACTGCAGCCTACCAGGCTCTTCTGTCCATGGGATTTTCCAAGGAAGAGTACTGGAGTGGGGTGCCAGTGCCTTCTCTGATGTTACTCCTACTAGGATTTAAATGTAACATTTGAGGTTGAGAAGTCAGTGGTTGTTCCTTGGAGTTAAAGACTTTAGACTAAGAAAATAGTGACAAAAATAGTTGGAAGATGGGGGAGACAAATGTATACCTATTGCCAATTTATGCTGATGTACGGCAAAAGCCATCATAACATTGTAAATAATCATCCTCCAATTGAAACAAATAAAAATTTTAAAAATAGTTGGAAGAGATACACAAATAGTGCCCACATGTGACTGGAAGAAATGAACAACCTGCTTCACAGAATATTCACAATGCCAGTGCTACATCCCTACTGATTTTGGAATTTAATTTCAGCCAAATATACAGTAGAAAAGTATACTGGCAACTCCTGCTAGCCATCATATGGCCAGTGTGACACAGCCAGGGTGGGAATTTTTTAAAAGATTAGCTCCATTCTCATTGTGGAGCTGTTGGTCCAGCAATACCTAGATATGCCATATTCAAAAGATATATGAAACAGAATTAATAATCTCCAGTATTCAGGACGGTATGTTTAGTTCAGAGAGGTAAGCAGGAAGAGTTGTAAAAATCTTATTGTATATTATACCTTGCAAACAAGCAAAAATTCTGTACTGGTAAATGGAAATTTGAGATTATCAGGGAAATCCAAATATCAGGAGCGATAATTCAGAAGTATCTCTATTACCTGTTAGCAGATCCTTTAACCCTTAAAAACATGATGCCTGATTATTGTCTTACTTTTAATTAACCTTTTAGTATTTTAACATACATAATACATATGTGTCTATGTATAGATCTCTTTTACCTAGATTTATACTGAAGAAAAATCGTGTTTTATTACATATACCAAATAGAGACTGCCTAGTTAGACTGTTTCTAGGTAATGTTGAAAATGAATGTGTAATCATAACAGCTAGCATCACTTAAACACTCAGTATTTTCCAGTCACCTTGCTGAGTCCAGTTCAGTTCAGTCACTCAGTCGTGTCCGACTCTTTGCAACCCCATGAATCGCAGCACGCCAGGCCTCCCTGTCCATCACCAACTCCCAGAGTTCACTCAGACTCACATCAAACGAGTCAGTGATGTCATCCAGCCATCTCATCCTCTGTTGTCCCCTTCTCCTCCTGCCCCCAATCCCTCCCAGCATCAGAGTCTTTTCCAATGAGTCAACTCTTCTCATGAAGTAGCCAAAGTACTGGAGTTTCAGCCTTAGCATCATTCCTTCCAGGGAACACCCAGGACAAATCTCCTTCAGAATGGACTTGTTGAATCTCCTTGCAGTCCAAGGGACTCTCAAGAGTCTTCTCCAACACCACAGTACAAAAGTATCAATTCTTCAGCTCTCAGCTTTCTTCACAGTCCAACTCTCACATCCATACATGACCACTGGAAAAACCAACGCCTTGACTAGATGGACCTTTGTTGGCAAAGTAATGTCTCTGCTCTTCAACATGCTATCTAGGTTGGTCATAACTTTTCTTCCAAGGAATAAGCATCTTTTAATTTCATGGCTGTAGTCAGCATCTGCAGTGATTCTGGAGACCCCCAAAATAAAGTCTGATGCTATTTCCCCATCTATTTCCCATGAAGTGATGGGACCAGATGCCATGATCTTCGTTTTCAGAATGTTGAGCTTTAAGCCAACTTTTTCACTCTCCACTTTCATTTTCATCAAGAGGCTTTTTAGTTCCCCTTTACTTTCTGCCATAAGGGTGGTGTCATCTGCATATCTGAGGTTATTGATATTTCTCCCGGCAATCTTGATTCCAGCTTGTGCTTCATCCAGCCCAGCATTTCTCACGATGTACTCTGCATATAAATTAAATAAGCAGGGTGACAATATACAGCCTTGATGTTCTCCTTTTCCTATTTAGAACCAGTCTGTTGTTCCATGTCCAGTTCTAACTGTTGCTTCCTGACCTGCATACAAATTTCTCAAGAGGCAGGTCAGGTGGTCTGTATTCCCATCTCTCTCAGAATTTTCCACAGTGTATTGTGATCCACACAGTCAAAGGCTTCGGCAGAGTCAATAAAGCAGAAATAGATGTTTTTCTGGAACTCTCTTGCTTTTTCCATGATCCAGTGGATGTTGGCAATTTGATCTCTGGTTCCTCTGCCTTATCTAAAACCAGCTTGAACATCAGGAAGTTCACGGTTCACGTATTGCTGAAGCCTGGCTTGGAGAATATTAAGCATTACTTTACTAGCATGTGAGATGAGTGCAATTTTGCGGTAGTTTGAGCATTCTTTGGCATTGCCTTTCTTTGGAATTGAAATGAAAACTGAAATCTTCCAGTCCTGCGGCCACTGCTGAGTTTTCCAGACTTGCTGGCGTATTGAGAACAGCACTTTCACAGCATCATCTTTCAGGATTTGAAATAGCTCCACTGGAATTCCATCACCTCCACTAGCTTTGTTCATAGTGATGCTTTCTAAAGCCCACTTGACTTCACATTCCAGGATGTCTGGCTCTGGATGAGTGATCACACCATCGTGATTATCTGGGTCGTAAAGATCTTTTTTGTACAGTTCTTCTGTATATTCTTGCCACCTCTTCTTAATATCTTCTGCTTCTGTTAGGTCCATACCATTTCTGTCCTGTATCGAGCCCATCTTTGCATGAAATATTCCCTTGGTATCTCTAATTTTCTTGAAGAGATCTCTAGTCTTTACCATTCTGTTGTTTGCCTCTATTTCTTTGCATTGATCGCTGAGGAAGGCTTTCTTATCTCTTCTTGCTATTCTTTGGAACTCTGCATTCAGATGCTTATATCTTTCCTTTTTTCCTTTGCTTTTCACCTCCCTTCTTTTCACACCTATTGGTAAGGCTTCCCCAGACAGCCATTTTGCTTTTTGCATTTCTTTTCCATGGGGATGGTCTTGATCCCTGTCTCCTATACAATGTCACAAACCTCAGTCCATAGTTCATCAGGCACTCTATCTATCAGATCTAGTCCCTTAAATCTATTTCTCACTTCCACTGTATAATCATAAGGGATTTGATTTAGGTCATACCTGAATGGTCTAGTGGTTTTCCCTACTTTCTTCTATTTGAGTCTGAATTTGGCAATAAGGAGTTCATGATCTGAGCCACAGTCAGATCCTGGTCTTCTTTTTGTTGACTGTATAGAGCTCCTCCATCTTTGGCTGCAAAGAATATAACCAATCTGATTTCGGTGTTGACCATCTGGTGATGTCCATGTGTAGAGTCTTCTCTTGTGGTGTTGGAAGAGGGTGTTTGCTATGACCAATGCATTTTCTTGGCAAAACTCTATTAGTCTTTGCCCTGCTTCATTCCACATTCCAAGGCCAAACTTGCCTGTTACTCCAGGTATTTCTTGACTTCCTACTTTTGCATTCCAGTCCCATATAATGAAAAGGACATCTTTTGGGGGTGTTAGTTCTAGCAGGTCTTGTAGGTCTTCATCAAACTGTTCAACTTCAGCTCCTTCAGCGTTACTGGTTGGGGCATAGACTTGGATTACTGTGATATTGAATTGTTTTCCTTGGAAACGAACAGAGATCCTTCTGTCGTTTTTGAGATTGCATCCAAGTACTGCATTTCGGACTCTTTTGTCGACCATGATGGCTACTCTATTTCTTCTGTGGGATTCCTGCCCACAGTAGTAGATGTAATGGTCATCTGAGTTAAATTCACCCATTCCAGTCCATTTTAGTTCGCTGATTCCTAAAATGTCAACGTTCACTCTTGCCATCTCTTGTTTGACCACTTCCAATTTGCCTTGATTCATGGACCTGGCATTCCAGGTTCCTATGCAATATTGCTCTTTATAGCATCGGACCTTGCTTCTATCACCAGTCACATCCACAGCAGGGTATTGTTTTTGCTTTGGCTCCATCCCTTCATTCTTTCTGGTGTTATTTCTCCACTGATCTCCAGTAGCATATTGGGCACCTACTGACCTGGGGAGTTCCTCTTTCAATATCCTGTCATTTTGCCTTTTCATACTGTTCATGGAGTTCTCAAGGCAAGAATACTGAAGTGGTTTGCCATTCCCTTCTCCAGTGGACCACATTCTGTCAGACCTTGCTGACCTTGCTGAGTACTGTATGTAAATTTTCTCTGTTTAATTTTACCACACTGTGAAGTATTAGTTCCATTGTAGAGTTGAGGAGGCTGAATTTAAAGAATTTAGAACTCATCAAAGGTGAAACAGCTTATAAGAGGTTGCAATAGGATTGTAAATCAGGTTGACTCCAGGTCCCAAAGATACCACATTGTCGGACCATCCAC
Organism: Ovis aries; assembly: GCF_016772045.2. NCBI lineage: Eukaryota > Metazoa > Chordata > Mammalia > Artiodactyla > Bovidae > Ovis > Ovis aries. Next base: position 21,854,905 of record NC_056058.1, on the reverse strand, counting down.
AGAATGTTACCACCCATGTATATATGTGTCGCCTGAAACATAAATGCTTTCTCTCCAGCTTCAGAAACACCAGATATTTCACAGGCTCCTCATGCTGTGATGTTCTGACTCCATTGGTCTGGACAGTGTTTTGGAAGATGACAGTGAGCACTTGCCTATAGAGCTGACACATAGAGAAACACATGCTGTGGGTCCTGCAAAGCTGCCCCACCTAAATAATGTGATCCCTTTGGGATTATAAAAGGTATTAATTTCTGAGATCCTTGTTTGAGATTTTTCAAATTTAGTTCACAAGTCAGTTTTTTCACCAGTGGGCGCTGACACTTCAACTTTTTATCTGATGTTCAAAAACCATAGATATTATTTGGACTTATTGGCCTAACCAATCATTGCTAAGACAGATTGCTCTCCTAGTCACTATTACAGGCATGATGTTAAAAAATGACTTGGATATAGGATGCATAGCTGGTTCTAAAAAGCACAAAATACAAAACCCCAAAGTAAATTCCTGTTCCCTTCGTCAAAGTAGCCTGATTGTTTTTGTTCAGTGCTTAAACCTTTGCTGGGGCCCTGCTGGGATCCAAAAGGGAAGGAGGAAAACAGGTTAGGTACCTCTCTGGGAGGCCCTGGGGAGGCTGTGCAGAACAGTAGAGGGTAAGATGGATCTAGCGGTACCTGACCTCAGCCCTGTCTCTCCTCAGCCTCTTTCTGATAACGTGCCCCTCAGGGCTCACTTCTGCAATGTGCTGTAGTCATCAAAGCAGGACATTAAGTCCTGAGATTTCTTTTCCTCCGAAAGTTATTCTGAGGATTGATGAGATTACATTTGTGAAAGATTCCAGCAAACATCAAATGAAAAGCACTGCCTACATATCAGGAGCTGCTGAATTTGAAGCAAAACAATGTTCTTCTCCACTTTTTTTTTATCTTGTCTGCCTCTGAGACCCAGGACAGTATTCATCCAGCCATTTTCCTGGCCTGGATATAGGTCGTAAGGAGGACAAAAGTGCCAAGCTGAGGCCAGAGCTACTTTCTGTAGACATTTGGTAGTCTGACTTGTACTGCTGTCGTGTCTTCTAAGAAGACCATTTTCTTTAAATATATTTTATGCCCCTATAAATAAATGGAAATTTCTTCTTTGAAAGACTTGAAACCATATCTTACAAGGAAGACTTTTTCCGCATATGGTCATTTTGTTTTTGGACATTGGGATAGATTTAAGGCTGTATGTATATAGAAAACAGAATGTTGTCTTGTTAGGTTTAAACACAAATATTTTTGCTACTTATGTATGTATGGTTTCAATGATAGTCGTCATGAGTAGAATGAAGTACTCCACTAGGCTTAAAGAAAATGGTTTTGAGAGAAGCAGAAAAGGATAACACAGTTAAGAACACAGATACAAATGTTACAGACTTAGTCCAAACACTAGATGAATCTGACACTAATGCCCTGACTTCAGGCAAACATTTCTACCTTTTTATATCTTTCTTTTTTCTATGAAAGTAGAATAATAACCATTTTTGTTGCACAGAGATGCTATGCAGAAACCTGATATTCACATGAAATCCTTGGTATAAGTGAGTACATCAGTGTGAGAACTGGAAGCCTAGCATTTCTCTCTCTAGCTTCCTTCTAATGATCCAAGTGGTATTGTGAAGCCATGAAATTTTTCTGTTGTTTTCGGACAAGCTCATAGTTGGCCTCACTCAGGGAAATATTTTTGGTCCTAAAGAAATATGCTTGCATATTTTTATACATATGCATGTACTTAACAACCTATTGACCAGAAACATATTAATACATCTTTTGTCACCTGAATATTATGACTGGAGACATTGCAATATTCACTTACAAACAAATGGCCACTCACACACATTAGTTTCTGCAAAATTCCCCTGGCCAATAATGTGTTAAGCATATACATAAAAGTTCTGTATGTATGTATATCTGTCTCTGAATCAATCATGAATCTGGTTCTACAAGCCAAAAAGAATCCAATCTATTTAATGGTTCTATGGCCAAAATTAGTCAATTGGCCCCCAGTTTATTCATCTGTAAATGGAAAGATTTAAGTAGATTAACTCCTTACTTTAAATCTTTACAAATTTCAAACTTATCCTTTTTTTCATATCCAAATCTAGTAAAATAGTATAGTTTTATTTTATTTATTTATTTTTTTAACTTTTTTTAAAAAATTTTTATTTATTTATTTGGCTGCTCTGGGTCTTAGTTGTAGCATGCGGGATCTAGCTCCCTGACCCGGGATCGAACCTGGGCCCCCTGCACTGGGAGCTCAGAGTCTTAGCCACTGGACCACCAGGGAATTCCCAATAGTATGGGTTTATAAGTCACTTCACCAAGGAAGTGTTTTTTCACCTTCTAACTAGGTCAGACCTCCATTATACACTTCCATTGCACTGTGTACCCATCCCTCTTTGTGTCCAAAGTCTATAATTTTTATTTTCTTTTGGTCAGAGCATCGCATATTTATTACTAATTTTAAAATAGTTTCTCTTATTTAAAAAATGTTTTCTTGAAATGTGGTTGATTTGTATTAACCCTGTTCTGTACAATCTATCCTTATTGCTCATATTATTTATTTCCCTTCCCTCTCCCCACTGGTATCCATTAGTTTGTTTTCTATATCTGTGAGCCTATTTCCGTTGTGTTATACATTCTTTTTTTTTTCTTTTACGTTCCACATAAAAGGGATAGCATAGGGTATTTATCTTTCTCTGACTGACCCATTTACTAAGCATAATATACTCTACATCTATCCATGTTGTTGCAAGTGGCAAAATTTCCTTCTTTTTGTGTCTGGGTACTATTCCATTGTGTTATATATACCACATCTTCTTTACCCACTCATCTATTGATGGACATTTGGGTTGCTTCTGTATCTTGGCTATTGTAAATATTGCTGCTGTAAACATTGGGGTTCATGTATCTTCTCAAATTAGTGCTTATTTTCTCCAGATATACACTCGAGTAGAATTGTTGGAGCATGTGGTAGTTCTGTTTGTAGATTTTGAGGAACCTCAATACTGTTGTCCATAGTCTGTCTGTCTATCAATGCTGTGTGCTCACTTTTGTCTGACTCTTTGTGACCCCATGGACTGTAGCCCACCAGACTTCTCTGTCCATGGGATTTTCCAGGCAAGAATACTGGAGTGGGTTGCCATTTCCTCCTTCAGGGGGTCTTCCCCACCCAGGGAATGAACTCGCATCTCCTATATCGCAGACAGATTCTCTACCACTAAGCCACCTGGGGAGCCCCATTTCCCATAGTGGCAGCACCAATTTTTGTTCCAACCAACAGTATATAAAGGTTCTCTTTTCTCCACATCGTAGCCAACATTTGTTATTTGTGGACTTTTTGATGATAGCCATTCTGACAAGGTGATATTGTGGTTTTGGTTTGCGTTTCTCTAATAATCAGCAATGTTGAAAATCTTTTCATGTGCCTGTTAGCCACTTTTATGTCTGAATAGACATTGGAAAATGTCTGTTCAGATCTTCTGCCTATGTTTTTATCACTGGATTTTTTCTAGTTTATTTATTTTTAATTTCTGTGCTGCACGGTGTCCTCGTCACTGCACATGGGTTTTCTGAAGTTGCAGAGAGCAGGAGCTACTCTGGTTGCAGTGCACAGGCTTGTCTTTGCAGTGGCTTCTCTTGTTACGGAGCACAGACTCTAGGCACACGGGCCTCCAAAGTTGCAGAATGTGGGCTCAGAGTTGTGACTTGCTAGCTCCAGAGCGCGCGGGCTTCAGTAACTATGGCACAGGAGCGCATTAGTTCTGACTTGTGGGTCCTAACGCACACAGGCTTCCGCAGTTGCAGAATGTGGGCTCAGTGGTGTGGTTACAGGCTCTATAGAGTGGGGGCTCAGTACTTGTGCTTATGGGCTTAGTTGCTCCATGGCATGTGGAATCTTTCCGGACCAGGTATAGAACCAGTGTCTCCTGCATTGGCAGGCGGATTCTTATCCACTGTGCCACCAGGGAAGTCCTGACCATTTTTAAATAGGGTTCTTTGTTTGATATCGAGTTGTTGAGCTATATATTTACTTTTCATATTAACCCCTAGTGGGGACGACCCCTGTTGTTGTATCATTTAAAAATATTTTCTCCCATTCTATACATTCTGTACATCCTAACATTCTCCCGTTCTGTCCCATTCGTTGACAAAATGAAAAGACAATGGTTTCCTTTGCTGTGCAAAAGCTTTTAAATTTAACTAGGGCTTATTGTTTATTTTTGCTTTTATTTATCTTGCCTTTGAAGATGATCCCAAAAAGTATTGCTTCAGTTTATGTCAAAGAGTGTCCTACCTATATTCTCTTCTAGAAACATTATGGTTTCTGGTCTTACATTTAGGTTTTTAATACATTTTGAGCTTAGTTTTGTGTAGTGTGAGGGGGTGTTCTTCACTGATTTGCATGTAGCTGTCCAGCTATCTCAACAGCACTTATTGAAGGGACTGTCTTTTCTCTATTGAATTTTCTTGCCTCCTTTGTCATATGTCTAATTGACGGTAGGTGTGTGTGTTTATTTCTGTTTTATTCATCTATGTGTCTTTCTTGTGTGTCAGTATCTTGCTGTTTTCGTCACTGTAGCTTTGAGGTAGAGACTAAAATCTAGGAGCACAATGTCTCGAGCTTTGTCATTTTTTTTCAGGATTGCTTTTGACAATTTGAGGTTTTTATGGGAAGTCTTTGATTTTTGTCATATTTATTCTGCCCATCATCAGCAGGGCCTAAACAGAGTAGGCACTCTGTCCATATTGATTATAGGACTGCTTTATAACTGGGCTGATTTCTATGAGTTGCAAGTTGAAGCCCAGGAGAATTTGTTTCTTCTCACAATGTATTTCTGCAAGCAGGGCACTTTGTAATGAGCTTATTATTTTGTTTACAATATATTGTCCTTGTTTTTAGGATATTAGGTAAAATATGGAAATGTAAGCTCAACACTCAAAAAACTAAGATCATGGTGTCCGGTCCCATCACTTCATGGCAAATAGATGGGGAAACAGTGAAAACAGTGGCTGACTTTATTTTGTCATGCATTGGAGAAGAAAATGGCAACCCACTCCAGTATTCTTGCCTGGAGAATCCTGGGGATGGGGGAGCCTGGTGGGCTGCTGTCAATGGGGTCACACAGAGTCGGACACGACTGAGGTGACTTAGCAGCAACAAAATCACTGTAGATGGTGACTGCAGCCATGAAATTAAAAGACGCTTGCTCCATGGAAGAAAAGTTATGACCAACCTAGATAGCATATTGAAAAGCAGAGACATTATTTTGCCAACAAATGTCCATCTAGTCAAGGCTATGGCTTTTCCAGTAGTCATGTATGGATGTAGAGTTGGACTGTAAAGAAAGCTGAGCACCAAAGAATTGATGCTTTTGAACTGTGGTGTTGGAGAAGACTCTTGAGAGTCCCTTGGACTGCAAGGAGATCCAACCAGTCCATCCTGAAGGGGATCAGTCCTAAGTGTTCATTGGAAGGACTGATGCTAAAGCTGAAACTCCAATACTCTGGCCACCTGATGTGGAGAACTGACTCATTTGAAAAGACCCTGATGCTGGGAAAAATTGAAGGCAGGAGGAGAAGTGGACGACGAGGATGAGATGGTTGGATGGCATCACTGACTCAGTGAAGATGAGTTTGAGTAGGCTCTGGGAGTTGGTGATGGACAGGGAGGCCTGGCATGCTATGGTCCATGGGGTCGCAAAGAGTCGGACATGAGTGAGAGACTGAAATGAACTGAACTGAATGGGAATGTAAACAAAATTTCAACAATTACTTAATGTAATCCTTGGAAAAGAGTCAAAACCAGAAGTCAGTGTGTGCTGAGCTAAACAGTTTGGCTTCTCTTTAAAAATGGCCTCCTATATTGTTTCATTCCATTATTGCCTGAAAGTTGTGGGCAGCACCCAAGCAGAAAAGAGTGGAATGGCTCTAAGATGCTTCCTTTTATTGTGAATCTTGGTCAGTCAGAGTCTCTAAGCCCCTTTTTCCAAACTGAAGACTATGTATCCCATGGGCATGGTGTGAGGATTAAATTAGGTATGTTGTATAATGTCTCAAAAGAGCACTTTATATCCAATATATATTCTTTTCCTCCCTTTTAAAATATTTACCACAAAGATTTAATAGGAGAATTAAGGAAAACACCCCCAAGTTATTGCTTAAACTAGAGATTATCTCTATTTATATGCCTTTAATCAGAAGTACATCTGAAAAGATACTCTGCACTGAACATAATCCTTCTCTAAGGAATACCCACAGACTGGTGTGCACATTATATGAATACAATGGAAAATTGTATTTCTTACCTCAGTCCAGGATAATGCAATCCTAACTGTTAGCATTAGTCATCTCCATTGGAGGTTCATGGAATTTTTATGATAATGGCCTTATTTCAAAAATCTAACAGAAATGACATTTAGAGTAAATTGCTGAATTTTTGCGTATGTGTTACATGGTGAAGAGCTTTGATTTGAAAAAGTAACAATTATTGACAATTATCAAGTGATTCATTACATTTTTAAAAATATGAATTCTCTGGAAAAATTAATACATGAGATTCTGGATATGACAGATTTGAGAAGCAGTTATTATTATTTTATTCAGAGATAAGAAATTAAATCACAAAACAGTTTATTTTCAGATCATGTGTTTGATCTAATAAGACATTTCCCCACAATGATTTATCCTTGGTATTCAATACTGTCAAGGGAATCTTTCCTTTTCTATTGTTAAGAGAGATTAACTAACTAAATCTCACTAATGCTGATCCCTAATTAAAGAATCTGATCAAATTCCCTGCCTGACTTGTTTTAAATGACTGTCACAACAAACTGTGGAAAATTCTTAAAGAGATGGGAATACCAGACCACCTTACCTGCCTCCTGAGAAATCTGGATGCAGCTCAAGAAGCAACAGTGAAAATGACTTGGAACAATGGACTGGTTCCAAATTAGGAAAGGGGTGCATCAGTGCTGTATATTGTCACCCTGCTTATTTAACTTCTGTTCAGAGTACATCATGTGAAATGTTGAGGTTGGATGAAGCACAAGCTGGAGTCAAGATTGTTAGGAGAAATATCAATAACCTCAGATATGCAGATGACACCACCCTAATGGCAGAAAGTCAGAGGAACTATAGAGCCTCTTGATGACGGTGAAAGAGGAAAGTGAAAGAGTTGGCTTAAAACTCAGTATTCAAAAAACAAAGATCATGGCATCTGTCCCATCACTTCATGGCAAATAGATGGGGAAACAATGGAAACAGTGAGAGACTTTATTTTCTTGGACTCCAAAATCACTGCAGACAGTGACTGCAGCCATGAAATTAAAAGATGTTTGCTCCTTGGAAGAAAAGCAGTGACAAATCTAGACAGTGTATTAAAAAGCAGAGACATTACTTTGCTGACAAAAGTCTGTCTGGAAAAAGCTATCATTTTTCCAGTAGTCATGTACACATGTGAGAGTAAGAAACGCTGAGCGATGAAGAATTGATGCCCTCTAACTGTGCTATTTGAGAAGACTCTTGAGAGTCCCTTGGAAAGCAAGATCAAACCAGTCAATCCTAAAGGAAATCAGTCCTGAATATTCACTGGAGGACTGATGCTAAAGATGAAGTGCCAACACTTTGGCCACCTGATGCAAAAAGCTGACTCAGTGGAAGAAGACTCTGATGCTGGGCAAGTTTTAGGGCAGGAGGAGTAAGGGATGACAGAGGATGAGATGATTGGATGGCATCGCTGACTCAATGGTCATGAGTTTTAGCAAACGCTGGGAAATGGTGAAGTACAGAGAAGCCTGGTGTGTTGCCGTCCATGGGGTTGCAGAGAGTCAGATACAACTGAGTGACTGAACAGCAACATTTCCCTATTGAGCATATTGCATCTTATCCCCAGGTATCACAAATGGTTGGTTTGGGGTGGAACAGGGGTGAGAAGACACATTTACATGTTTTTGGCCTTGCTTACAAAAAGTCTTCAACAAACACATGATAAACCCAAGTTTCCCAATTACAGAAATGAAGTATATTTAATTACTTGCACATGCTTGGCTGAAAGGAGCTCTCCCAAGAGGCTGGAGAACATTTTTTTAAGACTATATTTTTTAGAGACATTTTGGGGTCACTGCAAAATTAAGAGGGATCCACAGAGACTTTCTGTATGCATTCTGCTCCGCACATGCTTGGCTTCTATTATTAACATCCTCCATCAGAGTAATACACTTGTTACCATTGATGAACCTACATTGACACATCATAATACTCAAAGTCTGTAGTTTACAGTACAGGTTACTCTTGGTCTTGTATATGCCATGAGTTAGGAGAAATGTCTAATGACAGTTATCCATGATTATAATATCACAGAGTATATTCACTGCCCTAAATATTCTCTATGCTCTACCTATTCATACCCGCCCCCCACCCCACCGCATTCCCCCATGACACCCTGGCAACCAGTGATCTTGAGAACCGTTTTCATGAGAGTAGGAATTCTGTTAGTCATAGAAACAGAGGTGACAGAAATAGGAGCGTCAGTTACTTTCCGTATTGCAAGTTCCCATTGACTATAGTGTCGAGACAACTTGCCCAAGACCTGAATCCTTGTCTCTCCCTGTTACCAGTGATTACTGCGCTCAGAAGCACTGTTTGGTCTCATTTCAATTATTTTATTTTGTATTTGGGGTTGTCCATTTGATCATCAGTAAAGCTAATTCATTTCTTAATTCTTCATCTTCCTACGTACGTACTTATGTTAGAACAGAGAAAGTATTGAGCTGGCAAGGCATCTTTTTTTCACTGGCTCCTGTTCTATTATTTTAAAACTGTCTCTGCTAATGTTAGCATTTTATGGAAATGTGTGCATAGGAAAATACATCCTATCTTTCTCTTTTCTCAAAACTCATTTCCACTGCCCTAAGGCTAACAATTCTATGTTATCAGGAGGTATAAGTATTATTACTTAGCCATAAATATGACAAGAAAAGTATTACAATCAATTTGAATCATCACATGTGGTAACATCTGATTTATGTGGTGTTATTAAGGAGCTAGATAATAAATATAGATGAATATTTTATATAATAAAGGGTTATTTTATTCTGTGCTTTTCCATTTTAGCAGGCTTTCTCCAGTGTATCTTTCTAATATGAAGTTATATTAGTATGAGTTCTTAAAATACCTTTTTTCTAATTGCCAGCAAACATTTTTACGATGATTCAAGATCATTATCATTAAAATGTTATTGTTCTTTTTGCTTGTTTCTATCTGTATTGAAATTCCTCAGACGCTTTTAAGGAGTATACTTTTTGGGGGCATTTTTATAAAAAGATTTGTGCTGATCTTTCTGTTTTATTTTTATTTTACTTTTTAAGTTGGAGATTATATTTCATTGTTTTCCTCTCTCTAAATATGAAATGTGAATTTTATTAAATAACCGTACTACCCAGCACTCATGTTTATCTTTCTTCTCTTTAACCATTGATGTGATTTAGTCAGAATTGAAGTTTACTACAAACTGAGTGTTTTTTTATAGTTGCCTTAACATGATTTACGTTAGTTCTATATGATAACCTTAAAAAGGCCCTTTCTCTACTTTCTTCTGCATTGGAGATTATGTTACAGATATCTGGAATTACTGAAAATTCATTCTCTTCAACAGTGGGAACATTTTATATCAGATTTTTAAACAGGAAAGTGTAATACATATTATGAAGCACATAGTGAACAGGAAATGTTGATATGTAATGGAGTCTCGAAAACATCACAGACAAGATTAATGAATCACCTCAGTGTTAGAAATTCTGTCTATAATTATGATGCATTTTAAATCAGAGCATTTTCTATCTTGGATGATATAGAGTTATTTTATTCAACACTAGAAAGCTCATTTAGTTAATTAAGCATCATATAATGACCAAGAGAAGAAAAAAAATGCTACCTTCAAATGGGTATTAAACTTTTGCTTATCAGTAATTCCAATCTGCAGATGGTACAAGATGTGTTTATTGTATAAACTTGACTTGAGTTTCCAGTATCCAATTAGTTTGTAATAGTGAAGATATAAGTATTGGTTGAAAAATATTTGCTAAAGTGATTTTAGAGGAGTCAACATTGCCTGACTTGAGTATGTTGTTTGATTTCTTCTCATCTGTTTAGAATGCTGGACTCCTGTTACTTATTTGTGTGTGCCTAATTATATATTTCTCCCTGTGTGGGTGTATGTAGGCAGATGGGTAAGGAAATGCAGAGCTCTGTAAATTGGCATCCATGTAGTTTTGATGACAAGGGAAATAGAAGCGTATTATTGTCAGCGTGTGTCCAGATAACAACTGTGGGCTAATAAGGTTCTTCATCCAATATTTACACTTCAATGTGAAAATGCAGTTGTAGCCGGTATATTGAACTAGTTGAACACAGTAGGGGGCACACATCTTCATTCTTGCATGCCACTGTCTTTCCCTCATGCTCCTGGCTAAAGCCCCTTACAATTGCCATGGCTTTCACCCTTGCTCCAGGTACCAAGTGGTTTTGTTTTTCAGGCAATAAAATGTTCACTGCAGCCTGCTATCACATTTTTTACTAGCTTGAGATTTACTGTCTTCCCCTCTCAGGCCTGCCTTAGCCTCTTCACCCTTTGCTGTCCTCTTAGACTCACCCGCTGCCTGTGCTTCGGAGAGCTGGATGAGGAGGAGAGAAGGTGAGAGAAGGGGGCAGAAAAGCCTGGGATGGTGGCATCCAATTGCACATCCTTTTTCTTGTGAAGCGCTTTTGTGTGTTCCGCCAGGAGCCCTTCACTGGAATCTCCTGATTCCCGGGAATGCTAAAGTCCCTCTGGTTAGCCCCCTGGCCGTCAATGCTTCCTTGCTGCTCACTTCTCTTAACATGTGTCCACCTGGGTGGAATCACTTCAGGAAAAATGCAGTGTTGGCTCTCTTCCTCGAGAGTCCACCTCTGTTCTCTCTCTCCTCTCCCCACTGGTACTCTCTCCTCCTTTTGGGTTCTAGAAGGTCTATTGAGCATGTAAACTTTTCAGCTGTGAGCTTGTACCTATCCCTGCATCCTCCAAAGTCTGGGGAACATGTATCACGTGGCAGGGCCCACCCATTCCTCTCTGCAGTGATTACATTCAGCGCTCATGAATCTTAATGCACACAATATATTTACTCAGGATACATATAGAAAACATGGAGTTGTTCCCATTTAAGACTGTTATGCTTGTGATATTAAAAATATCACAAATAGTTCAGAAGGAAGCAAGTGCTCCCTCTCAGACTGTTACTTCCCAACATGTGGCCTTTATACATCTTTGAAAATAAAGGGGGCCTTACTTGGCTTTTGCCTATGAAACGAGTGAATGAATATTCTATGTGAAGAATGTTGTTAGTAGAGCCTGCTAGAAACTATCTGTCCACCACGTGGATGCTTTCTTCTCTTTCAGATCTTTTTTCTTTTCATTTGGGATGTTCTGTTTATGAAGTCGTTATAATTCCTGTTTACCAGAGATGAACCTGGAACGTTGCCAGAAGCACCAGGTCTGGTGTTTCTGAACTTTAAAGAAAAAACTTCTTTGCTTTTGTTCTGTTTAATTATGTAGGCTTTTGCTCTCCTGTTATCAGGACCATGATTCAGTCCTTCTAGTGTGTAATTATCCCAAGTGTCCTCGATTTGCTAAAGTGAGAATCTATATTTTTGTCAGAAAACCAAGGGTTGCTCAGCTTTGGAAATCTTTTACAGCATTTTGTTTTCAGTTGTGCCTTTGTGATCCTGAATGTAAACACATGAATTTGAATTCCTACTTGGTAGAGAGAATTAATCTTGAAATAAATTAACCCCCCAAAAAAGGAAAATTTGAAGCATCCATTGCGTTAACTGCAAAACATCTGTGAATAACTTAAATGTTGGATGGCAGGACTAAGCTAAATAAATGCTCGTTTGAAGATCTTCCTGAAGATGCTAAAAAGTTTTTTTTTTTCACCTTTTCAGTTTTCATGCTCTTTAACTGGAGGATTAAGGTAATTCATAGGAACACTGTATGATGTTAACAATGCCTAAAACAACATGAAATAAATACTGTTTTCTCTAATAACATATAACATTTAGATTTTTTTTTTTTAATAGACTTTTAAAAGTGTTCTTGAAGAAAGGCTTTTTTCTTTTTGGGAGGAAGCTTCCCTCCTGAGGAAATTTTCACAAAATTCCAGTTTTACTGGTTTTGTTGCCCATGGGCATTGTTTTGGTTTTTTGCACAGTTAATTGATATTTCCAGGTCCTCCATGCTTCGTAAGGTTAATTAGCCTGAAGGATAAAAAGAATTCCATTCACGGTGAAGATGCCTGTTTTGCTGACACTGCCCACGTCAGGTCCCCAGCAGTTAGATTTGGGAAGCCCCAGAGGGAATGTGCTCTCATTCGTCTGCAGCAACAAAGCCAGTCAGTGACTGGAGTCTCTCGTCTTCCTCTTTGTGCCTGTGGCTTTGAGTGAGGTCTGTTGCTGAGCCCTGTATGTGAAGGCCCCACAGTGTTTCCGACCCTTCCCTGGGACTCCACTGTCACACACCATCAGGAAGGTAGAGGGGACCTGTCATCTTCGAAAACCTAAGAACCCTGAGCCCACCTTGTCTTCTTGCATATAACATGCTGCTGCTGCTAAGTCGCTTCAGTCGTGTCCGACTCTGTGCGATCCCATCAACAGCAGCCCACCAGGCTCCCCCGTCCCTGGGATTCTCCAGGCAAGAACACTGGAGTGGGTTGCCATTTCCTTCTCCAGTGCATGAAAGTGAAAAGTGAAAGTGAAGTCACTCAGTCGTGTCCAACTCTTAGCGATCCCATGGACTGTAGCCCACCAGGCTCCTCTGTCCATGGGATTGTCCAAGCAAGAGTACTGGAGTGGGGTGCCATTGCCTTCTCTGGCATATAACATGAGAAGATGCTTTTTTTCCCCCATCCTGCTTCATTCTATCACACTGCAGAGAAGAGGTTAGTTTAGGGAGAAATCGGAGTTACAAACGCCATAATATAGGAAGTACTGGCAGACCTCCCCTACTAGGAAGCCAGATTTGCATAAATTAGCCAAAACCCACTGTGAATTTGGCACAGTCTTGACCCGGGACCTCTACTATGATGATGTTTAGGTTTGAGCGTCTTCCCTGGTGACTCAGACAGTAAAGAAACTACTCAGACAGTAAAGAAACTGCCCGCAATGCAGGAGAGCCAGGTTCAATCCCTGGGTGGGAAAGATCCACTGGAGGAGGGAATGGCGAACCACTCCAGTATTCTTCTAAGGCTGAGGTGGCTGAGCACATGAGCACCACTCGGAAAGTCCGTGCACAATTACCACTACCACTACTAGCTATTATTATTACTGTATACTTCTTTGTTCTAGGTGCTTCATATGCTTTAACTTAATTATCACAACAACCTTAATAGTTGTATATTATGTGGGGTATTAGAAGGAAATGCAAGAGAGATGTATTAGGTTCCACAGATCACACAGCTGCTGGTCCAGGGCAGCTGTACCGTCTGCGCTCTGCTTGATTGGGCCATAAGGAGACAGTATCCTCTCGAAGGGTGGGTTTCTTTTCCTCCCTGTATTTATTTGTAACCACAGATAGTAACCACCAAGAAACGCACTTCGAAAAATTTCTATTTAAGCATAGAAAAAGTCCACATCATAATTTAAAGTGTTTTTTGTTGTTGTTGTTTGTTTTTTCTGCTGACTAAAAGATATGGCTACATATCTCCTTTACTGCCTTCTTGTAACATCCTGCTAATCATGGTCTTCCATCCCATTTCACCATGATCCACAATTGCCTGCAATAATAACAAAGTAATGGGATACATTGGAAAAAAAAAAAAAAAAAAACAAAACGCTGGTCCTCTCCACATGGGCCATTTGGTGTTAGCACAGTCTCTGAAGGGGCTCGGTGGTGACACGAATGTTAGTCCTTCTAGGGATCTTCAGTGAGTACCGACTGCCTTCCTGAACTGCAGTCTTTCACCATGTGAAGGAGTAAAAGAGCAGGCAGGGTTTTTTATTGCTTTTCTATAAATAGTGATTCTGGACCCTGGGTGCCTTGGGAGATTCCAAGTGTAAACAACCAAGGAAGGAAAAATTAACAACAACAAAAAATCCATGGTGTGATTTTTTGAGCTGTTTAGATCCAGTTAAAGGTAGACTCTAAGCACTGATGTAAGCAGCAGCTTTACAGATTAGGCTTTTTCGCTATACTGACATTAGGTGCATTATTATTATTACATGCCTAAGCTGCTGTATTTAATTCTAATTAATTCCAAGCCATATACCAGGAAAATTGAAGCATAAGCTTGCTTTGATAAAGGTTTGGAGCAGAGTTTTCTATACAGAATTAGCACAGAGAAATCTGGGGGGTTGATGAAACTGTTCTATATGAAACTGTGGAGGTAGATATATGGTTCACGCTTTTGTTAAAATCCAAAGAACTGTACACCACAAAAAGCAGATATTGCTTGGTAATTAAAAAGGAAAAAGGAGATGCAGGAAAAATAGAATGCACACGAATGAGCCTACCTGTATTACATGTGAACCACATACCTACACTGAGGAGGATGGGGAAGAAAGGACCCGATCTGCGTGACTTTGGAAAGTAGTGCTCCGACTGGGATGCTGTTTGTAAACAACCAACCAAACTGTATACAAGCACTGTCATCTCATAAATTTGTTTCTCATAGGCAAATTAGTAAGGAATTCTGTAAACTAGAGTTGAAGAAATACAGATGATGAAGGCCAGGTTTCCCCCTATCAGAATAGGGAGTTAGAAAAAGGAAGAGAAAAAGGGAAAATGAACCCAGTGGTACAAGGTTAGAGGCAGAAGTACCTATATGGATACATAAAATATATATACATGTCATGAGTACATACATATATTTGTTGTTCAGTTGCCCAGTCATGTTTGATTCTTTGCGACCCCATGGACTGCAGCTCGCCAGGCCTCCCTGTCCCTCACCATCTCTGGAATTTTGCCCAAATTCATGTCCATTGCATTGGTGATGTCATCCAGCCATCTCGTCCTCTGATGTCGTTTTCTTCTTCTGCCCTCAGTCTTTCCCAGCACTGGGGACTTTTGCAATGAGTCGGCTGGTCAGTGACCAAAATACTGGATGTTTCAGCATCAGTCCTTCCAATGGGTATTCAGGGTTGATTTCCCCTAAGACTGACTGGTTTGATCTTGCTGCCTAAGGGCCTGTCAGGGGTCTTCTCTAGCACCACAGTTCGAAGGCACCGCAGTCCTTTGGCGCTCTGCCTTCTTTATGGTCCAGCTTTCGCAGCCGTACATGGCCTCTGGGAAGACCATATCCTTGACAATGCGGACCTTTGTCAGAGTAATGTCTCTGCTTTTCAACACACTACCTAGGTTTGTCATAGCTTTCCGGCTAAGAAGCAATCATCTTCTGATTTCATGGCTGCAGTTACCATTCGCTGTGATTGGAGAGCCCAAGAAGAGGAATTCTGTCCCTATTTCCACCTTTTCCCCTTCTATTTGCCATGAAGTAATGGGGCTGGATGCCATGATCTTAGTTTTTTAAATATTTAGTTTTAAGCCATCCTCATCAAGAGGCTCCTTAGTTCTTCTTCACTTTCTGCCATTAGAGTGATATCATCTGCCTATCTGAGGTTGTTGATGTTTTTCCTGCTTAATTTCACCTTGTCTTAATTTTCATCTATCTGGCCTAGCATTTCCCAGGATATGCTCAGTGTATAGGTTAAATAAGCAGGATGACAGCAGACAGCCCTGTCATTACTCCCTTTTCAATCCTTAATGAATCAGTTGTTCCATACAGGGTTCTAACTGTTGCTTCTTGACCCGCATATACAGGTTTCTCAGGAGACGGGTAAGATGATCGTCTCTTTAAGAGCTTTCCACAGCTCATTATGATCAACACAGTTAAAGGCTTTAGCTATGAAACTGAGGTAGATGTTTTTCTGGAATCCCCTTGCTTTCTCTATGATCCAGGGAATGTTGTCAAGTTGCTCTCTTGTTCCTCTGCCTTTTATTACATACACACAAAACTAGATACAGAAATACAGAGGCTTGCACATACATGAGTTAATGTACATACACATACTCCTTAGTTCTCTTCAGTGAAGGGGCTAGAATCAGTCATTTCCTCAGTGGCAAGGACCACACTGAGTGCTCATCGAGTCCTCTCTAAATATTAATATGTTCTGCAATGAAAAACTGAGGGATCCTTGGAGACCTGATTGATTCTAGGATTGGAGCAGGGAAAATACAAGATGAGTATCAAGCATCTTGTGACTTCTGTGATGCAGATAGGGAAATGTGCTTAAAGTAAGAGGAGGTGAGGCATATTGAAAGTGGCATAGGAGCCAACCAGAAAGAACTTGAGCAATAATGATAGTACTGGATTATAATTTAAGGAATGAATAAATATTCATGATCCTATACTGATATGAATAAATAATTGAATAAATAAGGGGGATTACACAGCAACTCTTTCCTGCAGTTATAAATGTAGAAGGAAGGACTTCATTAGAAATACAAAAGCATAAATAGAAAATCACTAATAGGCTATCACAGTGATGACTGGTGCAGGCAAGATCCATAAATGGATGCTAAAATTAGTTTAAGCCAGGTGGCTCAGTGGGTAAAGAACCTGCCTGCAGTGCAGGAGACCCCAGAGATATGTGTTCAATTCCTGGGTTGGGAAGATCCCATGGAAGAGGAAATGGCAACCCACTCCAGTGTTTTTGCCTGCAGAATCTTGTGGACAAGGGAGCCTGGCAGGCTACAGCCCATGGGGTCACAAAGGGTCAGACATGATTGAAGTGACTGAGCACAGCACAAAGGATCTCCCCCCAGATAGTTGGCAATAACAAATAGAAAAATAGTATTTCTACCATGGACTATCCTAGTAGCATATTAAAAAGCAGAGCCATTACTTTGCCAACAAAGATCCGTCTAGTCAAGGCTATGGTTTTTCCAGTAGTCATATATGGATGTGAGAGTTGGACCATAAAGAAAGCTGAGCACTGAAGAATTGATGCTTTTGAACTGTGGTGTTGGAGAAGACTTTTGAGAGTCCCTTGGACTTCAAGGTGATTCAACCAGTCCATCCTAAAGGATTTCAGTCCTGAATATTCATTGGAAGGACTTATGTTGAAGCTGAAACTCCAATACTTTGGCCACCTCATGTGAAGAGTTGACTCATTTGAAAAGACCCTGATGCTGGGAGGGACTGGGGGCAGGAGGAGAAGGGGATGACAGAGAATGCGATGGTTGGATGGCATCACTGTCTCAATGGACATGAGTTTGGGTAAACTCCGGGAATTGGCAATTGACAGGGAGGACTGGCGTGCTGCAGTCCATGGGGTTGCAAAGAGTTGGAAATGACTGAGCAACTGAACTGAACTGATCCTGGTAGCATGATCTTAGCCAAGGTTAACATCACCATCAATAATAAATGGTCATAATGAAACCTCTGATATGATGCACAGAGGACACGCCTGTGTGGTATCCCTCCAGGTAATGCATAGTCTCACTGTTATCACGAGAAAGCATCAACAAAGTGAAATGGGGGAGCAATCTATAAAATAACCCAAACAGTCCTCAAAAAGCATCAAGGTTATGAAAGGTGAAGGAGGTTGAGGAACTGCTCTAGTCTTGAAATGACTTAAGGAGATATGACAATTAAATGCAATATAGGATCCTGAATTGGATCCAGAAACAGAAAAATTACTTTCCTGGAAAAACTGGAGAAATCTAAATAAGTTCTCTTCTGTTCTTTAGTTATTAGGATTGTATCAGAGCTCTTAGTTTTTAATGTCTCTTCTATGGTTATGTAAGACATCAAGAGAGGAGAAGCTGGGCAAAGGGTATATGGTAATTCTCTGTACTATTTTTGCAACTCTTCTGTGGATCTAAAGTTATCTCATAATAAAAAGAATTTTTTAATCCTTCTATCCATAATATAGTATAAAACCTTTGCCAAACATTTTTTAGTACCTTTTTAAAATGAGTGACCACCACCTGCAGTGAGAAGCAATTGTGCCATCTTTCATTTGTTGTAAAGTTCAGCTTCTTCGTCCCACGTATAGAGCCGGTAACTTCCAAATGCGTTTAATGGAAAGTACCTGGAAGAATTACCTTAATGGAGACCTTGGGTTATCTGCAAGTCATCTTTTCTCCTTAAAGTACTAACATTTTTACTGCTTTCTTTCTCTCTCTTTCTCCTATTATGATGTGTAGTCGACAATATTTTGATATTTAAATACAATATTTCAGTATGCTGCTTTCAAAGGCCAGATCTGGGTCTTTGCCCCACTTTGGGGTGCATACGTGTGCGCACACACACACACACACACAGAGAAGTTTTCTTTGATAACGTTGTGACTTAACTATAAATTTGCTAAGAAATTTGGAATTACTGATTGCCCACGGAGCCCTAAGCTGCTAGATAGTATGTCAGATGTAGAATAGTCCATTTTCTTCTGCTTGCAGAGTGGCCTCTGCAGAGTCCCTAGGTTACCAACCATTCTGTCATTTTCTGAGTGGTTCCTTTTATGACCCTGACACCAGCTATTGGGTACATCTACTAGCAGGCTTCCCAGAGAAGCCAGTCAGCCCAGAGGGCCAGACAAGCCTTGGAGAAAGTCTCCCACCTCTTTGCTTGTCTCCCTCTGTGAGCAGACCTAGGAAGGAACCCTACAAAGACTGGCTGCCATCGCTCATTTTCTCCTCTTGGACTGTCATAGAGGAGCCTCCAGCAGGGACTGGGCATCTCTTGCTCCCTGTGAGGATGACTGAATTGAGAAAGTGCTTCTGCAGGATTTCACTCCCTACCCCTGGCGGCCATATGAGCGTCTTTCCCGGGTTTGGATTTTCAAACACGGACCTGGCTTTGTAGTTTTATTTAGTTGGTATTTTACATTAGTGTTGTGTAACTATGTGGGAAAATGCCTGCACCATGTTTAATTAAATGTTTTATTTTGAGATAATTGCCGTTTCATGTGTAGTTCTAGGAAATACCAGAGAGAGATCCTGCATGTCCATTACTCAGCTTTCACCCAGTGGGAATATCTTATAAAACTAGAAGGCAATGTCACAGTGAAAGTGTCTCAGTCCATTCAGACTGCTCTGACGAAAAGTACCATAGACTGGGCGGCTTAAATAACAAGCTGTTCTGGGTGCCAGGGAGACCAAGATCAAGGCACTGGCAGATTTGGTGTTTGGCGAGGATCTATTTCCTGGTTCATGGCAGGCTTTCTTGCTGTGCCCTCACATGAAGGAATAGGCAGGGGAGCTCTCTGGGGTCTCTTATAAGGGCACGAATCCCATTCATGAAGGCTCCACTGTCATGACCTAATCCCCTTCCAAAAGACCCACCTCCAGATATTATGGGGATTAAGTTTCAGCATATGAATTTAGGGGGTTCGGGGGACAAACTTTTAATCTATTGCACAGGTATTGGCACACTCAAGATACAGAACATGTCTATCCCCTGAAGGATCCCTCTTATTGTCCTTTCACCTTGCCTCCCTTTCTGCCCCACCTCCTTCTTAATCCCTGACAGCCATTCTTCAGTTCTGTATTTCTGTAAGCACTTAAAAAAATAATTAATAAAGACTAATTGATTTGCCTGCTTCCCAGTAAAAGGCAATCTTTCTCCCATAACCTGACAGGGTCGATACTACCATGTTTATAGACCTTGACCTGTAAGGTTGGGTACCTATGAGAGCTGTGCACGGATGAGTTGGTGGTAAATTCACAGGGATCAGCAACCCACTACCAAGGATTAAATTATATCTCTGCCTCTTACTGGCTCTGTGACCTTGGACAAACTGGAGACTTCTCTGAAGCAGGGTGGATCAGAGAAGAATAATGATACTTACCTTAAGGTATTGGGGACAGAACTATAGGAGGTGATTTAAGTAAATTATTCAACGTGGCAACTGGAACATACTCATCCTTCAGATCCGTCTGGAACTCTTACCTGATGGAGGAGGCTCTGACAGAGTTCAGAAAGTGAGGGAAAGGCAAGTGACATCTGAAAACCCTACTTCCTGTTTTCTCAGGCCCAGGAGAAAAATTATCAAGTTTATATGAGTTTATTTCCTCAAAGGAGCCATCAGGGTATTTAAAAAATATGAAAGTGGAATTAAAATTAGAACTCTTGATCAGTATTTTAACTTTGGATAACAGTGATATTTGCTTTTCATCATTTATAATCAAAGCCTATCCATTAGTGTCTCTGAAAATTTTTAAATGTTTTAGAATGCTCCCTTAAAACATGCCTTTATTTTATCATATGGGCTTGACTTGACTCTGCAGCACAACCCTAAATGTGCGCCGGGACAGATCTAAATTCATTCTCTACTAAGCATGCAGAGCTCAGGAGCAGTTAGGCAGAGCAGTGCCTGTAATTGATACAACATATTGGTAAATCAACACATTCATTTTCCCCCCAGTGAGTCATACAACTGTATACATCTAAAATAAACCTTGACTCTACCTCCCATAGACTGGCTTGGAGACTGTCTGAAAATGTTTATTTGGTAGTTGATAAAAATGGAATAATTGTATTGAATTTGTCTTTCTTACTGGCATTTCCAATGCTTCTTTCCAAACAAGTCTCTTTGAGAAAACATTTGAAAGGCAGTGCTCTCCATTTCTCCACACCTCCTTTGGCATGCTGGTTAATGATATGGAGGCAAGTGGATATGTCCATTGTTAGTAATATTTTAACTAAAATTGGACCATATTTTGCCACAGAGGCCAGGGATGTATGGCCATATAAAGTCTTATATAGTTCTCAAAAATTACATAATTTAACAACGACAATGAACTAGGAATCCTCCCTGCCTTTATAAGTAAAGGGGAACATTTCATGATGGCTCACACATGAAATGTGTGAGAATAATTCTATTTTGAACATAATTTATTCTCTTTATATGCAAGTAATTACCTATAAATGTAGTGTTAAGCATTCCATCTTTTCATTTCTTTTATACCCACATGAGGAGATGTCTGTTATTATCAACTGGATTTGTGATCTAAAGTTAGGTCAGAGTCGAATGACTAAACACTCCCAGAGGATCATCCTTGCACATATTCTCAGGTTAAAATCATGAGTTAATCCGTGGCACATAAGAGCTATGTCAATCTCTTGAAGCCAGAGCTGCCAAGCTTTCAGAGCTGACTGGCAATTGTAGCAGAAACTTTGGTACAGGCTAAATCAGACTCAGTCATAGACTCTGCTCAGATCGCTAAAGAGTGCCTGGACTCATTAGTCATCTGCCAGTTATTGTTCATTTTATTTAAAAATGATCACAAGAAATAGAGAAAGTATTGCAGGAGAAACTTGGAAAATACATACTATATTTCGGAAAACCCCAAGCGTTGATAGGAGAATGGTTTTATGAGCACAGGGAGAAGGGATGAAAATATTTCACAGAAGGACAGAGAGAAAAAGAAGGCTTTTAGTGTACTCTTTCAACATAATTTGAAGATTTAGACATATAATTCATTTATATATTTTTATGTTCTTATTTATCAAAGTATCTAGTAGTTACTTTTTCTCTAGATTCCACCTAAAGCTTGAATAGAAGAGTTAAATTTAAGCCCCTTAGTGATAGTAGATAAATAATTTAGCTGTTGTTAAGTGTTTATTATTATTCTCCAAGCACTGGGTTAGTGCTTTGCAAGAATTGTGTGATTTAATCCTCAAACTAACCTTATAAAGGTGGTGTTTCTTATAAACACATGTTGTTGCAGTATAATGGATTTACGGTGTTGTGTTAATTTCTGTTGGACAGAAAAGTGATTCAGTTCTACATGTGTGTAGGCATTCATTTTCATATTCTTTTCCGTTATGATTTATCATGGGATATTGAATATAGTTCCCTGTGCTGTACAGTAAGACCTTGTTGTTTATGCATTTTACATAGTTTACATCTGCTGATCCCAAACTCCCCATCCATCCCTCTTCACTCCTTTCCCCCTTGTAAATTTGTAATTACCATCAATACTCTTAAATAGACTTTAGGAAAAAAACAATTGACTAACTTTTGATTTAATCAAACATTAACTGTACCAGTAATGAAAAAGCTCATCTCAGTTTTGCCTTGAAGTATAAAATTTTCACTTATCTGGTATAAATTTCTCTCGTTGAGTTGCCCCAGAGATGTGAACAATCTTTTTGAATCTAAATATAATAAATAGTCCCTAAAGTGCTCTTTAATTGAAAACTAAGACTACTAGCAATTATCTGACAGCTGGAGAATCTCAGACGAGCTGGTATTCAGTGGACTATGTCTTTATACTCCCATTTTCTCACTAGTGATCACACTGCTGCAAAATCTTGAAATACACCTCATGATTTTGATTTGCTTTGTCAATTTAACATTGTCAAAGCATAATTTCAGCCAGATTAATGACCAAATAAATGTCATTTTTTACTTTATCACTTCCTCTATAGAATAATATACATATATTTCTCATTATTATTCAGCAATTATTATAAGCCTGTGAGAAACACTGTATAGCCCAAACGTTTCTCCTAGGGGAAAAAAATCACCAAAAACACATGGCCTTGTCAGTCAAGCCAATATTTTTCATAGTATTTCATTCTTAAAGGAGAATACTGGGTAAATAGCTCAAATAATCCATATATTTAGAAACTCATAGGTACTGTCATTGTACCATAATAGAATGTTGGGAAATCACCTAATTACAATTACTTTAAGTATTTTGATTTAGGAAGCATTTAAAATCTGCTGCTGGTTGAAAATTAAGCCATATTAACTCTGTATCATTCTTTAATTTTTAATGAGGCTTCTCAAAATTCAGTTGCTCCCTTTGAGTTTATTTTAAAGGATCAGACTATTTCCAAGCTCCATTTTATTTTTACAATTCACAGCTTGTAATGAATGTTGAAAACAAGACTGTACTAAGAAAAACAGCATTGTTTATGGTATTATTATATTGAAGTGCCTCATTATTACATTTAAATGTCATTTTTTCCCCACCAAGATGTCAGTCAAAAGGTACAAACTTCCAGTTATAATATGAATAAGTCCCGCCGATCTACTGTAGAGCCTAGTGACTATAGTTAACAACGCTGTATCATATACTTAAAATTTACTAAGATTGTAGATCTTAAATGTCCTCCCCCCAACACAGAAGTAATTGTGTAAGGTGGTAGAAATATTAACTAACCCTATTTATAATAATCTTTTCGTAGTGTGTAGAAACCATCGTGTTGTATACTTTAAACTTGTGCTGTGTTACTTGTCAATTTTATCTCAATAAAGCCAGAAACGAAAACACATGTACACACACGAACACAAAGAATTGAGCTCAAAATCTATCACACGTGTGAATTCTAATATATTTTTGTTATATCCTATCAATATATCAATTTTAAAATATTTCACAAATTACATTATCAATCTTGAATACTGTTATAAGTAAACAACAGTAAAATGTTTACTATTAATGGGCATGCGTGCTAAGTCGCTTCAGTCGTGTCTGACTTCTGGTGACCCTATGGTCTGTAGCCTGCCAGCCTTCCCACTCCGTGGGATTCTCCGGGCAAGAATACTGGAGTGGGTTACCCTTTCCTCCTCCGGGGGATCTTCCTGACCCAAGGATGGAACCTGCATCACTTATGTCTCCTGCAGTGGCAGGCAGTTTTTTTGTTTGTTTGTTTTTTACCACTACTGCCACCTGCCCATTACTATTAATAAATCAGTGTAATTTAAAATCTTTTAATATAATTCAAAGAAGTTACTGGGCGTTAACTATCAAGGAAGACACTCTGTGTTTTTTAACTGCTCTCCTCCTACAAACAGAAGTCCAACCCAGCAAGCAGTAATATCGTTAAGTCATTTGATCAGTGACTGTGGCAGGAGCAAGGTGATTTCACTCTGAGCTGGGGCCACTTACCTTGCTGATGTTTAAGCCCGTGCCTGATATTTTACTTACGAGATTTAAGAACATGATTCATAGGATGAGATAATGTTGGTGGCCACAAATAATTCTTGAATCTAAAGCCAGTGCATGAGTTATAAACATAGTTTAATTAGAATGTAAGCTTCTGCATATTGGCCCAATTATGGAGAAGGAAGATGGGAACGGGGGCCAGATATCTTCCGGCTGATGTTATTTCAGAACTTTGTTCTCCCTTCTCTATGGACTGTCTTGCCTTCATGTTTTCCTAGCAGCTTGCTCTCTGAGAAAAGTTATTAAAATGGCTCTAGTAGAGTGTTCCACTTGAAGAGGAAAGTATTTACCAAGGAACTCAAAGGGCAACAGCACAGTTATTTATTTGCCTAACAAAAAATGAATCACATGCCCGCCTAGGAAAATAGGACTGCTCAGACTCCTTATGCCTAGATGCAGCTATGGATATAGCCAGATGAACATATGGCAGAGGCTAATTAAGAGACTCCTGTTGGGAACCAGCCATGCACTAGCAGAACCATTTCTAGAATGTAGATTTCTAGCAACAGCATACTCTGTGGTCTTGTTTAGCCTTCTGGCCATATTTGAAAGTTGTGAGGCAAACCTCCTTATGCAGGAGACGGGTTGTATGCAATCTGAAAGTGAAGGGATCTGTGGAATTCTGAGATTAATGTATTAGGAAGATGATATTAAAGTGATTCCATTGAGTCTTGTGCTTCTGTGATATTGTACCACAGTGAGAGGAGAAAGTAAGGTAAATGTATGAAAGCCAACTGTGTCTTATAAGGCATTCTTAAATTTCCCTTTATATGCTGCAGTTTCATCATTATAATTATCTTCCTTTTATGTTTTGGTCCATTCACGTTCCATCTTTTTGCAGAGCATACTTGAGACTTAGAAAATGGTAGCATTGTGTTATCAGATAAGAGAGGAAAATCTGACTGGTGGAAGAAAAATAGATATGTATATATGTATATGGATATATAAAAGTACTGAAAATGAAATATCTTTCTCTGTGAACAATTTTATAGTGCATAAACATTTACTACTACAAATAGGGAATTTTTAATGTTATGCATAAGTTTACCTGAGGGCATTAGCTTCTAATATACAGGCAAATTTTGCTATTTGTATTTGTACTTCACTCTGTTTATAAAATACCTTCCTAATTCTGACTGTCCTTTGTACCTGCCAAGAAGCACATTTCTTGAGCTGGTGAAGAAATACTGTTTACTCTGAGATAATTCATTACTGATAGTGTTGCCAGGAGTCTCCTATATCCTCAAAATGTCTTATATTTTAAAAGCAGCAGCTTGTTCTAGGCAGAGAATAAATGGACTTTCAATTTAAGCATTCCTTTTTCATAAGTGGCCAAATGCATCTGCTGTTTTGGTGGTTAAACTTGAAAGCACATTTTTATATTAACTTTAGGGGTTTTTTTAAGTTGATTTTTACTTTAAGAGCTTACCTTTTACAGTTTATATCACCAGTCCATAAAACTCAGCAGAGGCATAGATAGCTTGCTTATTAACATTAATAAAAGAAATACTTCTGCATTCTTGCCAGCAGATTAAAATTGAAGCTGTTGATTAAACACATATTTCAGTGCATCTCAGCTGTGATGTTTTCTTATGGGAATCCTTTCTCACCAAAGAACACTCTCACGCATACTTATGTGGCTTCCGGAATGAATTAGCACTCTTGATCAAATTAACGAAACGTGTTTGCAAATACCACCTTACATCATGATGATGTGCTTTGTTGGTGAAGCGTAATGAGACTCAGAAAGAAAAACTTGGGACCTGGGAACTGGAGGAAGAGATTACCTTCGTTTCAGGAGAGGCTTCGCACCAAAAACCCCAGCAGAGGTCCAGGGCTCCTGGTCTCATAGCTTGAGATGTCAGGTAACCACAGAGAAGGAAGAACAGTGAAATAGCAGTACCCTGAACAAAGGCATGGGGTGGGGTGGATTTTCTAGGACCTCTTTTTTAATATGCTGTTATAGATGCTAATGTGAGACTAATATGATAAGTCCAGGCTATCAAAGGCCTCAGTTGATAGGGAAGTTTAAATTTGATGCATCAAGTCAAAGCAACCATACCTACTATTGGAGCAGGTGGCCTTAGTAGTTTTTAGGGATAATTGATGTGACAACAATGTGGCAATCAGTTGAAGTGGAAAATGAGTTTGAGATTAAGGAAAACAAAGTTCAGATCTTTATAGCAATACAGCCCTATGCGTATCCCCCGCCCCCACCTTTTATCACATACGTCCCATTATAATTCTGTCAAAATGTCTTCCTAGCATTTCCCTGAGAACTAACGTGTTGGTCTTTTCTTTCTATTGAACAGAGCTTTAGGGTTTTATTTTTGGTTTCAGTTTTTTTGTTGTTGTGAATATGTGAAAGTGTTTCACTCTGAGACTCTTATTCAGTCTCTCAAAACAAACAAGCCCACATGGATTTAGATTTGAGAGTAAGTGTCTCGGGTTTCTTTTAGAGAAATAGCTACCAAGCGTGTTATTTTATTGCACCGCACGATGGATTTAATCAACCACAATAATCGAAAGGGAATTTTATTTTATTAATGGTATGAAAAAACATTGCTTAGCTTTTCAATAACCTAAGTGAGTATATCACACTGTCATGCACTTACGCTTTTTCATTAATTCACACAGTTTTACTGATTTTGAATGCTGTGAAAGAACATCCTTATCACAAAATACTTTGTGTCTAGGGCCTGTTGTCCCTAGTAGTACAGGAAGACAAACCACACCCTGCAGGTCCATCAATTACTTAGAATCCTTATATATGGAGAGCACTGGGGAGACTTTAGGAAATAAAGTAGATCAAGTCCTCGCCTCCAGGCAGCTTTTATTCTACTGTAGATGTACAGACCGGTGGCTCAGAGGGTAAAAGAATCCGCCTGCAACGCAGGAGACCTGGGTTTGATCCCTGGGTGGGGAATATCCTCTGGAGGAGGACATGGCAACCCACTCCAGTATTCCTGCCTGGAGAATCCCATGGACAGACGAGCCTGGCGGGCTGCAGGCAATGGGATTGCAGAGTCGGCACAACTGTGTTCGTTAGTCCGGAGCGACTAATATGTTCAGGTTAATTGAGTTCAGGGATACAGACAGTAAACCTATTAACAAATAAATAAATGTGGCGGAATCGGCCTAAGAAGGGATTGTTGGCAGGAAGGTACTGAACACAGTTTAACCTGTCCTTGGCATCATCTGCTATAAATATTCCTGATTATATGACACATTGGTATGGTTATGTTTGTCTGTCTCAAAGATGGTTTTCTAATCTCAACTGTCACTGCTCTGGGGGTCATGAAACCTTCCTCAAAATGCGTCACTTACTATATTTATTAGCTGCATGGACAAGAAAGCCTGGAAATGAACCTGATTAGAAAAATTACAATAAGAATCAATCCATCTTTGGATGAATACTCAAGAAGGCTGATGATTTTCATCAAAGCAGCTTTTATGTGGCATATGCTCCAGAATCTCAGTGACCTCTTCTATCTGTGCTTTGATTATGCTTTGAAGAGCTGAGATTGAGTGACAGTTAGTTGCTGCCATTTTGTCCCTGTAACAGTCCATTTCTGGCTGTGCCATTGAAGGATCTTAGATCTTTTACTAAAATATGAGTAACTGAGATTGCTAATATGCTTAATACAGCATAACATTGATAATGGTTCTTCATTTAATGTTGTGTTTTTTCAAAGACAAATGATTTGTACTTGTGTAGCTTGTATTATTTGGATCAGAGCCTTAATTCTTTACTCTTCATCTGTAAAAACAGAGGTAAAACTGATCTGAATTGCAGTTTTACCATCTGAGCATTATATAATAGGTACATTTTCCTGGCTTCTTCATAATGTTACAATAGCTAATGTTAGTAATGTAGAGTTCCACTAACTTAGCAAAATGAATAGTATATATATATATATTTTAATATATATTTATTTATTTTATATATTTTATTTATATTTATTTTATTTTATATATTTATTTAATTTATATTTATTTTAATTGGAGGCTAATTGCTTTACAGTATTGTAGTGGTTTCTGCTATACATTGGCATGAATCAGCCATGGGTTTACACATGTCCCCCATCCTCACCCCCCTTCCACCTCCCTCCCCATCCCGTCCCTCAGGGTTGCCCCAGTGCACCAGCCCTGAGTGCCCTGTTTCATGCATCGAACTTGGACAGGTGATCTCTTTCACGTATGGTAATATACATGTTTCAATGCTTTTCTTTCATATCATCCCAGCTTTGCCTTCTCCCACAGAGTCCAAAAGTCTGTTCTTTATATCTGTGTCTCTTTGCTGTCTCACATATAGGGTCATTGTTACCAACTTTCTAAATTCCATATATATGCATTAGTATACTGTACTGGGAGAAGACAATGGCACCCCACTCCAGTACCCTTGCCTGGAAAATCCCATGGATGGAGGAGCCTGGTAGGCTGCAGTCCATGGGGTCGCAAAGAGTCAGACATGACTGAGTGACTTCACTTTCCCTTTTCACTTTCATGCACTGGAGAAGGAAATGGCAACCCACTCCAGTGTTCTTGCCTGGAGAATCCCAGGGACGGGGGAGCCTGGTGGGCTTCCGTCTATGAGGTTGCACAGAGTTGGACATGACTGATGTGACTTAGCAGCAGCAGCATACTGTACTGGTGTTTTTCTTTTTGGCTTACTTCACTCTGTATAATAGGCTCCAGTTTCATCCACATCATTAGAACTGATTTAAATGTGTTTGTTTTATTAGCTGAGTAATATTCCATTGTGTATATGTATCACAGTTTTCTTATCCATTCATCTGCCAGTGGTCATCTAGGTTGCTTCCATGTCCTAGATATTGTAAACAGTGCTGTGATGAACATTGGTGTACACGTGTCTCTTTCAATTCCAATTTCCTCGGTGTGTATGCCCAGCAGTGGGATTGCTGGGTCGTATGTATTTTTAAATAAAGGTGACTTGCTCTGAGTCCCTTTTAATGGATATTAATAATTAAGCATTCCTAAAAGACACTTACTCCTTGGAAGGAAAGGTATGACCAACCTAGATAGCATATTCAAAAGCAGAGACATTACTTTGCCGACTAAGGTCCACCTAGTCAAGGCTATGGTTTTTCCAGTGGTCATGTATGGATGTGAGAGTTGGACTGTGAAGAAGGCTGAGCACCGAAGAATTGATGCTTTTGAACTCTGGCATTGGAGAAGACTCTTGAGAGTCCCTTGGACTGCAAGGAAATCCAACCAGTCCATTCTGAAGGAGATCAACCCTGAGATTTCTTTGGAAGGAATAATGCTAAAGCTGAAACTCCAGTACTTTGGCCACCTCATGTGAAGAGTTGACTCATTGGAAAAGACTCTGATGCTGGGAGGGATTGGGGGCAGGAGGAGAAGGGGATGACAGAAGATGAGATGGCTGGTTGGCATCACGGACTCGATGGACGTGAGTCTGAGTGAAATCCGGGAGTTGGTGATGGACAGGGAGGCCTGGCGTGCTGCGATTCATGGGGTCACAAAGAGTCGGACATGACTGAGAGACTGAACTGAACTGAGAGGGCTATTATATATCTACCTAAAGAGAAAGATACTGATATTAAAATAAATTTGAAAATAAGTTGGTTTTCTTCTGCTTTATACATACATATACCACTTTTGCAAATGTGTTGTTTGGTAGCCCTAACTCCACTCGTAGAATTACATAATCTGTTGTGAAAATATGTTTCGGCGATTTATACAACAAACTCTGGTAGGACTCAGAAG
This sequence comes from Ovis aries, assembly GCF_016772045.2. Lineage (NCBI taxonomy): Eukaryota > Metazoa > Chordata > Mammalia > Artiodactyla > Bovidae > Ovis > Ovis aries. The sequence continues at coordinate 21,825,123 of NC_056058.1, read as the reverse complement.
TTAAAAATTAGACTGGAATAGATACAATGTAAAACTTTGTGATATTTGACCAGTCCAGTCAGTTCAGTTTAGTAAGTAGATCTAATCATTGATATCCTGTGTTTGAAGCAACCTCTAGCCTCTCCATCTCTATCCACAATTAATCAATTAACTAGTTGATTTTCTCATCTCTCTGACTTCCTTTCACCAGAAGCAGAAGAGCAAGAGGTTATGTTTGTTTTACTGTTTAACACACTCTTTCCTGAAGCTGGTAGATTCCTTTAGCACTTACAGAATGAGAAATGTTTTTTATTAAGAAAACAAGAATTTTTTTTTATTATCAGAAACAGTTTCATTATCAGAAAACAGAAAACAATTTTATTTTCAGAAAACAATCTGATACAAGCATAACAATTCCTGAAAATTTTATAATTCTTTTTAAAAGACTTTGATACATTATTTTTTTTTTAATTTTGGTACTCCCAAAAGTCTTGAATGCTATATCAGGCAAGAATTAATATCCCATGCTTATTTCTAGCTTATACACTGTAGTTATTGCACATTTAATTTTAAAATGCTTGCAAACACTTTTTATGTAATGAAAAGTCATATAGATGCTTGTATATTTAAATGTGTTAGTGATATATTTGAAGTTATCTGTAAGCATCATGCTCCTGTTAGAATTTCTATGATTAATTCTAGAGAAAAGTTTAAAGAAATTATCCTCCTGTATTAATGTTTTATATTATACTTTTATATTTGTGTCTACATTTTATATTTTATAGGGCAATCCAGAGTCTATGTAAAGTATCTTAATACAAATAATTTTCCCTTTGGCCAATTTATGTAAGTGGTAATTTCCAGTTATATGAGATTGGGTTTTTATTCTTTCAGGAGTAATACTTGTCCTCAATATTCCATAGAATGATAGAAAAATATAAAATTAACACTTAATCTAAGTTGTAATGCATTGTCATTATATTATCCTAAAAACAGAGTCATATGTACATGAGGTTGTGAGGTTAATGTGAGGTTTGGCCGATTTGTTGGGACTTGCTTTGTAAATGTGGTAAGGTTTCATGACATTTAAAAGAATAACTGCATTGGTACTTAGACTTTTCATTATAACATTCACATGCTATATTATGAACTCAGAAGTGGATTCACACTTAGAGATAATAATTTTGCATTTTTATCTAGAAGTATTTTTAAAGGTTTGTAAATGAAATAGCATCAGTCCAGCACCCAGAGTAGTCCTGATAGATATAGCATCTATTCAGTAAAAAGGTAAATGTTTATTTCATATGTTGTGAACACTTTCTTCTACAAACAGATCCAAATAATCTGAAGAATGAGTATTACTCATTTGCCTATGTCTTAACCTCAAGTTTCCTGGGCAGAAAGATGATAACAATCCACTACAGTTACAGTCTATAAGTAACCATTCTTTGAAAATGAAAAAAAGTTCTAATGAAAATGGACGTTAACTTGTGAATTAGGATGCACATTGGTGGTTCAGATGGTAAAGAATCTGCCTGCAATGCAGGAAAGCCAGGTTCAACGCCTGGGTTGGAAAGATCCTTTGGAAAAGAGAATGGCAACCCACTCTAGTATTCTTCCCTGGAGAATCCCATGGACAGAGGAGTCTAGCAAGCTACAGTCCATGGGGTCGCAAAGAGATGGACACAACTGAACGACTAACAAACTAAGAAATTTTAAAACTATTTGTCTATTGTTATGCAAATGCAGACTTACTATAATTTTGAAATCTTTGTTGATTACATAGTCCCCCTTCAGTCTTCGCTTAGGAGTATAAACATCATTATAAGTGACATGGATTTTCTTTAAATTTACAGAAATATATACTGCATTTCCACTAGGGGGTGATCTGCTATTGAAAGTAATAAGAAGAGAAAATTTGAAAACACACTGCGGCCCTACCATTGCAAAATGGAAACTCTTGGTAGAAAACGCGCCGATAAAATGTTTTTAGTAAAAGTAAGAGACAGATTAATATGTTTGAAGTTGGGTCCAGCAAGAAGAAAGCTAAAATCTTTATTAAGCATAAACAAAGCATACAGTTTTGAGACTTAAATGCAAATATGTTGGTCAAGCAATTTTTTCTCAATTTCCAAATTTCAGTTCAAGTTTTGTTTTTTTTTTTCCCCCTCAGCAGTATTGAGTATAAAGAGCATGCCCATCAAATACTTTTATCTTTGCTTCTTTAAAGAACAAAGTTTCCTGTTGTGGAGGAAGTAATTTTCAAAAACAAAACTTTGCATATGTAATACTTTATAAAGCAATGTGGAAATGAAAATACTGGGTGGGAACTTGATAAGGGATTGAACTTTGATAATTATCTAGAATCTAATCAGAGCTGTACACTGTGGTAGGCAGGTTTCATCCATCATCTCATTTAGTCTTCACAGTCTTCTTGTTTGACTTGTAAGTGGTTTGGAAGCTGCAGAGCCTCAAAAGAGGAGATGGCCTAGAGCTTGGATATAGAGGTAGGGCAGAGAATGAGAAGTTTAAAATTTCTTGGGAAGCCATTGCTTATAATTTCCCACAGAAAAAGGCTTTCAACTATTGGGGTTGGAGATACCATACAGTCTGTAACTTCTTCGATAAAGAGAAGCAATGAGAGAACATGATTATCAATAGCAAACCTAGTGGCTTCTGAATTTTTTTGCTGGGATTTGTCTACAAGAAATGCTCCAGCACCTTATTTTTGTAGTGATTTTGAAATTTGCCTTGGCTTCAAGTGAACATGGGTTTGAATGAGTCACTAGTGTTTCTCATCTAATTTCTTGAGAAAAGGTTGAATAAATTTTTGCCATTAGTTAAACTTCCACCACCATCAAAGAGTTGTGTTTTCAATAAAATAGATACCTCAGTTTAGAATTAAAAAATATATATCTTCATCTGATTTTCTTTATCCTGCCAGCGTGCTCACATTAACACAGAGAGGGAGCAGCTATGTAAAACTGTTGCTTCTTTAGCTTTGATAATTCATTGGAAATATGTTCTAAAATTTCTCAAGGGAAAACCCAAGTAAACCACAATCTAATCTGTGGCTTTTCTTCTGCCCAGGGGAGTTTATGCTGGCAGTTGTGAAGCTCAGATATCATAAGAGCTGTCTTGAGGTTTAGGGAGATACAATCTTCATAGTAGATGGACACTTACATGCAATTTTTTTCCTACCTTACATAAATGCATCTAACTCCTATTTTATGTAAGAAGTGTGGTTTCTTTCCATTTCATTAACTTAGAGGATTTATTAAATCTAAGTGAAATATGTGGTATTATAAGAGATCTTTAAACCCTGTGTACATTGTATCCTTGATGCCTTCAAAAGGAATACTTATAAGATTTTTAGAAATGTCTAGAACTGGGAACATGAAAACGTTTGGACAGGCAACTGCTCTTGTGAAATACTGATTTTTGCTGTGAGTAGCTTTTTATAGCTATCGTTTCTACTTTCATTGAAACTTGACTTTTTTTTTAAGCCAAGAATTTTATTTTTCACTTAAAAAAATAAATTTTATTGATTTATTCTCTGTGCGGGGCCTTGGTTGCTACATGGGCTTTTCTGTAGTTGTGGCAGGAGGGGGTGACTCTTAGGTCGCAATGCAGGCGATTCTCATTGCAGTTTCTTCTCTTGTTGCTAAACACAGGCTCTGGAGCACGCAGGATCAGTAGTTGCGGCTCCCAGACTCTAAAGCATAGTCTCAGTAGCTGTGGCACACGGGCTTAGCTGTTCCTGAGCATGTGGAGTCTCCCCAGACCAGGGATTGAACTGTTACCTTATACATTGGCAGGCGAATTCCTTACCACTGAGCCACCAGGGAAGCCAGACTTTTTTTTCTTTTTTTTGTATGTTGCCCATTGTTGTTGTTAAGTTACGCAGTTGTGTCTGGCTCTGCGACACCATGGACGCCAGGCTTCACTGTCTTTCACCATCTCCTGGAGTTTGCTCAAAGTCATGCCCATTGAGTACTTGATGCCATCCAACCTCTGTCATCCCCTTCTCCTCTTTCCTTCAGTCTGTACCAGTATGTCTTTTTCAATGAGTCAGCTCTTCGCATCAGGTGGCCAAAGTATTGGAGCTTCAGCTTCAGCATCAGCCCTTCCAATGAATATTCAGGATTTATTTCCTTTTGGATTGACTGGTTTGATCTCCTTGCAGTCCAAGGGACTTTCAAGAGTCTTCTTCAGCACCACAGCTCGAAAACATCAGTTCTTTGGCACTCAACCTTTTTTAAGGTCCAACTCTCACATCCATACATGACTACTGGAAAAACCATAGCATTGACTATATAGACCTTTGTCAGCAAAATGATGTCTTTGCTTTTTAATATGCTGTCTAGGTTTTTCATAGCTTTTTGTCCAAGGAGCAAGCATCTTTTAATTTTATGGCTGCAGTCAGCATCTGCAGTGATTTTGGAGACCAAGAAAATAAAGTCTGTCACTGTTTCATTTTTTCCCATCTATTTGCCATGAAGTGATGGGACCAGATGCCATGATCTTAGTTTTTTGAATGTTGAGTTTTAAGCCAACTTTTTCACTCTCCTCTTTGACTTTCATCAAGAGGCTCTTTAGTTCATCTTCACTTTCTGCCATAAGGGTGGTGTCAGCTGCATATCTGAGGTTATTGATATTTCTCCCAGCAATCTTGATTCTAGCTTGTGCATCATCCATCCTGGCATTTCGCATGGTGTACAATGCATATAAGTTAAATAAGCAGGGTGACAATATACAGCCTTGACATACTCCTTTCCCAGTTCGGAACCAGTCTGTTGTTCCATGTCCAGTTCTAACTGTTGCTTCTCGATCTGCATACAGATTTCTCAAGAGGCAGGTAAGATGCTCTGGTATTTCCCATCTCTTGAAGAATTTTCCATAGTTTGTTGTGATCCACAAAAGTCAAAGGTTTAGCATAGTCAAGGAAGCAGAGATAAATGTTTTTCTGGAATTCTCTTGCTTTTTCTTTGATCCAGCGGATGTTGGCAATTTGATCTCTGGTTCCTCTGTCTTTTCTAAATCTAGCTTGTACATCTGGTAGTTCCTGGTTCATGAAGTGTTGAAGCCTGGCCTGAACATTTGAGCACCTTGCTGACGTGTGAAATGAGTGCAGTTGTGCGGTAGTTTGAACATTCTTTGGTGCTGCCCTTGTTTGGGATTGAAATGAAAACTGATGTCTTGCAGTCCTGTGGCCACTGCTGAGTTTTCCAAATTAGCTGCCATGTTGAGTACAAAACTTTAACGGCATCATCTTTTAGGATTTGAAGTAGCTTAGCTGGAATTCCATCACCTCCACTAGCTCTGTTAGGAGTGATGCTTCTTAAGGCCCACTTGGCTTAGCACTCCAAGATGTCTGGCTCTAGATGAGTGACCGCACCATTGTGGTTATCCAGGTCATTAAGATTGTTTCTATACAGGTCTTCTGTGTATTCTTGCCACCTCTTCTTAATCTCTTCTGCTTCTGATAGGTCCATACCATTTCTGTCCTTTATTGTACCCATCTTTGCATGAAATGTTCCCTTACATCTCTAATTTTCTTGAAGAGATCTCTAGTTTTTCCTATTCTATTGTTTTCTTCTATTTCTTTGCATTATTCACTTAACACTTTATCTCTCCTTGCTATTGTTTGGAAGTCTCCATTCAGTTGGGTATATCTTTCCCTTTCTCCTTTGCCCTTTGCTTTGCTTTGCCCTTATCTATACAGAAACCTCCATGTTTTCGTTGTTGAAAACATGATGTGGGATGCTGGCAAAGGATGCTACCCCATCAGCTATGCTCACTCGCTAAAGCAGTTTGAATCCTTTTTTCCAGCTCCATGGCATGACTCCTTTGAATCTGTGTTTCTATAAAGTACAAAGCCCTCTAGCTATGGACTTTCAGGATGAAAAACTGATAACTTTAAACCCTTAAATGCCGAGAATTTGCTATATTTGTGTTTTCACTAGTATTGCCAGGATTGAAGAATCACTCCTTCAATCAACAACCAGGTATTTAAAATTCTGTACACATCACAGTGAATTGCCTGAAAGTATACATTTTATCACCCTGAATATACATGGTTTATTTTATCCTAAGGCCTGAGATATGTCAAGATCCAGGCGTTTTGGGGTTTGCAGCCATATTACACAATCAACCTAAGTTTTCAAACAGCTCTCTATGTGGCACTAGAGCTTTGCTCTATTTGGTATCAAAGTCTTTATGTTGATTCACAAAGGATCCTAAATATGACCCATGTATTCTAGAGATGTACCACTTATTTATGAGCTAAGGTAGTAGTTTCTAATCCTGGTTGAACATTGGAATTTCCTGCAGAGCATTTAAAATATTCTAATACCGGAGCTTCAGTTTAGATGAAATAAACCAAAATCATGAAATCAGTAAATTTCAAAAAGATCCCCAGGTGATTCTAGTAGTTGATAGTTACTGGAAACTACTGGATTCAGCTGACTTCCTTCTGCCATCTGGAAATAAATGCTGGCAGAATTTGAGCAGGTAAACTGAGCTGAGTGTGTGAGTGAAATATAACAGATGCATTAGATTTCACACACTTTATTTTTTGAAAAACCACATATATAGGACTTAATAAATGTCAGGCAGAGTTTTTAGTGGTTGATTCATTTAACCCTTGATGCAATTCTGTGACATACTCACTACCTCAGTCCCATTTACAGATGAGAAAATTAAATTCAAGTTCTTCAGGCTTACTCACAGCTGGTGAAGGACTGGGCCTAGCTTCAGAGTCTGTGTTCTAATCCATCAGCTCCTAAGTGTGATTCCTGAATCAGGTACATCAGTCTCGGCTAGAAGCTTGTTAGAAATCCATCCTCAGACCTCCTTGGAATTTCATACTCAATGAACGTGGGGTGGAGCCTGAGAATTTACATTTCTAAGTTTCAAGGTGATGCTGCTACCCATCTGGTAATCACCTGGAGAACCACCGAGAATCACTATACTCTCCTACACTACCTCTCCAAATTGCCCCGTGATGTTCCACTCTAGAATAGTCTTTTTAATTAAGAATAATATAAACTTAAAAGTTTGAGTCTCATTATAAACGTAACATATTTTCTACTCAGAGTCACCTTTGTTTAGTTTGTAGAGGCATGGGCTGGCATCGTTTGGCGGTGATAAATCAAGGTGCTAATTGCAAAAGCTGCCATTGGGTTCTTGATTAGAGATTGAACAAATGAAAAGACAATAAAAGGGAAAGACTGTAAATAGGGAGTATCCTCATTCCACTCTTTTTTTTTTCACCACAGTTCAACTATTTCCCCTTTTAGGCACTGTGTTCCATAGCATCCTTACTCCGTTTTCCTTTGGCTCGATAATTCAGTGGTTAGTAATTTGATGCAGAAAATTTCTGTTACAGACTCATTTGTAGCTGCTTTGAGAGACTACTACAAGTCACTTTTAAGCTAGTTGTATTACTCTTTTCTTGGGGTGAGAGGTATATTAGAATTCTGTGATTATGAGTGATCCTGTAAATGACACAATAAAATATATGTATATACATATATGGGGAGAGAGAATTTCTGTTAAGAGTATGAGATAGAATATCAGCTAACATTCATAGCAGGGAAAATGACAAATGATGAATTTATAGATTATCTTTCTGGTAATATTTCAGCCCCAAAACATTAGTGTTTGTGTAAATCAAGCATAATGTCCCCATAAATTTTTTTGTCAAGGCTTAGATCTTTAGTATGCCCTTGTCCAACACAAGTGTGAGTTTTGACTTCTGTAAGAATGTATTTTCTGGGCGATTTTATGCACTTCAATTATCTCTCAGTCAATAAATGTCACAATATATATTTAATCTCAGAAGCAAGATAGAGCTATTAAAAGAACATTTTTATCCATTCAAAAGAATCCTGTTTTCTATAAAACTAGTAATCCAGAATTAAAAGAAGAATAACCAGAACTAGCAGTTCAGAAACATGGACACACTTTATTCAATGGCTTGGCAGAGAGTGGACGTCAACGTCTGATGAGTTCTGCTCCCACTGCATGGTTCCTTTGTGTGGCATACAGCTCAGTATCTCCTTTTCTGTCTCTCCTCTTCAGTCTGATGCAGCCCAGGAATTGCAGGAAAGGTAGATCTGCAGCAGAGAGCACACACACACACACGCACACACACACACGACACTGTACCATCCAGAGCTGTTTCACCCACCATCTCTGTCACCACCCAGAGTCATTTTTATAGTGCTCTTTTTTCACAGTTACATAAAACTCAAATAATTTTTATTAAAACATATTTCACCTGAAAATACCACTGCTGCTGCTGCTGCTAAGTCGGTTCAGTCGTGGCCGACTCTGTGTGTGTGACCCCACAGATGGCAGCCCACCAGGCTCCCCTGTCCCTGGGATTCTCCAGGCAGGATCACTGGAGCGGGTTGCCATTTCCTTCTCCAATGCATGAAAGTGAAAAAGTGAAAGTGAAGTCGCTCAGTCGTGTCCGACTCTTCGCGACCCCATGGATTGCAGCCTACCAGGCTCCTCTGTCCATGGGATTTTCCAGGTAAGAGTACTGGAGTGGGGTGCCATTGCCTTCTCCTAGGAAGCATAAAAGTGCTAAAAGTTGTCTCTCTCAATGGAGTCAATAAGAATTAAATATACAATTCTTATAATTATACTCTCCTTTTTTCACTGCTAATATGAGAGCTTCATTGCTACCGCTACTGTTTTTTGTCATTTGTATCATTTTATGAGACTCAATTTTTGTTAATAATCTCTTTCTTTCTTGTTACCATAAATCACTTGTATGAAATAGCCTAAGAAAATGTCACTGTAGGTTTGAAAGTCCCAGATGATGGTTTATCGCAAATATGATTGTTGTTTTAATTGTGGTTCTTAATATTGGCTTATAAGGACAGCAAAACAGCTAGAAGACTGGAGAGTTTTCCAACTAGAGGATTGTGATTAAAGTTTTTAATGTGATGGTGGTTGATATAGAAGAGAAAGCTTGGGAAAGTATGTCTAACATGCATCGTATAGTAAAGTCCTGTTGGACACTGCTGTTCTTCTGGCTTCCTAAGATCCCAAAGCCCCTGCATGAAATTAGAAATGTGAAAACATGTAGCACTTTTTAATTTCCATACTGAGAATAATAATAGCATGATACTTCATGGAGGTATCATGAATACCTAGTAGTGCCATGGAAGTGTTTGATAAATACAATAATAAATTAGCCAGCAGCAGACTCCTTGAAAGCTTTTTCATGTTATGTTCCTAAAGCAAAAAGCTTTATCCTTTTACTGCCTTTTCCATTTTCAAAATAGTTGCAAGGACTCTTCAGATGATGTCCCTTTCTAGCTGTGCTTTATGATGTCATCCAGCAGTCCCAGGCTGAGTGGTGCAAGTGATGCTGCTCCCTTTCCCAGCACCTGTTTCTCTTCCTGCCTTATTGCCTCCAGGAGCATCTGTCTTTAGCTGACTCCTGAAGATGCTACACTTGTATGGAACAGTTCTCCAATAAGTCCTAGATCTTTCAACTAACAATGGCATCTCTAGCTATCACTTTGCAGTGTACAACTGACATGTCAAACTTCAAATACAGCCAAAATATTGTGTGTAAAATATGATCACAACTATGAAACATTGTGTGCTATGTATATATATGTATGTTTTTATGTATAGGGTTTCCCTGGTGGCTTAGTGGTAAAGAACCCAGTTGCCAACACAGGAGCTGAGAGTTCAATCCCTAAATTGGGAAGATCCCATAGAGAAGGAAATGGCAACCCACTCCAGTATTCTTGCCTGGGAAACCCCGTGGACAGAAGGAGCCTGGAGGGATATAGTCCTTGTGGTTGCAAAAGAGTCGGACATGACGTAGCAACTAAATAACAACAAATATATATATATATACACACACACACATATATATATATGCAGAAAAAAATAAGCAAATATTAAATAAAGTTTATTAAAATTTAGATCATTTTATTTCTTTTCTCAACTTTTTATATATCTTCTACAGTGAAATTGAAAGATTATAGTATAAATGACTGCAGAGATTATTTTTTTGTTTTCAAATCTCATCTCACACCCCCTCAAAGAAAAGTTTAAAATTTTTTCCCTTCCATGTCTTTACGTCCATAAATACAGAGAACAGAATCATTTTGTAAGCAAATAATCAACTTTAATGTTTTGATGTTAATGTTTATATTCCTAAATTGCAATATGAGATCTGAAAAAAATCACGTCAGGGCAATGCATGAATTTCACAATTTCCCAGTTTCCATAAAGTGTTTTTCCATGTTGACATTTTCTAATATTTTTGCTTATGTTTTATATCTTCATGTTCCCACAGCTTAGCACATCAAATTCTTTTCTGCTTCTGATGTTCCTTGAAAGTGAAAGCCCTGATTATTCTGCCTAAGCCAGAATTTGACACTTTTCTGTCCTTTTCCCCTCATATTTCTTAATGATTCAAGGTTTTCTGTATTCCTACATTATCTTTCACTTCTGCATGATTGTCTGTCTTGATCTTTATTACATCACTGTCAATACCTTATTTAGGGTCCAGTTGTCGATTTTTCATGTGGGATGATTGTAGCATGGTCTTTGCTGACTTCCTGTCTGGGCCCAGATTGTGTTAGTGAATTTCCAGCAACTAAGAACAGAGTGCATGCAGCCTTTAGTCCTAAATAACATTTGATCTGAGCTCAGTCAGATTACGTGCTGATACAAGGGCAGTTTATAAGGCAGCACTACTCTGGAATGGCAGCATCCTGGATTTTTCTTCTAGGCTTACAGCCTAGGGAGGCCCAGGATAGCCCACCATGCGATCTGTCCATGTCCCATGTCAAGCACCTAGTACCACATCAAAGACTCCTCTCCTCTTCTTCCCAGTGTCTTCTCACTAATCACACCAGAGGTTGTCATTTCTTGCCTAGGGGGACTTCAAACCCTCAGCTCATTATCGATCCCAAAGTGACTCAGCCAGCATACCTTGGTACCCCTTCCTTCTCAAGAATCTCCCTGGTGATGCCTTCGTTTGCCTCCTGGAGTTATTTTTGAAAAATCTTTCTGGGAAGTTTTAAGAAATTTGACCCAAATAGCAACAACAACATTTCCAGCACTTAAAAAAAAAAATGTTAAAAAGGAGGGTTATACTCCCACAACCTTAAGCAATCATACTAATTATCTTAGAGGAGCTCTCAAAATGTGACAAGGACAGAATGGTAATTGTAACGTTCACTTTCTGATACAATCCAGCTATAAATACTGTCTTCTAAATCAGAGTAAGCACTGTGCTTTTAAATATGTTCTTGAAATAAGTTTGTCACTTTTTATATCCAGTGTTTAATTCTTCTGGAATGTTTGTTCCTATGGACTAAACAGGAGTTCATATGAATTAAAGAGAAGGAAGATTCCTGGGCAGTATTAATCCTGTTAGAAACTTCATTGGCACATGCTTTTCTTTATCCTAATGGAACAATCACTGTAATTGGCTGTGATGAATTATCCCACCTCCGTGGGCAGTTGGCTGGTGCCAAATGGAATGGTGCATCCTGATTTCATTAGTCCATCACTCTTCCTGAAATGGAGCATTTGCTACCTCCATGGGTTGCCTAGGGTTGCACAAAGCCCACCTGTGTGCCACTTGGAGGAATGTCAGCCTGAAGGCAGCAGTAGCAGGTAAAGGTCAGATGATCCACTGTGACTGTTGAAGCCAAACTTATTCAAAATTGGTTCTCCTGAAAACTCGCTCAGGAGTATCATGAGGGAATTGACTAACCTACCCTAAGGGGAAATCATCTTTCAGCTCTAATTTGAATGGTTTGACTGAAGAGTTAATTCATTGTGCTATAAACAAAAGTGTTGACTGACTGGTGTTATATTTTTACAGTTTCTATGGATCATTTGTCCTGGGGAAATGGACTACCTTTTGGAGGATGGAGGAGAGGGTTGAGATGAGAAAAGAGAGCATTCTAATTCTTAGAGTGTGTCCCTCCCCTTCCTAGCAGCTCCTTGTCTCTCAAGCGAAACTAGAGGGGAGCAGGTCAAGGAGAATGCAGAAACCCTCCACAGGGGTGTGATAAAGAAGCAAAGAGATGCCAGTATGGGAACCTTCTTGGTGGAACATAAGGACTTGGTGGGAATGGAAGAGTGATGGTGTTGCTGTGCCTCCAGAATGCAGAGGAGCCTGGGAGATGTGTCCTATGTCGGTAATCTCTACACTAAGGAAGCATGCGGTCATGGAACTTGGGTGCTGGAAAGAATGTTGGAAACAGAGGCTTCCAAACTATTTAGTCTATAGCCAATAAAACTGAAGCCCAAAGAAATCCCCTAGAGATCTCATGGCCAGAGAGTGGCAGAGCTGGGAGTAAACAGCTCATCTAGTGTCACATACCCCGTACATCTGTGGAATCCTGATGTTTCCAGATCCCTTTCCTTGGTGCTCAGCGAAACACTGTTGTGTTTCCTTGAAATTCTCAGGCATTAATAACTGATACTTCAGCTCTGTTTTCAAAATATATGACTTAGGACATTTACAGTGTTTTAAATGTAAATATACTTACCAAAACAATCAGAATTTGCCAAGATGTCTTATCATTAAACCAGGTTGTTCTGAGTAGACAGTTGCTAGCTCACCCAGGATTACCACCTGTGTTAATAGCGATGATTGACATTGACTTTCAGCTCTTGCTGTGTATATGGGGAGGGTGGACTGGAGCAGGTGAGCATATGCTGCAAAGTATGATACTTTCCAGCAGTATTTTTGCAAATTACCATCACTTTCCTTTCTCCACATGTAACCTTAAAATGGAGAATTGTGCCTTTTCTTTTCATGGAAGTGAAATTTTATTCCCTAGATTACCACGGGCAAAGCACTTTGCTAAAGTGATTCTTTAGTTAAGTGTCCATGAAGTAGGGGTGCTGTGATGCTTCTGTGTTCAGGTGTGTCGTTAGGTGGGGCCCCATTAATGAAGAGCTGGCCAATTTCCTTTCATGCACAGATAGGACAGGGGAAAGTGCTGGCTAGAAGTCTGGGTCTGGCTTTCCACGCATCTTTTCATTTCATGTCCCCATGATTAGGAGATAGCATACCGTTTTCTTTCAGACTCACACATCTGAGAATGAAAGGGAACACTTACTAATTGATCAGGAGCAAGAGCTGTTAAAAAAAAAAAAGACTGTCCTGGAAACACGGGGAAATGTGGTCATGCTATCTTTGACAACCAGACAGGAATATCAGACCCCTACCTCCATTGCACAGCTAGGAAGACAGTTTTAGAGAAAAACACTTTGCCCAAGGTCATATTTAGGAAGTGGAACATCCAGAATTCCAAACCCGGACTGACTGGCCATTTGCTGTTTGCTCTCCACTCTCTTTTCCTGCCATTCAGCAGTTCCCAGATTATTTACAGAAACAGGCCATTTTGTGGCCATGATTGCAGGAATAAGGGTTGAATGTATGAGGAAAAGGGAGCTCTAGCTATTGCTTTGTGCCCCTGATTCATTGTGTGGGTGTTCAGTGTGTTGGAATGCCTCTGCAAGACCTCCGACCTCAGGGAGGGGCTCCCTCTTAGACACTCATATGCTCTCTCCCACGCAGAGCAGCACAGGCTCCTGAATTTCCATCTTTATTGCAGGCTTCTGCTTGATACATTCAACCTGATACTCCCAGCAGAAGGGATTATCTGCCCTGGTGGAAGTTCATGGCTTGTATTCTTGACTCATTGTCCATGTGGTTTCCTGGATTAGAAATATTCACTCTTCCACTTCCCACCCCCACTCATTTGTCCAGAGAGCCTTCCCGTCTTGCTCCTTGGTGACCTTCACAGTCTTCCAGGGCTTCATTACCTCTTGCTTAGACACTCTGAGGGGTTTCCCTTAAATATCTCTGCTCTGTTTTTGTTTTTTTTTTAACTTCTTACATTTCTTCCATTGCTTCTTATATCATCTTCCGGTAAACAAACCTGAAAACCTGATCATTGTGTAAGTTGGGCAGTTCCTATAGTGTCTTCTTTTGTCTATAGTTAATGTTCATTCTTCCCAGAATAATATACAATCTATTCCTTTGGGTGTGCTGGGAATGGGGGCTGTCAGTCTCTCTTGAAAGACAGAAAGAGAACAAGACAGGAGAGAAAGAGAAGAGAGGGAGGGAGGAAGAAAGAAAAAAAAAATGACTATCTCAGGGACACACTGTATAATACTTCTAGTTGCCCAAGTCACTCAGTTAGTTGAATCTGGCCTGCATGCTGCTTCCTGCAGCCCTGAGTCCGGGCATGTGGATGAGACTGCCTGGAGGAAGAGGCTCCTTTTTCTAGTTTGCATGAAAATGCCTCTATTTGCGACATCTCGTGCCCACCGCTCTTCAGCCATATGAGGATCAGTACCTTTAAAAAGTGTCTAGGGCCTTGCCTGGCAGTCCAGTGGTCAGGACTTCACCTTCAAGTTAAGGTCATGCAGGTTCAATCCATGGTCCCATATGCCTCACCACCGAAAATCCAAATGATGAAACAGAAACAATATGGTAACTAATTCAATAATTTTTTTAAACAGTGTATTGAGCTATCAGCTTCATATAAAAACAATTGTGTCCAGCTGCTCTGTTCAGGCAGGCTGTGGCCCTGTCTGTTTCCTGACAGGTTTTGTAAATCTCGAGGATGGAGACCATGTCTTCCTGGTACTTCCTCAACTTTAATTTGAGCATGGATCACTGGGGGTCTTGTTAAAAGGCAAGTTCTATTTGGTTCTGATGCTGCTGCTGCTAATCCACACTTTGAATGCTATGCTGAACTGCTTCAGTCATGTCCTACTCTTTGCAACCTTAAGGACTGTAGCCAGCCAGGTTCCTGTGTCCATGGGATTTTCCATACAGGGTCCTAAAATCTAATAGTGTTCATGGCATGGAGTAGGGGCTCTGTAACTAAACACTGAGTAGATAGGTAAATGGAAGGAACGAGGAGAGAAGGAAGGATGGAGGGGTGAAACCATATTTCACGGGGAAATATGAAAGATCCATTTTTCTAATGTATTTAGAGAGAAGATGTCAAGTCAAGGTAAATTGATAGAGGAAACTGGTGAATTTCTTTTCCTTCGGTAGTTTTTCACAATTGAAGGCCAGGCTATGAATTTATTAGAGGGGTTCTCTGTAATTTCTCTGCAAGCTTCACTGTAGCTCCAGTCATAAAGCTTGCACATAGACATATATAGATAAAGGGGGTGCAGCCCATGTTAGATAACTGCAGTAGAATGTTTGTCTGCTGTGATCTATACGTGATTTATGCGGAATTTAGGGTAGTGATCTTGTTAACTAGGCTTGAAGTCATTCATTCCAATATTTATTTGTTTTCTTCTAAGAAATGACAAGTATAGTCTTCGTCATTGGTGAGAGGCAAGCAGTAAGAGTAAACCCACTGTGTTTTGTTGGGCCATATAAATCTTCAAATTGCTTATCACATTTCAGAACTGGGGAAAGTCAGGCTGCCGAGAAGGAAGAGTCTTGGCTTACATAATGGAGCCAGCAATGGGCTGAGAGATTGACGGGTGCTTCATGGCTACGTGACCCTGGATAAGTCTGTCCAGGCCTCAGTGCTCTTGGCTGCACGTTCCATAGATCCACTGTGCGTTTGCTGTGTGCTTACCGTGTCTGAAGACTCTCTGCACAGGAGGATGTGTGTTGAATTCGGTGACCCCAAGCTCCTTCAGTTTGTCGCTATTTTTGTTTTCCCCCCTTTCTCTATAATTAGTAGACCATATTTTTTTCTTGAAGTTGAAATAGACTTTTTTTTTTCAGATTTTAAGATAAGATTTGTACAAAACAAAAGATGGAGGATCTTTGTTTAATCTGAGGAGAATTCTTGCTTTGTATTGCTGTTCAGGTCTTAATGGTGAACGTTGTTCCATACTTGGACTTTTTCTTGAAGCCTTTCTGCCAAAGGAAAAGCAGAAGAAATAGGAGAACACATTTTTGTTTTCTTAGCAGCCAGTGGGCAGGAGCACAAAGGCAGCACTCAGCTTTCTGACAGCATTGTCTTGAAAGATGTGTTTGTGGCAGTTTTCAAAGGGAGGCGTGCAGACAGTTGCGTGATCGTGAATACGTGACAGCTGGTGTTTGCTGGTGGGTTGAAGGTGGTGCTGTTTATGCTGCTTCTGAAGTTTTGAGTATTTTCTCAGGAAACTCAGCCTAAATATGTAGGCTTACCTACAGATTTAAAAATACAAGGGAAAGAGATTATCAGCCAGCCAGCTGTAAGTTTTCAAACTGCTCTGTGCTTTTCCTTTATGTCTTTACAAATGTGCTTTCATACCAACACGTATTAGAAGCAGCAGAGAACATGGGCAAATTACCACATAGGGAGTCATTTCTGATGTCTGTCTGCTCTCAGGTCACTGGTCAGGAAAAGTGATGTTGACTCACCCCATGGCAGTATTTCTGTGGTATTTGATGCTATCCTACCTTTAGATTTCAGATACCTGGAGCAAATAAATATTCTGGACCCAGCCTACTGACCTTCTCTTGAATTGATAGGTGTGACCCCCCTTCACCCCCATAACATGCAGAATGAAAAGATTTGTTAAAGGCTCAGTAGCAAAGAGAGCCAGTAACTAAAAACATTTCCATCAGATACTTATAAAAATAAAAGATTAATTTTATAGAGTGGCTACTGTGTTAAAAATAAAATTACAATGATTTGAAAGTATTTCTGTTGAGCCCAAAGGGGGAGAGCATTTCAGAAAAAGTGTAGGTTTTAAATTCATCATTTTCAGTCTGATGAATGTGCTGATTTGTTTTTCAAATAAATGTTTTAGGGCATGTAACTTTAAATCAAGTTTTTAAGTGCCGATACACACATATCCATACACACAAATCTGTACACAGACATAATCAGTGCTCAAAAACAGTGTGTTACAGTGATGACAAAAGTTAATATAAAGAAATAAACAGTTCTAAGAGCACTGGAAGAAAATCATAGAACGAATTAAGCAATAAAGATTCAGTAAAGTAATTTGCCGGGCTTCCCAGGTGGCTCAGTGGTAAAAAAAATCTGTCTGCATTCAAGGAGACCCCAGTTCGATCACTGGGTCAGGAAGATCCCCTGAAGAAGGGAATGGAAACCCATTCCAGTATTCTTGCCTGGAAAAAAAATCCATAGACAAAGGAGCGGGGCAGGCTAAAGTCTATGGGGTTATAAAAGAGTCAGGCATGACTTAACGACTCGACAACAAAGTCACATGATGAAATATGACAGAATTTCCTGATAGCTTATAAGTGATGTCAACAGGATGTGTGCCCTGGTGGCAAAAGAGTATGTCAAAGGGCAGAAATAGCTGCTCTAAGCCAAACTCATCCTGCATCAACTTACATTTCATATCTTTCTTACATATTCCTGGCCCCTGAAACCTCTACCTGGGAATATCCTACCAAGATTGAATAAGCAGTAGTCATCTTTGTAATTGTGTCTATAAAAATGGGTCTTGCAAGCATGTAAATGCTTCAATTAGCTAGAAAGTTATTTCTGTGAAAATATATTTTTTTAAAAACGCATGTTGAACTTCAGTTCAATTGCTCAGTTGTGTCTGACTCTGCGATCCCCTGAACTTTAACACGCCATGCTTCCCTGTCCATCACCAACTCCCAGAGCCTACCCAAACTCATGTCCATTGAGTCGGTGATGCATCCAGCCATCTCATCCTCTGTCATCCTATTCTCCTGCCCTCAATCCTTCCCAGCATCAGGGTCTTTTCAAATGAGTCAGCTCTTCGCTTCAGGGGCCAAAGTATTGGAGTTTCAGCTTCAACATCAGCCCTTCCAATGAACACCCAGGACTGATTTCCTTTACGATGGACTGGTTAGATCTCCTTGAAGTCCAAGGGACTCTCAAGAGTCTTCTCCAACACCACAGTTCAAAAGCATCAATTCTTCGGCACTCAGCCTTCTTCACAGTCCAACTCTCACATCCATACATGACCACTGGAAAAACCATAGCCTTGACTAGATGGACCTTTGTTGGCAAAGTAATATCTCTGCTTTTCAACATGCTATCTAGGTTGGTCATAACTTTCCTCCCAAGGAGTAAGCGTCTTTTAATTTCATGGCTGCAGTCACTATCTGCAGTGATTTTGGAGCCCCCAAAAATAAAGTCTGACACTGTTTCCACTGTTTCTCCATCTATTTGTCATGAAGTGATGGGACCGGATGCCATGATCTTCATTTTCTGAATGTTGAGCTTTAAGCCAACTTTTCCACTCTCCTATTTCACTTTCAGCTAAAGAGGCTCTTTAGTTCTTCTTCACTTTCTGCCATAAGGGTGGTGTCATCTGCATATCTGAGGTTATTGATATTTCTCCCAGCAATCTTGATTCCAGCTTGTGCTTCCTTCAGCCCAGCGTTTCTCATGATGTACTCTGCATAGAGGTTAAATAAGCAGGGTGACAATATACAGCCTTGACGTACTCCTTTCCCTATGTGGAACCAGTCTGTTGTTCCATGTCCAGTTCTAATTGTTGCTTCCTGACCTGCATACAGGTTTCTCAAGAGGCAGGTCAAGTGATCTGATCCACACAATCAAAGGCTGTGGCATAGTCAATGAAGCAGAAATAGATGTTTTTCTGGAACTCTCTTGCTTTTTCAGTGATCCAGCAGATGTGGGCAATTTGATCTCTGGTTCCTCTGCCTTTTCTAAAACCAACTTGAACATGTGGAAGTTCATGGTTCATGTATTGCTGAAGCCTGGCTTGGAGAATTTTGAGCATTACTTCACTAGTGTGTGAGATGAGTGCAATTGTGTGGTGGTTTGAGCATTCTTTGGCATTGCCTTTCTTTGGGATTGGAATGAAAACTGACCTTTTCCAGTCCTGTGGCCACTGCTGAGTTTCCAAATTTGCTGGCATATTGAGTGCAGCACTTTCACAGCATCATCTTTCAGGATTTGAAATAGCTCAACTGGAATTCCATCACCTCCACTAGCTTTGTTCATTGTGATGCTTTCTAAGGCCCACTTGACTTCACATTCCAGGATGTCTGGCTCTAGTTGAGTGATCACACCATCGTGATTATCTGGGTTGTGAAGATCTTTTTGTATAGTTCTTCTGTGTATTTTTGCCACCTCTTCTTAATATCTTCCGCTTCTATCAGGTCCATACCATTTCTGTCCTTTATCGAGCCCATCTTTGCATGAAATGTTCCCTTGTTATCTGTAATTTTCTTGAAGAGATCTCTAGTCTTTCCCATTCTATTGTTTTCCTCTATTTCTTTGTACTGATTACTGAGGAAGGCTTTCTTATCTCTCCTTGCTATTCTTTGGAACTCTGCATTCAAATGGGTATATGTTTCCTTTTCTCCTTTGCTTTTTGCTTCTCTTCTTTTTCTCAGCTATTTGTAAGGCCTCCTCAGACAGCCATTTTGCTTTTTCACATTTCTTTTTCTTGGGATGGTCTTGATCCCTGTCTCCTATACAGTGTCATGAACCTCTGTCCATAGTACATCAGGCACTCTGTCTATCAGATCTAGTCCCTTAAATCTATTTCTCACTTCCACTTATAATCATAAGGGATTTGATTTAGGTCATACCTGAATGGTTAAGTGGTTTTCCCTACTTTCTTCAATTTGAGTCTGAATTTGGCAATAAGGAGTTCATGATCTGAGCCACAGTCTGCTTCTGGTCTTGTTTTTGCTGACTGTATAGAGCTTCTCCGTCTTTGGCATCAAAGAATATAATCAATCTGATTTTGGTGTTGGCCTTATGGTGATGTCCATGTGTAGAGTCTTCTCTTGTGTTGTTGGAAGAGAGTGTTTGCTATGACCAGTGCATTTTCTTGGCAAAACTCTATTAGTCTTTGCCCTGCTTCATTCCACATTCCAAGGCCAAATTTGCCGGTTACTCCAGGTGGTTCTTGACTTCCTAATTTTGCATTCCTACTACTAAGTTGCTTCAGTCGTGTCCGACTCTGTGCCACCCCATAGACGGCAGCCTAGCAGGCTCCCCGATCCCTGGCATTCTCCAGGCAAGAATTCTAGTCCCCTATAATGAAAGGACATCTTTTTTGGGTGCTAGTTCTAAAAGATCTTGTAGGTCTTCATAGAACTGTTCAGCTTCAGCTTCCTCAGCGTTACTGGTCAAGGCATAGACTTGGTTTACCGTGATATTGAATGGATTGCCTTGGAAACAAACAGAGATCATTCTGTCATTTTTGAGCTCACATCCAAGTATTGCATTTTGGACTCTTGCTGACTCTGATGGCTCCTCCATTTCTTCTGCGATTCATTACCCCCTGGAGCTTAAAACTGATAAAAAGATGAATGAATGTACATTTATAAAGACATAACTTACAGAACACATCCTACAGGAAAATGGCTACTGATAAGATGTATGAATTATGATCAGTAGGAGATAATTACTCAAAGCTGTTCCTATCCACGTAAGGCAGAGGGTATGGCATGTACCAATGTCGTGCAGTGCAAAGAACCACGGTCCATTAGAAACACTGGAAAAACTCTCTTGTGGCTGCAGTGCTGAGAATGAGAGGGAGCATAGCGTGAGGTATGGCTGAAGACACAAGTTGGGGAGAGATAATAAAGAGGCAGTCCAGAAATAAGCTGAAGTACCCTTCAGCATCTCTGGCATAGCATAGTTCTTAAGTCACCTCTCACATCTTCCTCTCAACATCAGTAAAAATCCTGGCAGAGAAAATGATTGTTAAAATAAAATAAATGGACTGAGTATTAGCCATGGTGCATTTTTCTTCTTTTTCACTTCATCCCTAGAGCACAAAGGGGAATAAAGGTTAGCAATGAAATGCTGAGCTGTAAATAACAAAATTTCAGCATAGAGACAGTGATGAACTCCAACAAATATCTAATATAAGAAAAGAGTAATGGAATCAAAATTTAGCCTCTTGATTCCCATTTTGATCACAAATCTATGCACTGCTGTGAAGGTCACTGGAGAACAGGTTTGTTTGCCTTTGAATCTGTCGAATCGATGGTGGCAAAACAAAAAGTAGAAGAGAGAAGTGATCCTAAGAATTGCTCTTGTAAGGATGGTGCTGTCTTA
Organism: Ovis aries; assembly: GCF_016772045.2. NCBI lineage: Eukaryota > Metazoa > Chordata > Mammalia > Artiodactyla > Bovidae > Ovis > Ovis aries. The sequence goes on along the minus strand of NC_056058.1, from coordinate 21,804,112 downwards.
GGTTTTCTTGGGTAACCAGCATGAATTTTACATTTTATGACTCTCTTTCTCCTGATTGTGGAGACTGGCCCCAGAAATGTCATCCCTCTTACTCTATAGCCGATAAAGTGAGTACAGTTAATTGGAACATTTAAGCTGACTGTATCTTCCCAGCTCTCAAGGTGTCTTCCTTACAGAATTTTCTGATTTACTTCATACTGATTATCATGATAATACCTTGGATTTATCTCTTGCAAATGCCTGTTTATATTCTTGTTTTTTCATTGTTCTTTGGCAAACGCTATTCTAATTAATACTCACATTTTGAGGTGGCTCGAGAACTGATTTCATGTCTTCTCCCCGTATAGTTTTCTTCACAATACAGAGTCTCTAATACATTACAGTTAGTTGATAAATATGCTAGTATTGACTTCCTGCTGAGTGGTCTCTGCTGGGTTCTTTAACCTTGCCTGAGGAAGAAAGACCAATGGTTACTGGTTATATAGGTTTAGTAACAAATGCCAAGTCTTACGCTGTAGCATTAGAGAGTCCACTGCTCTGCTTCCAAATCCTGTTGTGACATGTTGGGCTTGTGTTTATAGTCCTTAAGTTACCAACTCTGAATCAGTGAAGACATAACTGTGCTTGTGGTATTAAGTAGAATTTCCTAGTAAGAATGGTGCCCACCTTTAAAATTTTTTCCTGTAGTAATAAGATTGGCCTGTAATTTTATCATGAAGGAGAGAGTCGGAGAATGAGGGAGCCAGGGAGAGAGAGAGAGACTCTGTCTGTAAACTGAGTGCCTGTTGATCTTATGAAGTTATGATCTTATGTCTTTGTCCTTTGTTCCGGTTAGCCAGAACTTGAATGGTCAGATTGTTCACATTTCATTTATTAGCTTTTTTTTTTTGTCATATGATTTAATAGTAGCATGACCTTATGATAGAGCATATGAACCAAGATGTTTTGAGCATAAAAGGGGCACATCTGTAATTATCTAGAAATGAAAATTACCATTGGAAGCTGTAGGGTCACCTTGTCATTACTGTCTTTTCCCCTTTAACTTCTTACTTCGCTTGTGAGCCACCCTGTCTGACTTCCAACAGAGGCAATAAGGGCTTTGCCGTGGTTCTGTTGCTCGTGGCCTGTGTGGCTCTGCTGAATGTTTTCTGGCTTTGTATCAGTGGAGCATCGCTCCAAGAGACAAGAAAGATGCTGTCATCTCCCAGCAAAGGCTCTATCTGTTTTTCTGTGATATGCATGCAGACACTCTCCTGGAAGCTAATCTGAGTCAAGCAGCAACTTTGTTCTCCAAGTTTAAGTTGTCACCGTACTGTGATGATACAAATGCTGTGGCATCAGTCGGTGTGACTTCATGCCACGTGCTTCTCTCAAGCCAGTCCTCATAGACTTAGACTTTCTAAAAAATCTCAGCTTGTGGGTAACTATACTAATATTTCCAAAGTCAGCCCCTATTTTATGCCATACATTCTGCTGCTTTCTTACATTATATTTAATAATTTTTCTAAAATCTGTAAGCTGAGTGTCATTTCCACACGTGAAATCTGAAGTAAAAGAAGAGCAGAGAGATTATGAAAATTGCCTCATCAGTAAAATGTAGGTTCTGGTTTCCATATTATTATAGAGCCGTCAGCCTCTAAATCCATATTCTTTCTGCTAAACCCTGATATCTCTTTAATTAACAAGTACCAACAGCTTGTAATAATAATATAGTAATGTCTCACTTTTAGTTGTTACCTCAGAGAAGTCATATTCTGTAAATCAATGAATAAACCATGGTGGATCAAACGGTAAAAATCTACCTGCAATGCAGGAGACCTGGGTTCAATCCTTGGGTTGGGAAGATCCTCTGGAGAAGAGAATGGCAACTCATTCCAGTATTCTTACCTGGAGAATCCCATGGACAGAGGAGCCTGTTGGGCTATGGTCCATGGGATCACACAGTTAAGCATGACTAACACTTTCACTTTCATGAATAAGCTGTTTTGTTTATTTTCACATAACTTATGACCATTACCAAGTCATAAATTAGGAAAACCCAACAGTCACAAAATTAGTAAGTTCTCAAGTTTGGGTAGATAATTGAAAAATCATTGATCCTGAAATTGTCAACGCAGCAGCAGCTGCATAAGGGTTAACCTGTTTCCCGTGCTTTTTCTCCATGAAGATGAACTAACAAGGTTTTGTTCTCTTCTAAAAAAGATTATTTCAGAGCGTAGGATGCTTTATTATGATCATACACTATTAGTGTTCTCAATTCTATAAATATATGCTTTGAAATATAGCCGTGAGGTAGACTTTCAGCACCTTATCAACAAAGAAAGGAAGTATGTACCTAAATTACCATCACCACACTGACAATTTGCAACTTTAAAATATTCAAAAAGTTTGAAATAAGTTGATCCCTACTTTATGGAAAATTTAATATGAAAAGTAATGTTTTTATCTTATTGCAAGAAAATGTTTCCAGTTCTAATACTGAACACATACTGAAGAATGAAAATAGCAAAACCCCAGAGTGAAAAAAAAGAAAAAAATACAAGTCTCTTTCAACATTTCTGCTCTCAGAAGTGAGCAGGATTAAAATATATTTCCCCAACAGCCTTTATTTCTTATTAAAGGAGGGGCACACGCGCGTGTATATTAAAGAAACGATGAGGTCTCCCCGCCAAAACCTTTTTCAACACCTCTGATGAGAATGCTCAAGCAAAGTTATGACTATTCCAGTTGGTCAGTTCTCTAGGGAAATGCATACAGGCAAACACTCATCCACTCGATACTAGTGATACACATCTCAACTGCAGTGGACACTGGAAAGTCCTCTCTATTAAGTTTCCTTAAGATAATCAAGGCCAGGACTTTTCTGGTGGTCCAGGGGTTAAGACTTTGCCTCCAGTGCAGGTGGTCTGGGTTCGATCCCTGGCTGGAGAGAGAAGATCCCACATCCCTCAGGGCCAAAAAACCAACACGTAAAAAGAAGCAATGTTGTAACAAATTCGATAAAGACTTTAAAAATGGTCCACATTAAAAAAAAATCTTAAAGTTTATCAGGGCCAATTATGTTGAGGGTCCTCAATTCTTTGTTGTATTGCCCTCCACTCAGTTCAGTTCAGTTGCTCAATCGTGTCTGACTCTTTGAGACCCCATGGACTGAGCCTGCCAAGCTTCCCTGTCCATCACCAACTCCCGGAGCTTGCTCAAACTCATGTCCATAGAGTTGGTGATGCCATCCAACCATCTCATCCTCTGTCATCCCCTTCTCCTCCTGCCTTCAATCTTTCCCAGCATCAAGGTCTTTTCCAATGAGTCAGCTCACCACATCAGGTGGCCAAAGTATTGAAGCTTCAGCATCAGTCCTTCTAATGAATATTCAGGACCAATTTACTTTAGGATTGACCGGTTTGATCTCCTTGCAGTCCAAAAGACTGTCAAGAATCTTCTCCAACACCACAGTTCAAAACCATCAGTTCTTCAGTGCTCAGCTCTCTATGGTCCAACTCTCACATCCGTACATAACTACTGAAAAAATCACAGCTTTGACTAGAAAAACCATAGCCTTGACTAGACGGACCTTTGTTGGCAAAGTAATGTGTCTGCTTTTAATATGCTGCCTAAGCTTGTCATACCTCTTTTCCCAAGGAGCAAGCTTCTTTTAATTTTATGGCTGCAGTCATCATCTGCAGTGATTTTGGAGCCCAAGAAAATAAAGTCTGTCGGTGTCTCCATTGTTTCCCCACCTATGTGCCATTAAGTGGTGGGACCAGATGCTGTGATCTTAGTTTTTTGAATGTTCAGTTTTAAGCCAACTTTTCACTCTCTCTTTCACTTTCATCAAGAGGCTCTTTAGTTCTTCACTTTCTGCCATAAGGGTGGTGTCATCTGCATATCTGAGGTTATTGATATTTCTCCCAGCAATCTTGACTCAAACTTGTGCTTCATCCAGCCCAGCATCTCATGTGATGCACTCTGCATATGAGTTAAATAAGCAGGGTGACAATATACAGCCTTGACATACTCCTTTCCCAATTTGGAACCAGTTCAATGTCCATTTCTAACTGTTGCTTCTTGATCTGCATACGGATTTTTCAGGAGGCAGGCAAAGTGGACTGGTATTCCCATCCCTTAAGAATTTTGCAGTTTGTTGTGATCCACACAGTCAAAGACTTTCCCTAGTCAATGAAGCAGAAATAGATGTTTTTCTGGAACTCTCTTGCTTTTCCTATGATCCAATGGATGTTGGCCATTTGATCTCTTGTTCCTCTGCCTTTTCTAAATCCAGCTGGAACATTTGGAAGTTCTCAGTTCATTTACTGTTGGAGCCTAGCATGGAGAATTTTGCACATTACTTTACTAGTGTGTGAGATGAGTGTGATTCTGTGGTAGTTTGAACATTCTTTGGCATTGCCTTTCTTTGGGATTGGAATGAAAACTGATCTTTTCAAGTCCTGTGGCCACTGCTGGGTTTTCCAAATTTGCTGGCATATTGAGTGCAGCACTTTCATAGCATCATCTTTTAGGATTTGAAATAGCTGTAGCTTTGTTCATAGTGATGCTTCCTAAAAGGCCCACTTGACTTCACATTCCAAGATGTCTGGCTCTTGATAAGTGATCACAGCATTGTGGTTCATCCATGTCATTAAGATTGTTTTTTTATAGTTCTTCTGTGTATTCTTGTCACCTCTTCTTAATATCTTCTGCTTCTGTTAGGTTCATACCATTTCTGTCCTTTATTGTGTCCATCTTTGCATGAAATGTTCCCTTGGTATCTCTGATTTTCTTGAAAAGATGTCTAGTCTTTCCCATTTTAATATTTTCCTCTATTTCCTTGCACTGATCACTGAGAAAGACTTTCTTATCCCTCCTTGCTATTCTTTGGAACTCTGCATTCTAATGGATATATCATTCCCTTTCTCCTTTGCCTTTAGCTTCTCTTCTTTTCTCAGCTATTTGTAAGGCCTCCTCAGACAGCCATTTTGCCATTTTGCATTTATTTTTCTTGGGAATGGTTTTGATCACTGCCTCCTATACAAAGTTATGAACCTCTGTCCTTAGATCTTAAGGCACTCTGACTATCAGATCTAATCCCTTGAATCTATTTGTCACTTCCACTGTGTAATCATAAGGGATTTGATTTAGGTCATACCTGAATGGTCTAGTGGTTTTCCCTACTTTCTTCAATGTAAGTCTGAATTTAATGGTTCAGACAATAAAGAGTCTGCCTGCAATGCAGGAGACCCAGATTCAATCCCTGGGTCAGGAAGATACCCTAGAGAAGAAAATGCCAACCCATTCCAGTATTCTTGCCTGGGAATTCCCGTGGACAGAAGAACCTGTGGGCTACAGTCCATGGAGTTGCAAAGAGTTGGACATGACTGAGCGACTTTCCTTTCCTTTTCTCGGCAATAGAGAGTTCATTATCTGAGCCACAGTCAGCTCATGGTCTTTTTTTTTTTTTTTTTTTGCTGACTCTATAGAGCTTCTCCATCTTTGGCTGCAAAGAATATAATCAGTCTGATTTTGGTATTTACTGTCTGTGCTATCCACGCATAGAGTCTTCACTTGTGTTATTGGAAGAGGATGTTTGCCTTGACCAGTGTGTTCTCTTCGCAGAATCTGCTCTCCGCTAATGAATATCTAAAATATAACACCTATAAAAGATGCCATCGTTTTGAATCTTCCCTTGACTAAATGGCCGTGTAAGGTGGTTAAATCAAGGTTTGACCACCCTGAAAGGTGGACTTGCTCTGAAGAGTTGGTTAAACAGGGCTTCCAGGCTCTGTATACACCATGTGCTGCTAGCTGCACATAGTTAAGGGTCCAGAGCTTTTAGGTGAGCAGTCGAATTGCTGTCTTTGTTAGGAATACTGCCTTGTTTACATGGCCCAAATTAATTTGCAACATACAAGAATTTCATTGCTCTGTTTATCTAAGTTTCAAAAGAGAATGATAACCTTCCCTTCCATGGTTATACATGTACTGTTTACAACACTAATAAAATGCTTAGGCCTTTACCTTCTTTAGAGATGCAATGAAGTAAATATGCATAGAAGTTTAGAAAAGTGAGTATTTAAGGTAGTTTTAAATTTTGTCCTGAAAGTATATTGCAGTAGAAAGAGCATGTATGGTCTGTTAGAAGCTCTAACTCTGGAGCTCTCCCTGCGTCTTACTGGTTGTGAGTGCTTGTGTATTATGTAAATGTGTGTGTGTGTTTGTCACTCAGTCGTGTCTGACTCTGTGACCTCATGGACTGTAGCCCAGCAGGCTCCTCTGTCCATGGAATTTCCCAGGCAAGAATATTGGAGTGAGTTGCCATTTCCTGCTCCAATGTATAATAATACATAATTATAATGTAACATGACATGATGTTATTGTAGAAAAACCCACTATGCATAGGATTTAAGCTACAGTACCAAAATTCAAGTTGATGTAAGTAGGCTATTTTCCAGTGGGATATATGGATATATAAGGCACATGTTCTGTTAACTGACTTTGTTGGGGTTAAATTGTAGTCTTCCCTATGTCTTTCAATAGGAAGACGTCCTTTGGCTTGATTTTGACCTTCCTCATAGAATAAGTAGCAACTTGCTTGGCTCACTGTATTGCTTAGTGATTCTTCCTGTTGGGGGCTTTTCCTCAAATGCTGGCTTCTGCCTCAGCAAAAATAACCTCACAGTTGAACTTTTCAAGAAGGCACCCTTTCTCCCATTTATGCTGCTCTCCAGCCTGTTCCCAATGTGTCTTGTAACTCTTGCGTCACGATTTCTTGTATCTCTGTGTTTAATTTTATTTTGTTCATATAGCATTGGCCCCTAGTTCTGCAAAGGTCTGGTTTCACCCTCTTCAGGATATCATGCTTCCACTATAACTAACTTTTCTTATCTTTATTGTCTTTGGGTGATCAATAATTGATTTTAAAAATTAAACACCAAATATCTGTTGAGGGATCACAGCAGATGTCAGTCATACAAGATCCTTCACAGGAACTGATGCCATGTCCAATCTCCCTCCACTCTGCACCACAGGCTTTCATACAGGTGTGTGTATGTGTGGAGGGGGTATGTAGACCACAGGTGTATCTCCCTACGAAAATATCAAAATAGCCAATACAGTAGATAAGATTTAGAGTGGACTGAAGTTAACAGTGAGAAAATAAACAAGAAAGAGAATAATTATTACAATGGTGATGAAAGCATTGTTCTAGTTATTTATGCCAATCAAGAAATTAAAGCAAAACAAAATCAAATAAGCAAACAAAAACTTTGTTATTCAAAGTTTTCATCCTCCTAGCATAACAGGTGGCAGTGCAGGCTCATGAATAAAGTACTTCCAAAATATATTTCTAGCTGCTGATCATTTCTTTAGAGAAAGAATGAATAAATGGATAAAGTTAAAGTGTGTCCAACTGTTTACGACCCCATGGACTATACAGTCCATGGAATTCTCCAGGCCAGAATACTGGAGTGGGTAGCCTTTCCCTTCTCCAGGGGATCTTCCCAACCCAGGGATCGAACCCAGGTCTCCTGCATTGCAGGCAGATTCTTTACCAACTGAGCTATCAGGGAAGGAGTAATGATGTTAGTTACCAAACAGTTTTAAAAGATCAGACCTTTCCTCACTCCCTTGAAGGAATTAGACGTGTCATATATGCACTCCTTTAGAAAGTGAATAGGCTTACAGAAGCAAGAATTGATTTGATTAATACAGGTAGTGCAGCATTTCTCAGCTGGGATATTTTTACCTTCCACTCCAGGAGGCATGCGGCAATGTCTGAAAACATTCATGATTGTCACACATAGCAGTTACATCTAATTAGTAAAAGCCAACATGCAACCAAACATCCTACGTGTGTAAGTTGACCCCCTTCACATATCTACAGAAACACACACACGGACACACACACACACCAAATAATTTTCCAGCCCCAAATGTCAATAACACCGAGGTTGGGAAACCCGAGAGAGCCCGATACAGTCCTCAGAATCTGACTCTGTAGTCTTTCCCTAAAGGCATCATAAAAATTACAGTTAATATTTTCTAAGCCCCCTTACAGGGCATAATTCATTCAGAAAACCTTTATTAGAAATTCTTATGGGCGTGTAAGATATGTCCCTTCTCGACTTCTTCTGCAATATAATTGGACATGTTGGAGAGATGTTGTTAGTGCTGAGTCCTGGGATTTTTTTGTAAAAGATTATATAACCACTTACCCATTTACCAAAAGTTCCTCTTGGTAGACACAAGAAGGACTCAGTCTCAACACTGTGACAGGGGCTAGAATCAGAAGGTTTTAATAATTTTGCTTCCATTAAATTCTCAGTCATCGGTGAGATAATTGTGCAGATTACTTGCAATACATTTTTTCTCATCCAGTCATTCTTGAAATTGACCCCTTGCTGTGTATAGACATGCATGATTATTGGGTAGCTTTGGGTGCCATCTGGGACACATAATTTATACTTTTAGCTGTCAGGAACTTGGAATTAATGGAATGTTATGCCTTCTACCGTATCTCAGAAAGTAAGTTTCAGAAGAGGTTAAGCATAGAGATAAAACTGTAAGGTACAGAAAGAGTGGAAGGGTCTCCTAATGAGCTGCCACCCTGATGGAGAGCAGCGGTAGAGATAACTTGTTTAAGCTGTTCCCAGACCATACTCCCTTTACTTAGATTTCTTACTCTCCTCCAGTGCTTGATTCTAGTTCTTGATTTCCAGTTGTTTCATATGAACAGTGCTGTGTGTGTGTGTGGCGGGGGGGGAATGTACTCAGTTGCTCAGTTGTGTCTGACTCTTTGCAACCCCATAGACTGTAGCTCACCAGGCTCCTCTGTCCATGGCATTTTCTAAGCAAGAATATTGGAGTGAGTTGCCTTTTCCTATTCCAGGGGATCTTACCAACGCATGGATCGAACACACATCTCTTCATCTCCTGCACTGGCAGGCAGATTCTTTACCACTATACCACCTGGGAAGACCACATGAACAATACTATTGATATAGTATTAGGATTAATAACTATTATAAGTATTAGTGTTACCATTTAATAACATTTGAGCATCTACTGAAGGCCATTTACTTAATGTTTTATTTATATTTTCCCAAAGAGAAATGTTTTAAACAACCCAGAGAGACATGTTCCCTTTGTTATTGAAGGAGACAGTGCTGATGTGTGCATGCTCAGTCATGCCTGACTCTTTGTGACCCCATGGACTATAACCGGCCAGCCTCCTCTGCCCGCGAGATTCCCCAGGCAAGAATACTGGAGTGGGTTGCCACTTCCTTCTCCAGGGGATCTTCGTGACCCAGGGATTGAATCTGGGTCTCCTGCATTGCACGCAGACTTTTTACCATATGAGCCACCAGGGAAGCCCCTGAAGGGGACAGTGAAGTTTTTGTAAGCTGTTTCGTTTTACAGGGTTACAGAGCTTGTAAGTGTCACATTTTCATTCAAGCTTAGGTTTGTCTGATTCTGTACATAGGCAGTGGTCCTTATCTCTAAGTGATTACTATACTAGAGTTCGTGGTGATTTATTTGAACATTCCAACAGTCTTTATGTTTTATTATTTTTTGTTTCTATCAGGCAGGTCATAAGTTTTGTGCTTTAGAAGGGGAGGCTTCGAAATCAAAATACTATATTCCAGTTACATATTTTGGTAAAGGCACAATAAGGACTAGGATCATTAATTTAACATCGGCAGATAGCCATCAAGAACATGTAACATTTTCCTGAATCCTGTTGACAGTCACTAATTATAATCTTCAATTATGTGTGCATGTGACACCCCAGTTACATACATCTGTTGAAGACATTTACTCTTGAAAAGAACCTTTACCTCCTTGGAGGACAAACTTACGAATCCTCTTGAAATTACTAACTACTATTACTACTCCTATACTAATTTATTTAAGATCTTATGATTGAAGGTTTTACCTTAAATACATATATATAATTTTATATATTGCTTGCACCATTAGTGTGCACACCCTTGAAATGTCATAGTTCAGTGTTTTAATGGTAAGGACAACTGTAGTATAGAGTTTCGTTAAAACAAAGTGAACAATTAAATTGCACAGTTTATTTACTTAAATGTTCTTCCACATTTTGTGTTTTTTTTTCCCCTCTGATGATTTTGTGACATGTGCCTAAATATTCACAAGCTACTGCAAAAGGGTAAACTGAAAAGTGTGTTTCTCTCCATTACCAGACCCTAAAGAACAGTCCCTGGAGTTACCCATTTGTGAATCTAATCTTTCCAGAAATATTTTTTGTATATAGATGGGCATAGATATAGTCATAGATATACACACCTTTACAAATATATATACACATATACACATATTGGTGTATGTATGTTCTCTTCTTTTTGGCTATGAATGTGAGTATATTATATAAACACTCTTGTACTTTAGTTTCTTTCACTTGGTAACATCTCTTAAAACACTGCATACTGACAGATACAGAGTTATCTCATTCCTTTTGAGGACTGCAGGATGAATTGCTGAATAGACATTGAGATTTTTCTTTGGAAAACCAGACCAAGAAGCACTGTAGCTGTTTAGAATCAACTTTTAATTCCTTTTACATATATTTTCATTTGTTTCAGTTTGTAGCTCATGCCAGTCATGTTCTTTCATGACTCTCCACACTCCAAAATTTGATTTTATTTGTTGTTTGTTACCATCATTTTTCTCCATCTCCTCATATCACAATGAATTGGTTTCCCTAAATGTCAAAACTGTCACTTAAATGCTGTTTAGAAAGCTCTCAGGCTTTGCAAGTAGTGTTAAACTCATTACTCATTTCTCTGGAAATAGTGTTTCATACAAGTGACTATGTCTTGATTATATATTTCCTAGCAAAAGTAAAAAGACAGAAGATTATGTTGCCGCCCTCATCAATCTTCAGACTCAAAAAAAAAAAAAAATCAGAAACAGCCATTGTTATTTTGCTTATATAATTGTTTAGAGGCCATATGTTATCAATAGATTAAAATTAAGAACATTAATTTTTCTCCTGTTCTTAGAAATGTTTATGGAAGGCCCTCCATTTCCTAGGCATAATGCCATGTGTCAAGGATTCATTTTAAGAAAAATTCCCAACTCCCGCCTTCCATGAAGGAGACAAGCAAGTCAGTGAAAAATAATAGCACATGGTTTTGTATAATCCAGGTACGCACTGAATACTGTGGGAATCTGAAGAGGTGTGTAGCCATGTAGGGGTCAGAGGAAGGCTTACTAATTAGGTAATGCTTGATTTGAATCTTAATGGCTGAGTCCTTTAAGTCAGACAGAGAAAGGATTGGGGAAGGAGTGATATAAGAGGTAGAGAAGAAACGAAAGATTGAAGCAGAGGAATTAGTTCAGTCCAAAGCAAGAAATAAATTTGGGAAACTCCAAGTTTGTATAACTGAAGCATACTACGTGTGTGATGGCTACAAAGAAATCCAGGGAGGGTCATGGATCTTCATGCCAAGGAGCTTTGAGCAGCTTACGTTTTAAGGCTGGGAGCAATGAGAGCAGATTTTAACTCCGGCAGCTGTATGGCAGATGGACTTGAGAACGATGAGAGTGGGCCATTTCAGAAGCTACTGAAATAGTCCAGGCCAGATCTGATGAGACACACATCTGAGCTTTGGCAGGGATGATGAAGGGAAAGAAAGCTTGAGATTTATCTAGAAATTAAACAGACAGATTTTAATGCACTTCTGAGTCATTCAGTAAGAAGGTAGCCACGACCTACGGGCTAGTAGATTCTGTCCTAAATATGGAGGATCGATGGAAGGTATGAAGAAAAGAGGCAAATTATCAAATAAGAGCAACTATTTTCCATGCTGCATTGGAAGTTTATACTAGTGCAATGAGGACAGAGAGAGTAATGATTCTCTCTGGGGAACTGCCAGTCTCAGCTCGGCTGGAGCCTTGCATGTGAACAGCATGGAAAGGAGTCAGGGAACAGAGCCCAGAGGCTTTACATGCCTCATTAAGAGTTTGGACTTTATCCTCTAGGCAAGGCAAGCAATTGACGAGTTTTAAGGCAGACATGCCCTTTAAAAAGTTTCCCGTAAGAATCTAGTGCAAGACAAATTAGAGGTGGGCAAGACCTGAGGCAGGAAGAACAGCAAAATAGAGCAGTTTAATAATTATAGGTGGGGTGACAATTACTAAAGAAATGGCAGGAATGGAGGTCAGGACACAGATAAGACATGTTATGATTTAGCACCAGTAATACTCAGTCGTGAACTCAAGGAGTGAGTGGAACAACACAACTGAGGCTGACTCCCAAATTCTGCAGTGATCAACTGGGTGAGCAGGGGCAGGGACCCCACAGAAGGGGCCGTGCTACTGGGGAATGTGTGAGGTTTTGGTTCTGTTGAATTTTAGGAACCTGTGCGAACACCAACTGGAGAAGCTGGCAGGCTGAATTTAGGTGACTGTCAGCAGTGTCATCTGGTGAAAGATACAAAAAGATATGAGAATTATGGTGTGTAGTTGGCAGTTGTATCTATGAAGGTGTTATCACAGTGTGCAAGGAAAATGTGTAGACTGTAGAGTAAGGCCAAAAGAAGTTGCTCAATAAACTTCTGAGAAACTTCCCCATGGTGGGCAAGGCCACGTGACCTCCGCCTAAACATGCCTTCAACTTCATGGCTTCAGCCAGATAGATCTGGTTCAGTTTTTCAGATACGCCAACCTTGGTCCCATTCAGGGCCACTGAACTAACAGATTTTTTTCCCTCCAGAAAATGTTATGCTTAATGGCTACTTCCTCAGAGACGGCATCTCTGACCTCCATGTATCACTTGCCCCTTTCACATCCCTGTCATCTTCCCCCTAGTTTATTATCTTCTGTCACCTTCCCCTAATGTATTATCTTCATGATTTTGATTTATCACTTACTTAGTATCCTATTGCCTCTCCTAATTCTCTCCATCTTAAATCACCCTGAAATAGGATCCTGCCTGTCGATTTTGCCATGTACTTCCAGCCACAGATTTTTTCCTGAGATGACAGCTTGAGAAATATTTGAACTATGTTAGAATGCCAGATTCCTTACACCAGATGTGGCTTTATTTTTATATATGTGAGCTAAGAGTCGGACACAACTGAGCGACTTCACTTTCACTTTTCACTTTCATGCATTGGAGAAGGAAATGGCAACCCACTCCAGTGTTCTTGCCTGGAGAATCCCAGGGACGGGGGAGCCTCATGGGCTGCCGTCTATGGGGTCGCACAGAGTCGGACACGACTGAAGCGACTTAGCAGCAGCAGCAGCAGCAGCAAGATATGTAACTGTTGACTTTATTCCTATTTTGACTATATGGCCACTTACAGAGAGACCATGACAATTGTTTTAAGTTCTTACATCTTATATATGATTTTTTGTCTTAACAACATATTTTACTACAGTACCTGACTTCAAATGCTTTATAGTTAGATTTTATCATCTAATGGAGATGTTGATTATCTTCAGACTTGAGTCAGAATCTCATTATTTGCCACACATGAACCACAAAACTTTTGACAGTTCTTTTCCAAAATTGATTAAATTTTACTTGGCGTATGCTTTCTATTTTTGAATTATTTTGTGCATCAAAAATTTTAAAAAAGCACTTATTTAAAATATAAGGTATAATAATAACAAACATTTTTGGACTTATCATCCAACTTAAACCAGATCATCATCAATAAATGGTTCTTTGTATTTCTCCCCTAACCTACAACTGTTGCCTCAGCATAGTATCTATTATGTTATATTGGGTTAGAGCACATCATTTTCCAGCTTTAAACACAAAATTCTTTCATGTTAGTATGTATGCCTTAAAACTATTTTAATTCATTCATTCATTAACTTGTTAATGAATGAGTCAATTATATGTATTGAGCTTTTTAAAAATGATGCCACACTGTATAGAACTCTCTGCAGCATGGTTTTATTGCTCAACATTGCTTTTCTAAGATTCCCTCATATTATTTTGCATTATTATAGTCCATTAATTTTTACTATTGTTTAATATTCCATTGTGTTAGTTTACCATAATTTACTTACCTAGACTTCTGCTAATGGTTTTTTTTGTTAGTTTGTTGGTTTCAGTTTTAAGGTTTTTACTGTTACTGTCTTGCTATCACAGCAATATTGACATGGTTGTTCTTGATAGCCTCCCTAGTGCAAAAGCTGTCTACGGTCAAAGTATCTTTGTTGAACGATCAGTTTCATTTTTCTTTGGTTGTTTTATTTTTAGTACTTCAAAGATTAAAAATATTCTTTTGTAAAAGAGATAAAATTAATTTTTAAGACAATGAAAAAGATATTAAATCCGCCCTGTTTTTTTAAAGTCTTTATTGAACTTGTTACAATATTTCTTCTGTTTTTTGTTTTTGCTGTCTTGATCATAAGGCATATGGGATCTTAACTCCCTGACCAGGGGTTAAATCCACTCCTCTTGCATTGGAAGGCAAAATCCTAATCAATAGACCACCAGGAAAATCCCTAAGCCTGAATTTTAATTAGGTTTATCACAAGTAAATTTACTCTGTCAACTTGCTATTAAAACATGTCAATACCAAGCTCCCTCTCTGTCTTTCCCCTGCCCCACCTTGGTAACCATAAGTTCATTCTCTGAATCTGGTTCTGTTTTGCAAGTTCACATTTTTTAAGATACTGCATATGAACAATATCATATGATATCTCTCTTTCTCTGACTTACCTAACTCATTATGGCAATCTCTAGGTCCATCCATGTTGCTGCAAGTGGCGTTATTTCACTCTTTTTAATTTTATTCCATTGGTATGTATGTACATCTTTATTCACTCTCCTGTTGATGGACATTTGGGTTGCTTCCGTCTTGGCTATTGTAAACAGTCTTTTGTTTATTACTCTGTTTGGCTTATACTTTTTGTGTCTACACGTATGATAAACGCCATCACTATATGCATTGCAGATATCTTCTCCCAGTTTGTGACTTGCCTTTTCACCGTAAAAGGCAAAAATTTTAAGATTATTTATTTATTTTTGGCTGTGCTGGGTCTTCATTGCTGCGTAGGGTCTTCTCTAGTTGTGGCGAATTGGGGGTTCTCTGCATGGTGGTGCGAGAACTTCTCGTTGTGATGGCTTCTCTTGTTGCAGAGTATGAGCTCTAGGACATGCACGCTTTGGTAGCTGCAGTGCATGTGCTCAGTAGTTGCAGCTCCTGGGGTCTGGAGAACAGGCTCCGTAGTTGTGACGCATGGGCTTAGTTGAACTGCTGCAAGTGGTATCTTCCTGGACCAAGGATTGAACCTATGTCTCCCGCATGGGCAGACGGATTCTTTACCACTGAGCCACCAGGGAAGCCCAGAGGGCAAGTTTTATTGCGTCAAAAGATATTTATTCTCATACTTCCAGTAAATTCTCCCTTTCTGTGAGACAGCATATCAATATTATAGCTATATGTATGGTGCCCAACAGATGGAAATTTTACACATATTTTTTAAAATATTCAGATAAAATAGTATTTTTTTCTTTTTAACAAATGAGGAAGTGTGGGCTCAGAGACAGAAAGAAGATAGAGCTCAACTGGTTCTTGAGATAGATAGATAGGTAAATGGATAATCCCACTCTCTCAGGTACGGTGTACAGATACACTGCAGAAAAGGGCAAGCTAATACATTGTATAACCTGAAAACAAAGTCTTGGAATTCCCATGGAGACATCAGTCCTCAAGACTTAGATATGAGAGTGAAGGTAATAAAATGAGTTTTTCCCTTTTGTCTTTGACAATATTTTTTTTTCTATTTCTATATTTTCCTGACATTCCTTCCTTCAGAGACAAGAAGTTAGAACAGAAAAACAAACAATAAAACTGTGTATAATGTGAATGGTCTCTGAAAGATAGCAAGAATAGAATGTTATTAAAATTGTCTATTAGAAACTCTGTTACTGTGTATATCCTTTTGAAGTGTCTCACTCATCACCCTGGGCATAGGCTGACCTTCTCCTGGGAGAGGGGCCCCATGTTATAGGCTGTGACAAAGCACCAACCTTGAGGATCAGATGCATTCTAGACTCAGTAAAGCATTTTCATATCATGTTGGAGGGAATTCGATTTGTATAGCTATATATTTTGTGAAGGTAAATTTGTTTTTCTTACAATTCTTTTTCCGATTTAGAAAATATATTAAATGCTTACAATCAAGTTTCATCCTAATAACTGATGATCTATGTAATATATAATATTCTGTGTGAGAGAAATAAGCTTTGAGATGTTAAAGTAACCCATAAGTATATGGGGATTTTGAGGCAAAACAAAGCCGAACAACTGAAATTACCTGGCTGCTCCTGCTAAGTCGCTTCAGTCGTGTCCGACTCTGTGCGACCTCATAGACGGCAGCCCACCAGGCTCCCCCGTCCCTGGGATTCTCCAGGCAAGAACACTGGAGTGGGTTGCCATTTCCTTTTCCAGTGCTTGAAAGTGAAAAGTGAAAGTGAAGTCGCTCAGTCGTGTCCAACTCCTAGAGACCCCATGGACTGCAGCCTACCAGGCTCCTCCGTCCATGGGATTTTCCAGGCAAGAGTACTGGAGTGGGGTGCCATTGCCTTCTCTGGAATTACCTGGAGCCACATGTGAAAATGTTATCAGGGTAGTTATATAAATTTCTTTAATAAATCTGGTTGATCTTTCAGCAATGCTTATTAAACTACCCTTTCTACATGACTTTGGGGTGTCTGCTACAGACCCAGAGGAAATGTACACCTTAGCCCATAAAACTTAACTTACATATAAAGAGAAAAAATAAAATGGAAATTATTACATTTTGAATTTTCCATTTCTTTCACTGAACAAAAGGTATTCCAAAGTAAAAGATTTAATTGATATGTGCAGAGTATTTTCATAGGGATTATTTTCAAAGACAAGAATATGTTTGTATTTTAAATGACTATAATTAAAAAGAGATATATTATTTTTGATGATCCTAGCATATGCCTAAAGGAAGTGTGAAATAGCCTTGCTTTGACACTTAACAAGTACATAAGTGGTAGGTATCTTTATGATTAATCACCTTAGAGTTTGTTCCAGTAATTTTTTCCTCCTACAGAACTTGTACCTTATAATAGGAAGGTAAAAGTGTATTGTCTCTGAATTAAAGACTTTATTTCAGTGCCCAAAGCCTTATAAGCCTCAGGAGGCTGAGTATGCCTTCACAATTCTTGGGATTTTTAATATTTCACTGGCTCCCAACAATACTCTGTATTTAAAACTGTTACCTCTCATTCTTTCTTCAGTTTTCCTTATACACATCTTTTATCCAGCCTCCACTCTTCAGAGAAAATTGAGGGAAGCATCATTGTTCTTAATACAGTGTCTCCTGCCATTTAAAAATCATAGCCATTTGGGGCTGAAAGAAAACTGGAGTCTAGATGTCCCTACAGACCCTGGTGGCACACATCCAGGGATGTAGAATCTTGTTGTATCCTGCTGTTTTTCATGCTATTTAAAACACCCCCAATACATCTCCCTACAAACCCTTCTTCATTATTGGCCCTCTGGAACCACAAAGACAAAGTTAGAGCTTCTTCTAATAGCTATTCAGACATGAGAAGATTCTAAGTTTCTACTTTCTAAGTTTTCTCTTTTCCAGCTAAATATCCTACCAGGTATTCTCAGTACTTCAGCTTGATTTTGAATCCTTGCACACTCTGAGCCTTTTCCTTAGAGCACTCTGTTATAAGGGTTAAAAACTTGAATGTGAAGGAATCAGGCAGTTAAGGTGAATGTGTGAATTTGACTGGAAGTCTATCAGAAATGTTGCACATTACACATTTAGGAATGGAACGGTCTTCTCTTCCCTTGATAGGTATGTATCCTCTCTCTCTGTCTGTCTCTCTCCCTTTCCTCTCACCTTTGTGCTGTGTGCTAAGTCACTTCAGTCATATCCAACTCTTTGTGATCCCATGGACTGTAGCCTGCCAGGCTCCTCTTTCCATGGGATTCTCTAGGCAAGAATACTGGAGTGGGTTGCCATTTCCTTCTCCAAGGGGTCTTCCCAGCCCAGGGATGGAACCGAAGTCTCTAACATCTCCTGCGTTGGCAGGCTGGTTCTTTACCACTAGCACCACCTGGGAAGCCCTTTTTAAATCAATCATTTGTTTTCCCGCTTGTAGAAGAGACAGAGGTAGAAGAATATATGAAGTTTCTACTCAAATCTTCCATATGAAAAAAAGCAGCAGTACAAACATGACCACAGACATTGACATTTGACTGCAGTTGAGAGAGACCGCGGACTGCACATCAGTGGTAACATCTGGAGAGAGAAATAACACAACCTGAAGAATCAAAGACTGCTCATTTCTGGTAGAAGATTGTTATGTGCCATTGTGGACCCAGCGTATGTTATAGCTTCCACCCTCCACCTTCTAACCAGCCTGGAAGCCCAGTTTTTGATTTTTGTTTGTTTGGGGTTTTTACGTGAAAATTTCTAATTCTCAGATGTTAGTAGTGAGGTGTGGTTTTTTTTGTTTTTTTTTGTTTTTTTTTAAGGGAGAAAAATCTGTGTATCAACACTGTGCTGGCCAAACAAAATACATAAATACATCTGTATGCCAGACATGGCAGGTTCGTTACTCCTGCTTACCAATCTCTGCTGCAGATGTTGTTTTTCAGAATTGAGGCTCATTTGGCCGAATTGTGGAGCCAAAGAGGCACAGCTGGGCTGAGGAGGCTGTGTGAGGGCCGAGCCAGCCCCAGGTGCCAGGGCACATGTAGATGAGCCAAGGGCAGCATCTCCTTAGGAGTCTAGAGGCAGGCTGCAGCCAGAGATAGACACAGGCTATCAGCAACAGCCAGGAAATCTCATACCCACCTAAGGGTAGGCAAACGTTCCCTCTAAAGCTGGTAGAGCAAGCAAGGGAGGACCCTGTGCATACAGGGTACTGGTAGTGTGCATAGCTTAGAGGTAGGGGATTCAGAGGCAGTCAGCCAGGCAGAGAATCTGAAATGGGAACCCATTTACATGGCAGAAAGTGAATATAGGTAACTGAAAGAAGTAACTGATTTTATAATTTCAACATTGATAATCCCACTAAGATTCTGAATCCAACTATATGAAAAGGGAAATAGCCTAGTGAAAAGTCTGAAGGGCAGTATCATGTCACTGAGTTTGCTTCTATGTACCTAGTCTGGTATGGTACATGGTGTATATTGGTGCTTAATTAATATTTGTCAAATGAATGAATTTTCACAGTGTGACAAGTGGTTTATGGTCTTCTAAGGGAAAGATAAAAGAAAGCTTCCTCTTAATTTGTGCTTGTGAAAGATGTATTTTTATTGTTGAGAATGATGATAAATAACAGGTTGAGATGATTTTGTTTTATGGCAAAAGACTTTCCAAGGTTAGCATTTATGTTATTTTTCCTTGCAGATCCAAAGTGGTTAGGCTAATCCATATTAAAATGTAAACTATAAAATCATAGTCCTAAATCAGCACCCTTTTGAAAAATGATCTATTGGGGAGTAATCATATGTAACAGATATGTTCCAATTTGACTCCGTTTCATAATCATTGGCAAAAATAATGTAATAGAGATAATAGAGGCCACATAAAGAATAAACCCTCAATCTGCTTTAACAATCAGCAAGATATTGCTAAAATAGTCCTGAATTATGAGATAAGGATATATTAACTCAAGAGCACATACAGTTCCTGTTGGAACCAAATCACTTTTGTTAAAATAGAGCAGTGATGAGATTCTCAAAGAAATCTATCCAAACAGTAAGTCAGCCAAGGCTAGTCATCGGTTGGCTCAAGGAGATCCCTCGGGCAAGACACATGGAAACCAACCTTGAAGACAGAAGTAGTGATAACAGCAGGTGATGATTTTTCCTACTTTGTAAGTTCAGAAGCTGAGAGCAAGCTGTGTGGGCTCCGTCATACTTTGGCAGGGCACTGAAGTCTTAGTGTGAGCTACAGGTCCGAATGAATGTGATAAAGTTACATCTTGACACTAGTCAGGCAAAAAGCTGTCAACCATAATAATTGAAGCAATGCTTTGTTAGAAACTCTGCACAAAAACAACTTTTTGGAATAGGATCCTCTTCATTTTGAGTTTGAGGTTTTCTTCTCTCCTGGCTTTGGGACATGTGGCTGACTTCTGAGTTTTCACAATAGAATATCAAAACCATGCAGTTCTACTTGAGTATTATATATTTGAAATGTGGCAAAGAATACAGTTGCCATAAGAAGTGTCATTAGAATAGATGCTGACTATTGTGAAGCAAGTGGAAGCAGAATGCAGTATTTTGAAGGTACTGTATTACTGGAATGCTTAATAGTATGACTATTTTTTAATTTATTGGAATATAGTTGATGTGCAATGCTGTGTTAGTTTCAGGTGTATAGCAAAGTGATTCACTTATACATATACATACATCCATTCTTTTTCAGATTCTTTACTCATATAGGCTATTACAGAATATTGGATAGACTTCCCTGTGTTATGTAGTAGGTTCTGGTGGTTATCTAATTTACATATAGTAGTGTGTGTTTTTTAACCCCCAAATTCCTCATTTATTGCTCCCCCTCTCCCACGTTTCCCCTTTGGTAACAATAGGTTTGTTTTCAAAGCCTGTGAGTCTATTTTGTAAATAAATTCATTTGTATTAATATCATTTTAAAAGTTAGATTCCACATATGAGTGATACATGACATTTGTCTTTCTCTGACGTACTTTACTTAGCATGATAATCTCTAAGTCTATTCACGTTGCTGCAGATGGCATTGTCTTGTTCTTTTTTACGGCTGAGTGATGTTGCATCTTATACGTGTGCCGCGCCTTCTTTATCAGTTACTCTGCTGGTGGACGTTCAGGTTGCTTCCAGGCCGTGGCTGTCGTAAGTAGTGCTGCAGTGAGCGCTGGGGTACATGTGTCTTTTCGAATTATGGTTTTCTCCAGATACATGCCTAGGAGTGGGATTGCTAGATCATGTGGTGGTTGTATTTTTGGTTTTTTAAGGAAATCCATGCTGTTTTCTATAGTGGTTATACCAATTTACATTCCCACCAACAATGTAGAAGGGTTCCCTTTTCTCCACACCATCTTCAGCATTTATTTATTGTTTGTAGCCATTCTGATCGCTGTGAGGTGATACCTCATTGTAGTTTTGGTTTACATTTCTCTGATAATTAATGATTTTGAGCAGTTTTTCATGTGCTTTTTGGCCACCTGAATGTCTCCTTTGGAGAAATGTCTGTTTAGATCTTTTGCCCATTTTATGACTAGGTTGGTTTTTTGACATAGAGTTGCATGAGATATTTGTGTATTTTGGAGATTAATCCCTTGTGAGTCACTTCATTTGCAAATAGTTTCTCCCATTCTGTGGGTTGTCTTTTCATTTTGTTTATGGTTTCCTTTGCTGTGCAAAGTCTTTTAAGTTTAATTAGATCCCATTCATTTTTTTTTTGTTTTATTTTCGTTATTCTAGGAGGTAGATCAAAAAAGATCTTGCTACGATTTATGTCAAAGAGTGTTCAGCCTATGTTTTCCTCTAAGAATTTTGTGGTGTCCAGCCTTACGTTTAGGTCTTGGATACATTTTAAGTATGATTTTAAAACAATTTTTAGCCAATGATTGTGTTTATAATAGACCTCACCTCAAAAATGTAACTGCATCTCACAAAATTTAGTTGTGAAGTCAGGTGCAGTGACAGGGTTGAAATCTTTTTTAAAAACATTCCAAAGTAATATGGTTTTCACATCACTAGACTCCCAATCAATATTTCCTGAATCTTATTTCAGTTTAGTTCATTCACTCAGTCGTGTCCGACTCTTTGCGACCCCATGAATCGCAGCACGCCAGGCCTCCCTGTCCATCACCAACTCCCGGAGTTCACTCGGACTCATGTCCATCGAGTCCGTGATGCCATCCAGCCATCTCATCCTCTGTCGTCCCCTTCTCCTCCTGCCCCCAATCCCTCCCAGCATCAGAGTCTTTTCCAATGAGTCAACTCTTCTCATGAGGTGGCCAAAGTACTGGAGCTTCAGCTTTAGCATCAGTCCTTCCAAAGAAATCCCAGGGCTGATCTCCTTCAGAATGGACTGGTTGGATCTCCTTGCAGTCCAAGGGACTCTCAAGAGTCTTCTCCAATACCACAGTTCAAAAGCATCAATTCTTCGGTGCTCAGCCTTCTTCACAGTCCAACTCTCACATCCATACATGACCACAGGAAAAACCATAGCCTTGACTAGACGGACCTTAGTCAGCAACGTTGTGTCTCTGCTTTTGAATATGCTATCTAGGTTGATCATAGCTTTCCTTCCAAGGAGTAAGCATCTTTTAATTTCATGGCTGCAGTCACCATCTGCAGTGATTTTGGAGCCCAAAAAAAATAAAGTTTGATACTGTTTCCCCATCTATTTCCCATGAAGTGATGGGACCGGATGCCATGATCTTCGTTTTCTGAATGTTGAGCTTTAAGCCAACTTTTTCACTCTCTGCTTTCACTTTCATCAAGAGGTTTTTTAGTTCCTGTTCACTTTCTACTGGCTAATATGGCCAAGCCACAAACTGAGGAAATAGGAATCTTAGTGTACTTTGCAACACACACACACACACACACACACACACACACACACACACACACACACATACATACATAATGATTTCATTTATTTAAAGTAAATCATGACTTCATTTGGTAGCAATGATTTTATTTGCTGGCTCTCAAAAATGTATTCTCTGATGTGAGAATCTTGGCTTTTTGCTTATATTTTTTTATTTTCCAATTGGAAAGTTGAAACCTTTCTTTTCTGAAATGTTACTCTTAGCTAAATAAGAAATAAAATATTTCAATGTGATTAAATTTGAAGAAAATATTTTGAAGTAAGGTATCATAATCCATCTTGTTTTAAAGGCTTTGGTTGTCTTTGTGGGAATCAATTACATAATGTCAAGAGACAATGAAAGCATAAACTCAAGATCATCAAACTCTTACTTTTAAAGCTGTTTCTGAGGGGAAATTATCCTGGCAGTTGCTGCTGCTATTAAATGTGTAGGGATCTTTTAGACCATCTGGTTGAAAGTCTCAAATCTCTACTTTCCAAGGGTGGAAAAGCAGCTTAATAGCTGCTTTGGTAAGTTTTCAGAGAGGCCATGCCCCAGGAAACAGGGCAGAATCAAGTGATCCTGTGTGGGTGGAGCTTCTTATCAGCCAAAAAACAGGAGATAGCAGGAAGTGGGGTAGACAGAAAGAGGAAAGGCAGTGACTGTGAAAGAAACAGGAATAATGTATGTGAAACTGACCCTGCATTCTGTCTTCTGTAAATGTTTGGAAATGTGTGACACCTCAACACACAATCTATCACTTGCTAATACTGTTTTCTTACTAATACGCATTGCTATGAATTCTGTGTGTACTAAAAAAAAATCTATAATGACAAGAGAGAATGTTTTTGTAGATAGAAGTACAGTGATAGCTAAGCATAAAAAATAGCTAGGTCTTCTTCAGACTGTTTCTTTCCTTTGATCATTGTCAGAACTGGTCTGATGACACTGGCTTGAATTCATCAGCTGAAACAGAAAGGGACTACTCCTCCAGAGTTAGTTAAGTGTGAGAATGGTTGTAGTAGCAAGATATAAAATAATACTGAATTTACTAATGAAAATAAGCCAAACAGGAAAAAAAAAAAAAAAAAACACCTTAAAAGACCCTCTAAGGTACCAGAGTTCTAAGCAGGCCAAATTAATCTCAGCTATTTGAACTTTAAATCTATGAATTCATGTAGTTATGCTTTTTTGCATCTGGCTTCTGTCATTCAGCATTGCATTTGTGACAGTCACCTGTATTGTTGCATAGAGGTATAGTTTATTCATTTGGATGATACATTCACTCATTCTAATGGTCAGTAGATACTTGGACTATTTTCAATTGGGGGCTATTGCTACTCTTGGCAGCTATTATGTACTATTGCTCTTATGAACATTTTATACCTGGCTTTTGGTGAAAAGATATACATATTTTTTATATAGATTAAGGAGTAGGATCAGTGGTCATGGGATATGCATATACTTAGCAGTACTGTATGCTACCAAACAGTTATCCAAAGAGATTGAGCCAGTTTTGCAGTCCTACCAGTAGTGTAGGAAATTAAGTATGACCTTTATATTCAGGGAAAAATAATATCACAAAGTAAACATCAGAATGGCACTTTTACATTGCTCTATCTTCTTTTGTTCAAGTCAATCTAAGCATAACTAGATACTAGTGAAAATGACTTGTAGGTGACCATAGGTCACTATTGCTTAAAAGATTCTAAAAGTGTTTCTTCTATAAAGATATTTTTTCCAAGCTGAAAAATATTCAGAAGCACTTTCATATTTGCTAATGGCAGTTTTAATGACTTTTTATATAAGTAATAGTACTTCAGAACACAGAAAAATCTTCCCAAAACCTCCAGAGTTTTTCACATATTGCTATCTAATGATAATACTCTTGGCCCCATTTTCACATAATGCAGCTGAGATCCAGAGAAGTTAAAAGGTGAAAATCTTTGTTTGCAGATCACATCATCACATCAAATCTGGGCCGATGATTGAGATTTTTGTAGTATAGCCTGAGATCCTGTTTTTCTCAGATACAGACATAGTTCTGTGAGCCAGTCTTAGAAGTATATGTGAATTGTGATTGTTTTAGTTGAACTTTATTTCAGGCAGTCAGTACCACTGCTCACTTGCATGACAGCTTTATCTTCATTTATACATCATTTTCCCTTTTTAAAAGAAATTAGAAATCAAGTCATATGGAGAAGGAAATGGCAACCCGCTCCAGTATTCTTGCCTAGAAAATCCCGTGGGCAGAGGAGCCTGGTGGGCTACAGTCCATGGCACTACAGAGAGTCAGACATGACTGAGTGCACCCAAACATTCACTCCTTACAGTTACTGATCTACCATTTACTGAAAAATCTGCATTAAACTCTCCTACCATAAGTGTCGATTGCTAAATGGGTCTTGTAATTCTTTCAGTTTTAAATTTCATATGTTTTGAAGCAATAGAATTAAATGAAAATATTCTTGACATTTTATTTAAAGAGAATAAATCAAGTCATAGAAAGATGAAGTGCTTTGCTTAATGTTACTAGTAGGTGATGTTCTATTTTTGAAGTTTCAGTTAAAATGTCTTTAACTTCTACAACACCCAACATTTTAGCTGCATGTGTAATGGCTTCTCATTATGATAGATTATCATGTTAAATAGAACTGATTTATTTGGAGAATGAGGACTGCATCATGGACAAACAGCCTGGTATATAAGGGTCAGATCTGTTTCCCAGGATTGGAGTTACACAGAGTTGCTGCTTTGCATTTATTGCTAAATACATCAGTATCTGTGCCTAAGTTTCTTTAAGGAAGTGGCAAGTTACAGTAATTTTTAAATATAAATTATGATTGAAATTTTAATGTAACCATTAAGATGTTTATGAACTATTTGAACTAGCTATCTTTAAAAGTAGATTGTGAAATTGCATATGCCTTGTATACAACTGTATGCAAATAAATAAAAAAAGATTGGAAGTATGTATATAAAAATATTAATGGTGATGCTCATGTGATTTTGGAAAAATAGATATTTTGACTACTTTTTTATTTCCCACATTTTGTAAAACAAACATTCATTATGTCAAAACGAAAACTGGAAGTAATGTGCTAGAGAAACCATTGAAAATACTGTCAATAAACAGAAAAGTATGCAGTGAACCAGTATTGATAAATAACAATGCTTGAATATATACTATCAATAGAATTCTAATGATTATACAATATTTAGGCTAAAGCAGTCTCAGGATTTTTTTAGCCTGGTGTTAAGAGCACTGTGAACTTTCATGCTAAGTGTGCTAACTTGCAGGGTAGAGTAGGACCTCAGAAGTCTAAACTGTATTAGTGCTTATGTCCTTACAAACGAAAAGCACATTTGAAGTAGCACTGGGTCAGCTCCAGTGGTTAATGGCATGGGTTTTCCATCTCTTCTGAATCTCCAAGGAGAAATAAAACTTGCAACTGTATTGGTTTCTTCCTCTGTGTTTTATGTAACTTGAAGGTTTCATAAAAATATTTCCATGTGCCCTAGAGAAATAATAAAAGATTTTGTAAAAGAAATCATGTGTTTATGTGGGCCTACCCCCTTCACCTCTAGTTGCAGTTGCAACATCACACCAAATTGGTTTCAGAGCATGACTGAACTAATGCAGAAACATTTCACAAGCTCACAAGATCTGGAAAAAAAGAACCTCTGTGGTTCAATATCATTCAGATGTACACAGCATTGAACTAGGACTATGGGTGCCATACCTTGTATGATGTGTTAGAGAAAGCGTTTGAAAAACGAATGCTGATGCATCATAATCCACCCAGGTGCTGCAAGTTTGTCAGATATATTCTCATTTTGTGAGTGGTCAGAGAAGAAAACTAATCAGTGTAAATGTCAAGACTGCTGATGACTTTGCAGAATGTCACCATTCTGAGCCTGCCAGTGTGCCTTTGGATGAGCAGTTGTGACATGACTCCATTACCCGACTGATGTTTAATTTGAGACAGAGGACCAAGTAAAGGGTGTGGAATCTAGAAGCAGCTGCTGACATGGTCAATTCATTGTTTCATGAATTCACTCAACAAATGGCTATGGAGTCCCCACTCTGTGCCAGGTGCTGACCTCAGCACTGGGTACGTGATTGTGAACAGGTCAGACAAGTCTGTTCCCTCATGGAACTCGCATTCACTGGCATGATCACTGCGGATATATCTCAGAAGTTTTTAATTTCCTTGAAGATTCCAGACTCTCAGTGCATCATCAGCCCAGCATCATTAAAAGTGTAATTCTGGGGCCATTTGCATCAAAATCACTTAGGGCTCTTTTGAAAAATCAGAATTCTATTGTATTTAGATAAGACCTGGAAATCTGCATTTTTTTAAACAAGTGCCTGTCCCCCCAGCAGCATCTTCACACTGAAGTTTAAAACTACTGATCAAGAGGGTAGTTCTTTGTTTTTTTTCTCTTAATTTTTAATTGGAGGATGATTGCGCTACAATGTTGTATTGGTTTCTGCCATACATCAACATGAATCAGCCATAAGTACACATATATTCCGTCTTCAGCCTCCCTCCCACCTCCCATTCCATCCCATCATCTAGGTTGTCACAGAGCAGCAGGTTGAACTCCTTGTGTTAAACAGCAACTTCCAAGAGGATAGTTCTTAAGTGCCCGAATATACATTACACACTGTGCACACACAGACTATAATAATATAACAGCAACAACAGGGATGGGGGGAACCTTTAGCAGATGATGACCCTGTCTGTGGCCTTGATGGTGGCGTTGGTTCCATGGATGCATCCGTCAGTTCAGTCACTCAGTCGTGTCCGACTCTTTACGACCCCATGGGCTGCAGCATGCCAGGCTTCCCTGTCCTGGGCTTCCCTGGTAGCTCAACTGGTAAAGAATCCATGGGTGCACACCAGTCCACAAACTCACAAATAGTGTACATCAAATACGTGCAGCTTCTTACATGTTAATCACACCTCAGTTGAGTGATTCAAAATTTTAAAACCTTTTAAATTTGAAAACTCAAATTAAAAGCCTTTGTTCTAGGCATTTATTTCTAATATTTACTATGAAGAAATAATAGCAAAATATTTGAAGGCCAGAGAAATTTGCGAACCTTGTGACCGTAACCGAAATCGTTGACTAGCCATGAAAGCTGTGGTCTTCCGATTCTTACCCTCTGTATTCAAAAAGAAGCAGCTGCAGACTGACTACATTAATGATTTCCAGAGCACACACTGAAATATTAAATAAAATATGCTTAACAAGATGTTTTAATACTCTAATAAACTTCATCATTTCTCTTCTTTCTGAAATTTTTGTAGATATTTTTATGTTGAGCTTTTTTCTTCACCAAAGGGCATTTAATTTTTTTTTCTATGATAGTAAGAGGGAGAAAGCTATTTAAGTTCCTAATCAGTGCTTTCTCGCTAATATTGGAGGTTAAATAAATAATTTAAAATCACAGATGGAATACTTACAATTAAAATTACAGATACAGCAAGACATAAAAGTTTCTCTTAAAAAGCAGCAAATAAAAGAATCACAGCTGTTTTTAAAAGCTGTTTAAGAAGAAATATGAAATCAACTTGATTGATAATATTTCATGTCCCTTGAACATCTGTTAAAAGCCTTTCTTTCATTTTTTGATAATGTGGGGGAGGCAAAATAATTTCCTTCAACTCTGCTATGTTCTTGGCTGAGACCTGCTCCCATACTCACCCTCACCCCTCATGACAAAAGACAGATTAACAGGAGAAAATTAAGTAGAAGTTTAATAACACGCCACCTCCTGTATACATAGAAGAGACCCAAGAAAGCTAACTGACCCAAGTGAGTGTGCTCAGTTCACTCTGACTCTTTGCGACTCTATGGACTGTGTAGCCCACCAGGCTTCTCTGTCCATGGGATTCTCCAGGGAAAAATACTGGAGTGGGTTGCTATGCCCTCCAGGTGATCTTCCCGACCCAGGGGTCAAACCCACAGCTCCCGAGTCTCCTGCATTGCAGGCAGATTCTTTACCACTGAGCTACCAAGGAAGACACAGTCGGCCCAAGCCACCACCTTAAATACCATCACCAGGGGTAGTGGTGGGGGCGGTGGTCAGTTATAGGAGGATATCAGGAAAAGTGCAGAAAACAAGGGCAGATTGGCATTCAAAAAAGTTATGCTTTTTCCATTGATACAGGTTTCCAGAGAATTAGTCATCCTTCTCTTCAGAGGTCAAGAGAGGGAGACACTCTAGCAAATGGAGCTTTCCCTTATAAATGTTAATGTCTCTTACAAAAGAGTAACTTCTTACTTGGTTTTCAAAGCTTTCCCTACATCTGCCTTTTCTTATTGTGAGTTCTTTGGATTGAGAGCATATCTGTTTCATTTTTTAATGAAATGCACATAGTAAGATGTTCAATAAATAGCAACAGGTTTATTAACTTTGACATGAGGTGTCAGTGTGGTATGGCTTTGTAACTCTCAGCTTAAATTCTTTCTTATTTAATAGTATATTGGAGCCGTTCCCTTCTCCAGGGTGGGTATCTTCCAAATCCAGGGACTGAACCCAGGTCTCCCGCATTGCAGGCGGATTCTTTACCAGCTGAGCCACCGGGGAAGCCCTGTTTTGTAGCAGGAGAATTTAAAGTTGCTGTTAGGACTGCAACATAATACAGTTGAACTACTAAGGGAATTAGAGGTCTTACTAGGGAGACAGAGAGTTGGACTGAAAGTGACTAACTCTGTGCACCTAAAACTTGGACTTGCATCCAAGCCACTTGGGAATCTTGAGAAACTGTGGCTTCTGATTCTGTAGGTCCAGCCTGGGACCCAAAAGTCTGTATTTCTAGCAATCTCCTAGGCAAAACCTTGAGTGCAAGTCTGACACATTTGATCCTTTAATACAGAATTTAAATGTTGAATAAGTGGGAGACTCCCTCTCCAGGACACATTGCTATCTGAATTAAAAGCTGTAGGAGGCGTTTCCACGAGTTTATTTCGCTTGTAATTATTCAGTGTGCTGAGAAAACCTAGTACTGAACTCCGAAGAGGAAGTTCGTGATGGAGCAACGGTTTCCCTTTGTGTACTAAACACAGAACCTTTACATATTTAGGAAGCCATCACTGTGAAAAAATGCTCACATAAAAGAAGGCCCTTTGATTTCAGTTCAAGGGCAAGCCATCTGGCCCTGTTCTTACATAGTAATCAGGCTAATAGTGCCAGTGGCTTCATTGGAGAAAGCATAGAATGGCACTTTAAAATCTGTTCAAGGGCCTATTTTTAGATTCTGGCAGCTCAGGAACGCATATTTACTTCATGTTTAATGCAACCTTCCACTTCAAACTAAAAACATTGCTTTTCCTCTACTGAGTTTGTATCAAGTCTCCTAAGAAACACTGCCAGCTTTGCATATCCCTATTCTCTAAGATGATTAACTGTTTAAAATTGAAAAGCTTGGAAAATACAAATCCTGCCATAGTCCCCTGGTGGGGTAAAAAGACAACTCAAAACGTTTCCAGATGGTTTAGGCATTATGTTCTATATGTCCTGGGAGCAAGGGGTGGGGGATCCTACACTGGATGAGTTGGTGAAAAGTCATTTGGAGGCATATTTTAGCAGCTTCCTTTTCAGAAGCCTCTGCAGCCCTCCGCCTAGTTCCTAGGGTACCAGTGCATCAGTGAGATTCTGCTAAACAGCTGTTCAGCTCCGGTAAGATCTGCCTTAGCAGAAGGCTGGGATAACTCAAGTTATCTCTTGTTTTTAAGCCATTTTACACTCCTAATCTATTTGGCAATCCCCAAAATGTTTTCTTACCCTGACAGTTTAGAATTTGAGAGCAAGTTGTATCTGTTGATCCAAATCAATAGATCTTATTGCATGAGTAGAGTACTGTTAAACCTGTATTGGTAATATTGAGTTTTTACAGAAAAGAGTCTTGAACTGCTAAATTTCTTAGCATATCATATTCTACCCGGAGTCATTTTATTCCCGCCTGTGCAATTTAGTAACTTCTCTTTCTGACAATCCTTGAAAGTGCATCCTGCACCTTTTAGAAAGAGAGACATTCAAGTTACTGCTTATTTCTAGCTTTCAGTCACAAAATCCTTAAAAATTGTGTTGCTTCAAAATAGAGTGAGGGTATGGATTTTGAGTGGGTGTCAGATTGTTTATAAGGTTTTCCGGTTTGAGCAAGACAAGGCCGTTTCAGCATCTAGGACATCTTACTCCCGAGTTACACTTGTCCTCTGTTGACTACACATATTTAGCCTTTCAATAACAATTTGTGTTTTCAAAGGGTTTCATGAACATTAATTAGCATTTCTTCACAGCCTGCCTGTGAGACGGGTCAATATTATTATCACTCATTTAAAAATCAGAAAAGTCGGATGGCAGAAGCTGAGTGATTTGAATGAGGGAATATAACATGTCAAAGTCAACCAGGAATGGATTCCTAGCACCAGCCTGGGAGATCACACCACATATCGCACTCTGAGTATCAGTGCCCCTGCACCCAGTGCTCAGAGGACACATGATGTTATCAAATGCAAGGATAGTTTTGTTTAAGTAGTGAAGAGACAAATTATTAGAGAGTTTAGTTGATTACTACGTGAGCTGGGTGTGCCACATGCAAGCACGCTGCATTGCAGGGGGAACTCCTGACTGAAAGTGGAACCATGGACTTTTTGACACTCATCTCTTGTGACAATATCCTGGCAAGCTTTTTTTTTTTAAAAACAGCAAGTACTTTTTCTTAAGCTTCTACTCTGTGTGTAGATGATCTTAGAATCTACAAATATCATTGCTAAGATGTCTATGAGAAGGTACTATCATTCCCAACTTGAGAATTTAAAAAACTAAGCTTAATGGGTTAAATTTCTTTGTCCAGATCACTTGTCTGATTGCAAGTGAGGCTTAGATTCAAACCTGAATTTGTGAGTGGTTGCTTACTTGTGGTACCCAGACACGCCGATGATGACATTGTTGATGGAGAGAGCGAGCTTTGTAGGCATGCTCCCCAGTGTTGACTTCTCTCTCTCTTGTTCTTATGAGAGGCTCAGGTGGAGGTATAGACAGGAAGCACATCATGTTTAGGAACCTTGTGAAGATTAAGAGCGTAAATGTTAGTTAAGAGAATAAGTATTCAGTACATTTTCAAAAGGCCAAGATAAGGAGCCAAATGGAATGCTATTCTGATCAGACCATGCTTGGAGTGCAGTTGGTTATTATACTTGAAGAGGACTAAAATCCAGCAGAACAATGTTTAGAGGTGAAGAACTGGTGTGCCAGTAGGATCTATTTAGGCTGCACTGCAGCAGACTTAGTCATAGTCATCATTCATGTGAAAGGATGTTGTCTGGAATAAGGAATCTCATCTGTATTTGGCACTAGAACACAAGATATTAGAACAAAACACCAGCAGTTAAGAGTTAAAGGGCCAAAGACTAGCAGAGAAAATTTTTCTGACTCAGATCTGTTCAAGAAATAAATCAGTTAGCCAGGAAGCTACCTAATCCTAATCATTAAAGTTTCATTAGACTGGTTGAGTGGGAGGAGCATGCCTTTAGAGTCTGACTTGCCAGAGTTTGAATCTCAACTCTACCATCTTCTCTGATGCTGTCTTGTTCCTAAAGAATCGAATAACAATAGGGTCTATTCTATGTTAAATTTACTGGAGTTCTTCATGGCCAACAAGAGCACCTAGAAAACATTTAATGTCAGTATCTCAGTTTACATGGATTGAGACTTAGAGGAGGCATGTTCTAAAGAGCTAGATGACCTTGATTTCTAAATCGGGGCAGCCATTAATCAGGGGAATGAATTTTGTAAATAGTGATATTTCATAAAGGAAAGTACAAATGAGTTGAAAGTTTGTTCCGAAGCTTTTGCAACGTAACCTGGAAAGTATTACTGAAGTGTAAAGGAAGAAAGAGAAAATTGAAGTCAGAGATTTTCAGTGTATTAAAAAGCATTTATTCCTTAATCCTGTATTAAGATGTTCTAAAGAAGGTTTCACACAAAAGTTATTAAGATGACTTTATACGTATTTATATATTATGATGATATACACATGGAGAATATTATTCAGCCATAAAAAGAATCACATTTGAGTCAGTTTTAATGAGGTGGATGTACCTGGAGCCTATTATACAGAGTGAAGTAAGACAGAAAGAGAAAGACAAGTACTGTATATTAGTGCATATATATGGGATTTAGAAAGATGGTACTGACGATCCTACATGCAGGGCAACAAAGAAGACAGATGTAAATACTAGACTTTTGGACTGAGTGGGAGAAGGCGAGGGTGGGATGATTTGAAAGAATAGCATTGAAACATGTACATTACCATATGTAAAACAGATGGCCAGTGCAAGTTCAATGCATAAAGCAGAGCACCCGAAGCCGGTGCTCTGGGACAACCCAGAGAGATGGGGCGGGGAGGGAGGTGGGAGGCAGGTTCAGAATGCGGGGGACACATGTATACCTGTGGCCGATTCATGTTGATGTATGGCAAAACCCATCACAATATTGTCAAGTAATTATCCTCCAATTAAAATAAATCAGTTAATTGAAAAAAAAGAATCGTAAAAAAGATGACTACATTACAAGCACTTTTGTTTTATGTATATTTCCCCTCCTTTATCAACCCTTTCAGTTGAGGCATAATAAGTAAATGAAATAAATGCTTGAATGCAGTATCTTAATTATGAATTTTCTCTGTGAGATGGCAAATTAAATCTAATAACTTTACACAACTGAATTAGCATATGTCAGTTATACTTATTATAGCAGTTTTGCACACATGACTAGATTTGTGAGTGGTGAGACTTAGGATATTGGTAGTGATTGAAAGGCCAAGTAAGAACAGGGATGGGCACCATTAATTGCTGTAAGGCAGCCAAGAAATGCATCCAACATAATCTTTTCCTGGGGACATTGCCATGGGACAACTTCTTGGTAGAAGTGCCCATCTAATGTGACATGGGACATTTCCAACTAAAACTCCGTATTAGTAGGCTTGGGGTTTTTTCCCTCTAAATCATAGGCAGCACAGTGGTTTGAAAAGAGTTTGAAGGTGTCACCCTGCTTTCAGGAAAAAAAAAAAAAAAGAGAGGCATATGTTTTGGATATATACTCTATTTTGAGATTCATTAGCACCATTTAAAGACAACTTCATCTTAGAAGATGATTTCTGTCAAGTCTTTCATACCATTTTGGATCTAAATCTGGAACAGATTGAATTTTTGCATCCTATTTTTGTTCAAGGGAAGATTATGAAAGTCAGAACTACAGCTTTACTCATTTCAACCAAGAAGAGTTAAATTGTGAACAAGCAAGTTCTCTGACCATCTTACTCCCAGTACTCTGCTACTTAGAAGTAGTTACTTGTAAAACATGCCATGGGCCTTCCCTTTCCCACCACCTGACCCTCAGTCCTGCCTGATTCTGCACCCTTTTCTCCTCATTCCCTTACTGTAACACAGGAAATGTCTTTTATCCTAGTAAAGGCCCATCCATCGCTGGTGTTTTGGGCCTCATTTCTTCTCAGATGACTGTCTCCTTCCCCTTCTAATTTCCTCCCTTTGCCTCTTGCTTCTTTCTCTCAAAATCCATTAAGCAGTTTGGGGAGCACCTGCTATGTGCTGTCCTGGTGTCTTCTGCATTTGGAGATGCTTCTTTGAGCTAGAGAGTTTTAATTCTTTTATTCTCACAGAGGGGAGGAATCATGGAAATCTCCTTTCTGTTTCTGGCATTAAATGCTTCCCTTAGTAGCAGAAAAAAAACTACACTGGTTTCAGTTCTGTGCTTCCAAAAAAGGAATCCTCAGTTCCTAAAGGAAGGTTGTCATCTAGATTGTGTTGCTCACTTGGCAAATGAAGGTAGGAGTAGAGGATGAGAGGCGTCGCCAGCAGAACTCACAACAGCTACAGTGCAACCTTTGGAGGGAATACCAGGAGCACCTCCAGAAAGTGGAATGAAGTCCAGCTTGTTTTTATTATTACTTTCCAGGGAGCATAGTCTATGGGCTGTCTGTGTTATTCAATCAATCCTAGTATTCATGGTGAAATATTTATTGAGTGATTACTGTGTGCCAGACATGCTCCCAGATGTGTTGTGTATGCTAATGAATTTTCATGACCACTACAATATTTTCTACCTTTTACTGGTAGGAAAATTGGGATAAAGGAATACTGAATGATTTATGCTAGATCACAATAGGTAGAGCAGGATTCAAACCGAGAGAGTGAAGGACAGAGGAACTTGGCGTGCTGCAGTTCATGAGGTCACAAAGAGTCCAACACAACTTAACAGCTAAACAGGAGTCACCAGATCCCATAGCCAGCCCTCTCACCCCTGTGGCAAGATTCTCCATAATCCATTTAGGAAGACAATACCAAACAGTCTGAACAAATAGTTTCCTGCCTTCCCTCAGGCAAGTATATTCAATGACTTTGATACAACTTACTTAACAGAACAAAGAGTGAAATTTATTCATCTGAGTCTTATGAAAATAAAGTCCCAAAGTGGCAGAAACAAAGAATTCTTGCATTCCATTTGGAGCTTTTTCCTGTATATACCCTTAACATATGTAGTCTTTTCCTCTTTGAAAATCTTTTCTCTCTTTATTCAAAGTAGGCTCTGAAGTTTAATTTTTTTTTTTAAAGATAGGGAGGGAAAAAGTAATTTATTCTAATACATCTATAGTTTTGTATTTCTGCATATAGATTATTAATCATCTAAAACGTATATTTCTGGGTGTGGTCTATATTAGGAATCAAATTAATTTTTCCTAAATGATGGACACTTGTCCTAATAACAGTTGTTGAATGGTGTATCCTTTACCTACCTATTAAAATTACTAAATTACTACCTTTAGTTTACCCAAATTCTGAATATATATAGGACTCTGTGGATTGTTTATTCTACTGTTAATCTATTTGTCTCTTCTTATACTTTTACCACACGATTTAAGTTACTCAAGGAAATTTGATGTCTTCCTTTTCAAGCTTTTGTTAGCTAGTTTTATTCAACCACCATAGATATTTTAGGGTAAGCCTATCAAGTTCCATTGTTTTTAGATTGATAAGTTTTCTGAAATTGCATTGTATTTTAAAATAAATTATAATAAGTTTAATTAATTAATCAGTTTTTAACTAACTTAGAAATTATTTTTTAAAGAATTGCTTATTCAGGATTATGATAGGTTGGGCAGTTTATTCAGAGTTTGCTCTTACGTTCTTAAATTCTCTTTAATAGTTGTATAGATTTTTGTTAGGATTTTAAAGGTACATCATAATATTTATCACAAAGTTGGCATGGTTATTTTGGAAAGGATATCAGTCAATTATACAGTTATTACAAACTCATTGCAGTAAAAGAAGGCTTATTGCATTTTCTCACCACTTTGGACTTAGCATAATGTTTTGATGTAGAACTGAGTGATTTTATTTCCCTAAAATGTAGTTTGATTATTTTGCCTTACAAAAAAAGGCAAACAAATTATTTCAGGGATTCAGAAAGAACAAAACACCTAATTTTAAACCACTCTTACTTTTCCTGATGGAGTTTTCAGAAACCCAGAGTTCTAAAGCAAATTACTGAAATCCAAGTTTCCTGTTTTTCTTTTTAAACTAATTTACTAATCTGATGTCCTTCTTTGCTGTTATTAAAAACTTTAGATGGAAAAAATGTGGTAAAAATAATGAAAGGAGTGATACTTTTAGATTATGTTTCATTCAAACCATAGTATCTGTATACTTTACCCCAAATTCTAGTATACCGTTATTCCATTGAGGATTACTGATTTCAATTGAACATTCAATTTTATTTTACTTGAAAAATACTAGCTGAAAATGTAAAAGTATCCTTGAATAATATTTAAGATTTATACCAAAAAGGACTTGTTTTACTCCCCGATAGATCTTTTATCTACAGATCTGTTTGGTTCAGTTGCTCAGTTGTGTCTAGCTCTTTGCGACCCCATGGACTGCTGCATGTCAGGCGTCCCTGTCTGTCAACAACTCCCAGAGCTTGCTCAAACTCTTGTCCATTGAGTTGGTGATGCCATCCAACTAACTCGTCCTCTGT
This sequence comes from Ovis aries, assembly GCF_016772045.2. Classification (NCBI taxonomy): domain Eukaryota; kingdom Metazoa; phylum Chordata; class Mammalia; order Artiodactyla; family Bovidae; genus Ovis; species Ovis aries. The sequence continues at coordinate 21,767,471 of NC_056058.1, read as the reverse complement.
TGTTCCCTTCTCCTCCTGCCGTCAATCTTTCCCAGCTTCAGGGTCTTTTCCAATGAGTCAGTTCTTCACATCAGGTGGCCAAAGTATTGGAGTTTCAGCTTCAGCATCAGTCCTTCCAATGAATATTCAGGACTGATTTCCTTTAGGATTGACTAGTTTGATCTGCTTGCAGTCCAAGGGACTCTCAAGAGTCTTCTCCAACACTGCAGTTCAAAAGCATCAATTCTTCAGTGCTCCGCTTTCTTTATGATCCAACTCTCACATCTATACATGGCTGCTGGAAAGACCATAGCTTTGACAGACGGATCTTTTTCGGCAAAGTAATCTCTGCTTTTTAATATGCTGTCTCAGTTCAGTTCAGTCACTCAGTCGTGTGCAACTCTTTGCGACCCCATGAATCGCAGCATGCCAGGCCACCCTGTCCATCACCAATTCCAGGAGTTCACTCAGACTCACGTCCATCGTGATGCCATCCAGCCATCTCATCCTCGGTCGTCCCCTTCTCCTCCTGCCCCCAATCCCTCCCAGCATCAGAGTCTTTTCCAATGAGTCAGCTCTTCGCATGAGGTGGCCAAAGTACTGGAGTTTCAGCTTCAGCATCATTCCTTCCAAAGAAATCCCAGGGTTGATCTCCTTCAGAATGGACTGGTTGGATCTCCTTGCAGTCCAAGGGACTCTCAGGGGTCTTCTCCACCACCACAGTTCCAAAGCATCAATTCTTCGGCGCTCAGCCTTCTTCACAGTCCAACTCTCACATCCATACATGACCACGGGAAAAACCATAGCCTTGACTAGATGGACCTTAGTCGGCAAAGTAATGTCTCTGCTTTTGAATATGCTGTCTAGGTTGGTCATAACTTTTCTTCCAAGGAGTAGGCGTCTTTTAATTTCATGGCTGCAGTCACCATCTGCAGTGATTTTGAAGCCCCAAAAAATAGTCTGTCACTGTTTCCATTGTTTCCCCATCTGTTTTCCATGAAGTGATGGGACTGTATGCTATGATCTTTGTTTTCTGAATGTTGAGTTTTAAGCCAACTCTTTTACTCTGCTCTTTCACTTTCATCAAGAGGCTCTTTAGTTCCTCCTCTCTTATCTGTTGATAGTTCTGTCTTTATATCATTCCTTGCCTTGCTGAGACTTTTATTAAAAATTAACATTTAATCAGAGATAAATTTTTCTATATCTTTTCTTTCAAGCTGCTTATTTAAACAATATATCATGTATAAGAATATATTTAATGTTTTGACACAATTGTTCTTCTTTGACCTTCACACCAATATTGTATATTTGAAAGGCAATGGTTTATTCTCACCATTTAATGGGTAACAAGATTGACGCAAATAAAATTGCTTCTCACTATCACATTGCTTACTAAAAGATTACCAATCCGATGGTCTTTCTTGTAAAATCAACTCCTTCCCAATATTCCTTTTTAAAAAGCCATGAAACTACCTCTCAAGATTCCTGTCTTTGTTTTGTTTGTTTTTAGTTTGTATGTTATTTCTCATTACATTTTCTACAAGTGCCAGTTTTGGAGCAGAGCTGTGAGGACACTGTAAGAAGGGAATCTTGAGGGGTGATAGAAAAGCCACATAGCAATTATAGTGTGGATCTCACAATAATACAGAAGGAATAAATTACAAAGCTGCAATCAAGTTAGATCTAAATTCAGGTGCTGTGAATATAGCAATATTGTACCTTCTCTATGTAATTGCAATTACTTTCAAGTTTATTTTGTCATCAAACAAGCAATTTTTCAATCAGTGCAGCTTCTGCAGATCAGCAGTCTGGTATATGAATTATTGAATTCATTTATCAGGCACTACTTAATGCTTAGCCCCACCCTTCCAAAAAAATAAAAGGATCAAGAAGTTTGAGGAAGGATTACATGGAAAGCAAACATTTGGAGGAAAAACTTAATATCACATTTTATCACATAATATCACAGTGGTTCTCATTCTCAAAAAAGAAAAAGGTTAAATTTGAGAAGAGTAGAATAAATCTTTTAGTGTCATACATGATATTGTTATATAGAGAAAGGATTTGTCAAAATGCACATAAAGTATATTTTATGCTTGGTTTTTTTTTTCCTTTCAGATAACTTACATAAACATTCATAGAAACTATTTGTTTGACAAAGAAGATATTTAAGTAAAACAGCATGCCTCACATTTCATGTCCTTACACAAAGGACAGAGTCAGTCCCATGGGACTCACTCCAAACTTGTCAAAGCAATTTTCTCTTCAATTTATGAAACTTCCTCAACGTATGGTACCAAAGAGCTACTCCCATTTATTCTAAATTCTGTGGTAGGAAAAAAATCTATTTATTTTTTCTAATATAAAATATTTATTTTTTTCTTCATTAAAAACATTATCATTTAATCAGATTTTGTCATCCTTAATTACCCAACACTAGTCATAGTGAGTTAAATTCAAAATCTGCTAGGTAGTTTCTTTGCCAAAATAAATTTACAGTCTAACTTTGGATAGGAAAGGAAGTGAAAATAAGTAAATAGCTAATTAGCTAAATGAATGACTCTCTAATTGACAAAAGAATAAATTAGAAAACCAAGTATTATAGTAAACACCAAACTGTGTGATACAGTGAGCTCTGTCATACCTTGCAAAAAGAGTCAGGCTGTCCTGGAATTAACAGAAGATACATTTGTGTGGTAGACATTTAGCTAGATTTAAAAGGATGTATAGTGTTTGAATTGGCAAGGGTGTGCAGAAAGGGCAACTTCAGGTGATAGAGAATAGTGATTTTTCAAATTGGTGTTTTTCCTGTTTGCAGAAATTTTTTTCAAATAAGCTGTTCCTTTAAAACTGAATATATAATAATACAAAGCAGAGCTGCTCTGATTGAAGTAAGGAGAGAAATTGGCTCCAGAGTCCTGTGAAATTTGTCCTCTTGGTTTCTCCTGGAGTTCTGATTTAGGCGTGTTCAAAATTATACACTTATATTTCATCTTTTCTGTATATTCTGTGGCATCTTTGAGTATTACTGCCTGTGTCCATAATGGAGATGTTTGCAGTAATCCAAACTTGAACCAGGGTCCAAGCAGTAAAAGGGAGGAAACAGAAGGATAATTAGGAAGTGGTTGTAAAAGAAATAAATACAACATGTTGAAAGGGATTGCTGGGAAGAGAAAGAGAGGAATCTGCAACATTGCTGAAGTAATGAGTGTATATATCAAGAAGAAAATCAGTGGTACGAGGCAGAGAACTAGAAAGTCAGGAGAAGAAACTATGTTTCTTTTAGTATGTATGTTTTATTCATTTTTTCCCTTTCACTTTATCACTGTGCTGAGATAGGCTTTAAAGCAGAGACTTAAAGACCAGATTTATTCTAGTAGGATCTTTAAGTCTCTGTCTTTTCTGAAAATCTGGAATCTACTCAGAGGCGTGTGATTACAGACAGCCCTGGTCCTGCATTTCTTACAGCATAGTGTGAAAGTGTTAGTCGCTCAGGCGTGTCTGACTCTTTGCAACCCACGAACCCCCCCCCCCCCGACTCCTCTATCCATGGAATTCTCCAGGCAACAGTACTGGAGTGGGGACCTTCTCCAGGGGATCTTCCAGACCTAGAGATCGAAACTGGGTCCCCTGCATTGCTGGCAGATTCTTTACCATCTGTGCCACCAGGGAAGCCATTTACACCGTACCAGGGACTGAAGATAGAGTAAAACTATGACATACTCTTAGACTTCAGAAAACTCCCAAATTTTGCAGCTATGTTCATCAGTGATATGCCTTATGACCCAGCAATCCCACTGCTGGGCATACACACCGAGGAAACCAGAATTGAAAGAGACACATGTACCCCAATGTTCATCGCAGCACTGTTTATAATAGCCAGGACATGGAAACAACCTAGATGTCCATCAGCAGATGAATGGATAAGAAAGCTGTGGTACACATATACACAATGGAGTATTACTCAGCCATTAAAAAGAATACATTTGAATCAGTTCTAATGAGATGGATGAAACTGGAGCCGATTATAGAGAGAGAAGTAAGCCAGAAAGAAAAACACCAAAGACGCATATATACGGAATTTAGAAAGATGGTAATGATGACCCTGTATGCAAGACAGCAAAAGAGACACAGATGTATAGAACGGACTTTTGGACTCTGAGGGAGAGGGAGAGGGTGGGATGATTTGGGAGAATGGCATTGAAACATGTATGCTATCATGTGAGAAACGAAGTGCCAGTCTATGTTCGATACAGGATACAGGATGCTTGGGGCTGGTGCATGCGGATGATCCAGAGAGATGATATGGGGTGTGAGGTGGGAGAGGGATTCAGGATTGGGAGCTTGTATACACCCGTGGTGGATTCATGTCAATGTGTGGCAAAACCAATACAGTATTGTAAAGTAAAATAGAGTAAAAATAAAAAAATTTAAAAAAAGGAAAACTCCCAAATTTGTGATAGAGACATATATTTAGATGAATAAACTAATGTAAAATTAAAACTGAGTCAAATCGTGGGGAAGAATGGTGCCTGGTACCAGGGGAATATATACCAGACCTAATCTTTTCAGAGAAGGTATCCATGAGGCAGTGATATTTAAACTGATAGCGGGAAAGCATGTGCAAAGGCAATAAAGAGAGAGAGGAAGCCAACAGGACTAGAGCATAGAGGGTAGGAGGTAAGAGAGAAGGCTGGAGAGGAATGCATGATCATTCCAAGAGCACTGGCTGTCATCAATGGGGAAAAGGAGGGTCGCATGATCATATATGCATCTTGGAAAGCCGACTCATGTTGCATCATAGAGAACCATTTGGAGAGTGGGCAGAGGAGAGAAAGGTGATTAGTCAGAAATACAGAGTCAGAAAGGTGATTAGTACAGAAATACAGAGAAAGTTCTTGGTATCTTGGACCAGAGTGGCCATCCTGAAGATAGAAAGAAGAAAATAAAGATTCAGGTGATAGTTGGGAGATGGAAGAGATTGAAACTGGCGATGAGGGTTAAAGGAGAGCAATGATAGATTAATGATATAGTAAGGATAATAACTCTTGACGTGGCATCATTATTGCAAGAATCACTTATACAATTTAATATTTGGTTTTAAGTTTTATTTATGGAGTTTTGATATGGTGATGTTTTACAGTTAATATAATACTGCATATAATTTTTATTTGTGTTTTTGCTTATGGTTTTATTTTTGCTTAAGGATTTATCCATGTGCTTAGAAAATGTAAACGCTTACCTACATTTTTCTGATTCTCTTACAGTATTTTTTCTTGTTTTAAGGGATAACGCTAGTAGGATTTAGATCTTTAATACATCTGAAATACAGACATATGTACACATATACATGTATATAATGTATTCAGTATAAGACGTGAGGTAGGTGAGGATCTAAATTTATTTTTCCTTGTAAATAGCTAATTGTTCTATAACTCATATATTAAATTGTGATTCCAAGTCATTTACCTTTTTATGAAGTTTTTTTTTATAATGAATGTGCCACTGAGATTAGCTCTACAAAATGCTAAAAAAAATAGACATAATATTCATTAAATAAGTGATCCATCTTCTTAAATAACCCTATAAAAATTATGTAGAAAATATTTTAAATGCCCTTCAGTATTGGGAGGAATAGCATTGAATAGTCGTGAAAACAAACCTCAAAGCTAGTGGGATTTGGAGTGTATAATTTTGCTTATTTATAAAATACATCTTTTTAAGGCATTGCTTGTACTAAGCATAGTTGTATTGCTCAGCTCTCATCTGTTTTCTTCTTGGAATTCTACCTTTGCTTCTCAGGACTAAAAAGTCATTTATCTGTTCAGACAAGATGACTTTTTAAAAAAACTCCTTTTAACCTAGCTTGAAAGATAACTCTGCAACTTGAAACCCAAATTATCCTTTCTGTTTTACTAAAGCTAATGAGTGTACTATGACACTAACTGGATCTCATGAAATAATTTTATCAATCCCTAAAGCAAATTACATTTTTCTGTTGTGTCAATTTGACATTTGTGATACAAAAAAGCCATATACCCAGTCTCCAGTAAGGAAATATCAGTGTAATTAAAAAGGCCAAAATAACTTGAATCATTGTCTTTTCATTTCCAGAAAACTTGACTTTTAAAAGATGATGCTTTACTTATTTTTAGTTTAGCACCATCTTGGAAACACCTACCTGTTAATTGGAGCTGTGATTCCCTTCCATTCGGCAACAGTGCTGAGCCCATGCAGAAGTCTACAGCACTATAATTAGGAATTTTCTTCCAAGAAAAACATTATAATAGACATCCTGCCATGCTTATTTTATTTTAATTGGATGTTTAGCTCTAGGGATCTTCATAATTTTTCATAAAACTTTAATGTTAATAAAATCAGCTGGAAGGAAGCACTACTTATCTCCTTGATTACACCATAAGGAGTAGAATCTTAATTTGAGCCTTTCTTTTCTTTTCTTTTTTTTTTTTAAGCTAATGAAAGCAAAGAGTTTTAAGTGAATCAACATAATGCATCACCAAGTACTGCTTATGACCCATGTGAAAGAAAAATTACACATGACAGAGTTAAGCAGGGCAGGAAGACCTTATTCAAAACTGTTGCAATAGAGGAGAGAGACTGAATTAAACTATCTCTGAAACACAAGGCAGGAGAGTTTGTAAGTGCTGGGATGAGGTCATGAAAAAGTTCTGAAGGACTTTAGCATGGACACTGGTCAGTGATATCAGAACATCTGTGTTTGCTAATTGGTGCTTATGGAAGTAAGCTTCCTACCTTCCCCTTAAGATAGGGACATAGGATTTGTCTTTCAGGATGATTATATTTCAAAGGGCGGCTGCTAAGTCGCTTCAGTTGTGTCCGACTCTGTATGACCCCATAGATGGCAGCCCACCAGGCTCCCCTGTCCCTGGGATTCTCCAGGCAAGAACACTGGAGTGGGTTGCCATTTCCTTCTCCAATGCATGAAAGTGAAAAGTGAAAGTGAAGTCGCTCAGTCGTGTCTGAGTCTTCGAGACCCCATGGACTGCAGCCTACCAGGCTCCTCCCTCCATGAGACTTTCCAGGCTAGAGTGCTGGAGTGGGGTGCCATTGCTTTCAAAGGGCTACTTGATTTCAAAGGGATATCAGCTACTTGATAAAGAGTCCTGGGTTATAAAACTGCCAAGGGGCTGAAAGATTTATTACTCAAAGGAGAAGAGGCAGCATTTACAATCACAAGTTTTCTAAAGTGAATGTTCCAAGAGAAGAGAGGTAAGGGACCTTTAAACCAGGTAGAAACATGTCCAGAGTTTGGTCACCCACTGATGATCTACTAGATTGTAGCTGATGATCTGGAAACTGATCTAAACGTACAGGTCTTTTCTCATAGGCAAAGTATATACAATTTTAAAACCTTTACACTTTATGTATATGAAAGGCTACTCGTGAGTAACCTATCAAATTAAATGTTAGCGTATAGCAGGAAAATCTTTGAGTCTGCTTTAAAGTGCCAGAAATTTCACTGTCTAGAGTTTACAGAATAATAATAATAAAGATACCCATTGATGCCAGACACTATTTTAAGCACGTTTTATATAATGTACACAACAGTCCAGGAGCTCTTCTTTTCCCAGAAGTTGTCATTTGTCCGGGGTCAGATGGGGAATGGAGGAGCAGATCTCAAAGCCAGGGCCATGACTCCAGAGACAGGATCTGGGCTCAAAATAGACATGCGTGAGCACAAGCTGAAAGAATGAAAGAGAAATGAGCAGGAGAGTTTCATTTCTCTTTCCTGTAAGTAACTGAAATGTACCCCCAATCCAGTTCTAACGCCACCCACTTTAACCTTTGTTGTGTCCTGTTTCTTGAAAGGAAGACTGCTGTGTCTCCATGCAGGTGTCAAAGACCTTCTTCCAGCTCTGCTTTCATTCCCATTTTCCGTGGTCTCTCAGCAGCACTTCATTTACTTGTGCAGGAATTATTAATGTGACAGAGGCCAGCGTGACTTAGACTTGGTTTGGACTCTTACGATCATTTCACATTCCAGTGGCACAAAGCAGGAAAGATGATGGGTATCCTCCACCTTTCACCCTGCTTGGATGACTACATCAATTATAAAAATAGTAAAAAGATGTATGACCACCATCAGTTATGGTCTAAATATTGGAGTGCAAGTGAGTAGTTAGTCCAGTTCAGTTCAGTCGCTCAGTCGTGTCCGACTCTTTGCGACCCCATGAATCGCAGCGCGCCAGGCCTCCCTGTCCATCACCAACTCCCGGAGTTCACTCAGACTCATGTCCATCGAGTCCGTGATGCCATCCAGCCATCTCATCCTCGGTCGTCCCCTTCTCCTCCTGCCCCCAATCCCTCCCAGCATCAGAGTCTTTTCCAATGAGTCAACTCTTCGCATCAGGTGGCCAAAGTACTGGAGTTTCAGCTTTAGCATCAGTCCTTCCAAAGAAATCCCAGGGCTGATCTCCTTCAGAATGGACTGGTTGGATCTCCTTGCAGTCCAAGGGACTCTCAAGAGTCTTCTCCAACACCACAGTTCAAAAGCATCAATTCTTCAGCGCTCAGCTTTCTTCACAGTCCAACTCTCACATCCATACATGACTACTGGAAAAACCATAGCCTTGACTAGATGGACCTTAGTCGGCAAAGTGAGATATAAAAGCTTTAAGTTCAGCTCAGTTCAGTTCAGTCGCTCAATTGTGTCCGACTCTTTGTGGCCCCATGAATCGCAGCACGCCAGGCCTCCCTGTCCATCACCATCTCCCGGAGTTCACTCAAACTCACATCCATCTAGTCGGTGATGCCATCCAGCCATCTCATCCTCTGTCATCCCAAATCTTGTACAACAAAGATGTGTGAAGACTTCTGTTACATTGCATTTTTAAACTTAAAAAAACATTCAAAAGCCTGAGAAATAATGCAGAATGCTGAAAATTTTCCTTTAGAGAATCAGAGCTCTTAGAGTAAATGTTTTGATTCCTGTTTTGGTTACCAACTAGTTTAGGAGTGAATATGTGAATTTATTAAAAATTAATTATAAATATTTTATGAAGTACTCTACCCAGGAGACCCCTGGGAGCAGGTTATCTAGAAAAGCATATAAAGTCAAGTAAAATAACAGGTACCAAATGGCATAATTAATAACTGGTCAAACTTAGACAGCTGTTTATGAGTTTATATATTTAGTGCTTGTCTCCCCCAGTAGGCAGTCAGCTCCATGAGGGCGGGGACTAGGCTTCTTTGTTGCTCTACCATAGCAACTGACATGTTGTAGAAACACAATGAATATTTTTAAATGAATGAATGTGTCACTCATCCTACAATTATGAGAGGCAGACAAAATGACGGAAGGGATTACATCAGGAATGGTTTGGTCAGGGAAAGTTACTGAAATTGTCATACTTTCATAAATCTGTTATCTTTCTCGTGTTTTCAAAAGTTTTATTAATTGGATTCCACTAGGTTTCCCGAACATCTGCTCTGCACATGACATTGTCCTATATTCTTCTACCCGATTTATCCAAGAAGACTGTTCTCTATAATGTACGGACAGCCTAAGTCAGCTTTCTACATAATGAATATTAAATATTCATTCTTTAATCTCGAGAAATAATATCGTATTTTCATCTCAGAGTATATTTAAACATAGACCCACTGACATTAAACATAGACCTACTCACAGAAACCAGTTAATGTTAAATTGCATGATGTCTTCCTTTCATTTGTTGGAAGATCCTGGAGAAGGAAATGGCACCCCACTCCAGTATTCTTGCCTGGAGAATCCCATGGACAGAGGAGCCTGGTGGGCTACAGCCCATGGGTCGCAAAGAGTCGGACATGACTGAGCGACTTCACTTTCACTTTCACTTTCATTTTCATCAACTTATAGCTTCTTACAAATGGTGCTCCAAATTACCCTGAAGTTACTTTCCTGGAGCTCAGATGGTAAAGCATCTTCCTACAATGCAGGGGACCCAGGTTCGATCCCTGGGTTGGGAAGATCCTCTGGAGAAGGAAATAGCAACCCAGGCCAGTACTCTTGCCTGGAAAATCCCATGGACAGGGGAGCATGGTAGGCTACAGTCCATGGGGTCGCAAAGAGTCAGGCATGACTGAGCGACTTCACTTTCACTTTCTTTATTTGAGGAATATTAATAATGATCACTAAAAATGGTCTTGTAGCCTAAGTTCATAATTATAGAAGTGCATGTCATTCTCTAAGTAAAATATCATGTCTGCTCCATTCTTGTACCTTTTACCTTATTGGATAATATGATGTTCATTCAAATTAATAAGCTTATGATCAGTCTGTTGGGCTTCCCTCGTGGTTCAGATGGTAAAAAAAAATCCGCGTCCAATGCAGGAGACCTGGGTTTGATCCCTGGGTTGGGAAGATCCGCTAGAGAAGGAAATGGCAACCCACTCCAGTAGTCTTGCCTGGAAAATCCCATGGACAGAGGCAATCACTCCTACCTGGAGGGCTGCAGTCCATGGTGTCACAGTCAGATAGGACTGAGCAACTAACACTTTCATATTCAGTCTTTCATGAGGGTAAATGACCGGTAGCTTGAATTGCAGGAGAATGGAGATAACAAATCAACAGTAACAACAAAAGTCTTTAACTGAAGCTTTAGCATCTTTATAGTTAAAGAGGAAACAACTTGGGCTTTCACAGCTTTCATAACTGGAATAAAATTCATGAGCTAGAAAATAGACTACTTTCTTTTTTTTATTTGGAAAGCAAGGTATAATTTTATGCATGATCAGTTCCAGCATATAGTTAATATGTTTCCTTCAGAGGATAAGATTCATTAATTGTGTTCATGTCTTTCAAAATTGCATGCAACGACTATCTTTCCATTTGTTTTTCAGAGGTCTTGAAAGTCTAGTTTGGAAGTGATAACCTCCTTCTTTCCCATTGTCTCATATAAGTTATTGTGTGGTAATTAAATCACCAGTGAAGGGCATAGTTAAGTTATATTGGTATGAGATCAAGAAAGAATGTGTGTAGGTTTGCAAAGAGGTAGCTTGAAAATTTCTTCAAAATTCTTTGCTCGTCACCGTAATAAATTGTGAATAGAATAAAAGCTTTAAGGTAATATTGAATGCAAACAATTTACTTGACTATTTACCAGATTTAAAAATATCTACAGGGGAAGTAAAGTGTATAGATTTCAACAATCATCTGCTATTATCTTAACTATAATATCAGGAAGCATTTGTATGATCACTGCCTGAATGTGTGTATGTCAGGCTAAATCTAGCAAACTGATATGCAATCAAGTTCAGTTATCATTAGTTTTATTTCCTTCTCCAGGGGATCTTCCCCACCCAGGGATCAAACCCAGGTCTCCCACATTGTAGGCAGACGCTTACCCTCTGAGCCACCAGGGAAGCCCATATTTAATCATAGTATTACTTTATTTCTAACAGGTTAATTTTAATTAAGGTATATGGATTTATTTAAACTAACAATTGATTATGTGCCATAATATTATAAACTGAAATCTTATGAACTTGGTGATTTTTTTTTTTTAATTTTAAATCCCTTTGAAGTTTGCCTATAATGGCATGTGTCTAGAATATACCCTGCTGGGAAATCTGTCACTTGAGGATGTTCTATGTTGTCTGAAAGTATTTTTAAACTGTTGCAAATATATACTGCTGAGAAAACTTCATCACAACTAGGAGTATCTGGAAGCTATTTTCTGTGTTGTCTGACAGGTTGTTTTTTCTTAAACTAAAATAGCTAACAAAATTAAATGTAACAGAAAAAATAGTACCAGTTTTAATGGTACAGATTGCCCATATGAGATTGTTTAGGATTTCAACCAAAATTAAACTAGCTAATTAAACAGGCAAATCATACAGAGCATTAATACAGAGCTAAAATCAAAACACATCCACTTACCAGATTGTTGACAGGATTCCTTTGGTTGCAAGTGACAGAACCACAGCTAAACTACCTGAATGAGAGATGAAACTACTGTCCTAGGACACTAGGAAGTCTGGGGGTAATCTTAGGTACAGCTCAGCATGTGTTCAGTGCTCTCTACAGTGCTGTTTTTCTTGTATTGCTTCTCTGCCCTTGTCTGGGTGCAAGGTCTGAGCCTATAGCCAAAGGGAAAGATTTTTTTTACTCATACCCAGGAATGAAACTAATCTGCCTGCAAAGTAAAGAGTCTGCCTGAAATGCAGGAGACCCAGGTTTCATCCCTGGGTCAGGAAGATCCCCTGGAGAAGGAATGAATGCCACTGCGCTCCAGTATTCTTGCCTGGAGAACTCCATGGACAGAGGAGCCTGGCAGGCTACAATCCCCATGGTGTCACAAAGAGTCAGACATGACTGAGCCGTTCACAATTTTCTCTTACTACATGCTAATTGGCCAGACTGTGATTTGTAATTGACCACATTTCCTGTTTAGGAAAGGTGGGGCTCATGTGGAATAAAAGGAAAAGATTTTTTTACCGTCTTTATCATTTTCAAGGGTACAGTTTAGTGATGTCAGCTATATTCACATTGTTGTGCAACAACAGAACTTTTTCATCTTTCAAAACTGAAACTCAGTACCCACAGAACAATTCATTTGCCTCTCCCCCAGCCACTGGAAGCTACCATTCTAGTTTCTCTCTCTATGAGTGTGACTACTTTATAGATCTCATAAAAGTAGAATCATAGTATTTGTCTTTTTGTAACTAGCTGATTTCACTTAGTGTAATGTCTTCAAGGTTCATCTGTGTTGTGGCACGTGACAAAATTTCAAAAGGAGAAGACATTTTATGATTTTTTTTGGTACTTTAAAAAGATAGTCAAGAACACAAATGCCCTCAGGCAACTTTAAATTCATAAAACAAACATAAAGAAACTTTATGGAACTGAAAATTACTGGAAAATGCACTGCTCACATAACATTTTTCAAGTGTATTCAAAACACTGGGTTTACCAAGTAAACAAAGGCAAAGTCACAGTTTTGGATCCACAACCTTTGAACTACAAGTTTTAGCACCTTCTAAGTAGACTTTGGGATGACTTTTTTAAATGATATGATTTTTAATTTTTGCACATATATTTATTAAATCTTTTATTTTCAGATAATTATTGATAGCAGCTAAAAAATAATGCAAGGAAATCCCATGGATTCGTTAAAGCAGTTTCTCCCAGTGGCAAAATCTTGCAAAACTATAGTGACATATCCCAGCCAGGATATTGGCATTAATATATTCCACTGATCTTATTTAGATTTCCCAAGTTTTACTTATGTTTACGCATGCAGTTTCACACAATTTTATTACTTGTGTACATTGAATTTTTTTAACTAGAATTTGTGGATTAGATGTGGCTATTGCCAAGGTACTATTATTTTATAAATCTTTAGTGGCAAAATATGTAATGCTCTCAATTTTATGTGACAAGCATGAAGACGGGTATATCTTATCATATTTAGTTCTTTGCTGTCAAATTCCAAAACTTTTTCAAACTGTATACCTTTAACATTTCTTCATTTTATTTATAATTATAGAATGATATATGGGTGTTCATTTTTCCCAAACTTATTTCTTCTCCTTAATATTTAGAATTAGGTACTGTTTCATTGTGTCATTATTACCAGAAAGGCAAGACATAGTTTAAGAACTTTACTGTTAATATGTGAAGATAATAATTGAGGAAAAGTAATAGTGTTAATTCAAAAATTCACTATCTTGACTGGTGTGAAGTGGTACCTCATTGTGGTTTTGATTTGCATTTCTCTGATAATGAGTGATGTTGAGCATCTTTTCATGTGTTTGTTAGCCATCCGTAAGAAACGAATCGCCAGTCTATGTCCGATGCAGGATACAGGATGCTTGGGGCTGGTGCATGGGGATGACGCAGAGAGATGTTATAGGGAGGGAGGTGGGAGGAGGGTTCATGTTTGGGAACGCATGTACACCCGTGGTGGATTCATGTCAAAGTATGGCAAAACCAATACAGTACTCTAAAGTAAAATAAAGTAAAAATAAAAATTAAAAAAAAATTCACTATTTTGCTCTAAACCTTTATATCTACTAGTCTTATACAATAAAAGAAAAATCACTAGGTATTTGCATCAAGGGCACTAAGACTCTCCCTTTAGTTATGTGCAACTGCGTAACTAAATCATAGTAAAATAAATTAAAATATTTGCAAGGCAAATTGCCCAGCCCTTAGGTACCTAGTCACCATTATATTTTACACATCTTTAATGATTTATTATTTCCTTGTTCACTTTCATGAATTATTCTGAGTCTGTACTTCCTCGGACAAGAATACCTTCTTTTCCCAAGTTTTCCTTAGTCTGATATGTAGGAAGAGATTTAAAGAGAATTTTCTAAATTAGAGAATCCTTTTCATGAAAAAAGAAGTAGCCTAATGGGGACAAAAGAACTTATAATAAATTGAAATAGGTTTTTTATATAAATAAAGACATTTTCTCTTTCATAGAGAAAAAATAATTAAATTATTTTCTTAATAAAGAACACAAAGCTTTCTGATAATGGCATGGCCTTTTATTTCCACTTCAACAAAGACCTCTTAAAGACAATTCAGTCTTTTAGTTTTTAGATGATGATCTGAAATTAAATGATGGCTGTACTGAGCATATTTGAGTTCTTTTCTAAGGAAAATGAGGCCATTCTCCTTTACTCATTTATTCAATACTTACACTGATGATAATAGTAGTTTAAAAAAAAAAGAGAAGTAACAACTATAGTAATAATAATAGCTTGCACTTATTATAACTCTTATTAATAGCAGTTACTCTAAACAAAGTACTTTTCTAAGTCCTGAATTATTTCTCTTAAACCATCATAACTTTATTTATATTTTATTTTTTAGCTTTCTTAATTTCTTTTTCCCCTTTACTGAGCCTTCCACAGTGTTTATTCTTTATTTTTCTTATGATTTAATTTTCACATCTGAGTTTATTTTGTATAATATACAAAGATATTATATATCTAACAAAGATATATAATAAAGACAGTTTATCTTTATTTCTTAGTTCTGTGAACTGACATTTCATCTCTACCATGACATCCCTAGATCTTATATTTCTAATTTGTTGTTTTCCAAGAGAGAGGAAAATTCTTCTTATGACTTTTAGAACTGCCCCTTAATATTTTCCTCAGGTTCATGAATTCTTTTCTTGGTGGAGTGAGGCTATTTTTCATCTAGTCTTTTTCTCTTGCAGAGACTTTGAAACACAGAAACACTGAAATCAGTCAGGACCCATTGATGTCAGTTGCTTCTGTGATTTTGTTAGTGTGAAATGATTTTTACTTTCAGTATGAGGTTGTGGAGATACCATGAAATCAACTGAAAATTCTATAAGGGAAAGGAAATTCTGAATTATTTCAAACAAGCTAATATAATTTTAAATGTGTATTTTATGCTTTTTTCTTAAAACAATTTTGCTGTATTCAAAATTTTGTGTGACAAGTAGCAAAAGTGACTGCTTATTCTAGTTTTGGTCATAATCTCATTACTCTCAGTAGACCCTTGGTTAAATCACTTAACCTTCTTGAACCTTGGTTTCCCAAAAATCCCCACAATACTTTATCTCTCTTGTAGTAAAATGTTGAGGATTTTTATTAGCAGAAGGTTCCTCAATGATATGTTTGATACATTGAAGCACTGAGTGTATATGGCCAAATTATAACTGTTCCCAAGCATTTCCAGAAATGAACAAAGACGAGGCAAGCCTAAAGACAGCTGCTTTCATTCTCTGAAAATTCCTAGTTAAAAAGAGGAATCTCAGGAGGAGGCTGGCAAATCCTTGTCTTGATTGTCTTGATTGATACCAGATATAGTACTAAGCAATGTATATATATATATTTTTTTCTTATTGAGCAACATTTTAATATACATTAAGGTGGTTGGCATTTTCTCTATTATAGATTAGGAGACTGAGATTTAGATAGATTGGCTAGGAAATGGCTTAGAAATGGTGGAGCCAGTACTCAAGTCTAGATCTGGCTAATTTCACAGCCAGGCTCTTAAACATTCTCCTGTCTATGCTACAGAGCTTGATCCTCCCTACATATAAGCAGAAAATTTGGATATACTCTATGTTTCTTAATGGAAAATATAACATGAATTCAAGATGATCTTAACTACCTAGAGTATGTATGAGTGTGCTCTTTTTAAATATTGCCCCCCTCACTGACTTTGCTTATAATATTTCTGCAAAGGAATACACTAGAAAAATAAGCACTATATAGGGAACTTGTGTTGTGATGATCTGAGTGATGCAATTTACTTAACCATTTTAATACTGATAATTTTTGTTCTATAACAAATGTCACCTTTATCAAGTTGTGCAGTATTAATCACTTCGGTATCACTAAAGGAGCTAGATAAGTCTGCAATTTAACAGTCCACCTCTGAGCAATGTCTCCTATTTAATTTAGCATGTTCCTGTTTTGTTAGTAATGTAAAGCAGGCCTTAAGAAAGAATAGTTTCAGAGAGCCAATACTTTGTAGAGGTGGTAACACTAGTATTCTGTATGCCATTAGAATTTTTTACCTTGTTGCGTACCAAAAAACCCCATGGAAACCTACCTAAAGTAAGATGTTGAGGCAATTTCAGGTGAAGGATAATAATACAAAATTAGAGATATAATAGCCCATTTGTATGGATTTAATTTGACTGAACATCAAAGTTTTAAATAAAAATTGGTATATGTTTTTAGGAAAAAATATTGGATGTAACTAAACTCTCTTGCTGCTGCTGCTGCTGCTGCTAAGTCACTTCAGTCGTGTCCGACTCTGTGCGACCCCGTAGACGGAAGCCCACCAGGCTCCTCCGTCCTTGGGATTCTCTAGGCAAGAACACTGGAGTGGGTTGCCATTAAAGTCCATATCAGAATATCTGCTGTTACATTCTTCAAGATCAGATGATGCTGATTTGAAAATCTTAGAGTATAGAATAAGAACCAGGAGAAATACTGGAGATAATGAATCTGCCATGGTATTGGTCTTACATTTTTTAGGTCACCTTTGCTAGGAAAATTCTGATATTCATATGCTCTCTCTCTCTTCTCGCATATCCACACACATTTATGTACATACATATCAAAAAGCCTACCTGGTTTTACATGCATGTATATGCCTATTTTTAAAAGAAAGTTATTTATTAATTGGGGGATAGCAGATACATCTTACGTAATAGTTGAGTGAATGTTCACAAACTAAATGCATATGTGTCACCATGACTTAAATCAGCAAATACAATACTGTTAACACTGCAGAGCTTCCTGCCCCCTTTCTGGATTTTTGATCAGTATTCTTACAGCTAACTGCATCGGTTAGCTATACCTGTTTCTTGATTTCATATGAATAGAATCATATAAAATGTATTCATTTGTACATGGCTTCTTTTACTTGTTTGTGAGTTTGTGTTGTTGAGTAGTAGTATTTCATTTATTTTAATTGATGTATTATTTTCTATTAGATTTATTTATCAATTCTTGATGTACATTCACGTTGCTTTCAGTTTGGGTGTATTATGAATAATACTGCTTTGAAAATATATATATATTTTAGGTAAATGTATGCATGTATTTGTATCGGGCATATTTCTAAGAGTAGAATTACTGAGTAACAGGGAATGCATCTGATCACTTTAGTCAATACAGTTTTCCACAGTGGTTGAACCAAGCCGTGTATGAGAGTTCCAAATCTGCTATTAATACTTTGACAGTGCATTATGTATCATTAGCCATTTTTGTAGGTTAAATATCACATTGTGACTTTAAATTGCATTACACTGGTGATGAATGAGCGAGAGAAATGTTTTGTATGTTTATCAGGCATTTACATATTCTCTTTTGTGAAGAGCCCATTAAAGATTTTTTCCCATTTTTCATAAGTTACATCATTTTTGTTATGAAATATGGTATAAGTAATTCTTATTAAGTATTTTAGTTTAACTGTTTTATTGCTTAGTTTCTTTTAGTTTATTTTAACATCTTGATTTCCTTCTACTTTTCAGATGCAACAACTGTTCCATGAAAATTATGAACACAATCGCAAGGGTTATATCCAAGACCTTCACAACAGCAAAATCCATGCAGCCATAACACTTCATCCAAACAAAAGGCCCGCCTACCAGTACAGGCTTCATAATTACATGCTCAGCCGCAAAATTTCTGAACTGCGCTACCGCACCATCCAGCTCCACCGGGAGAGTGCGCTGATGAGCAAGCTTAGTAATAGCGAAGTGAGCAAAGAGGACCAGCAGCTGGGAGTAATGCCTTCTTTCAACCACTTCCAGCCTCGGGAGAGAGATGAAGTGATAGAATGGGAGTTCCTGACAGGGAAACTCCTTTACTCAGCATCTGAGAACCAGCCTCCTCGACAGAGCATCAATAGCATCCTGAAAACAGCGCTGGATGATACCGTCCTGCAGGTGATGGAGATGATCAATGAGAATGCCAAGACTAGAGGACGGCTCATTGACTTCAAAGAAATCCAGTATGGCTACCGCAGGGTTGATCCCATGCGCGGGGTGGAGTACATCTTGGATTTACTTCTCTTATACAAAAGACACAAGGGGAGGAAACTGACTGTGCCAGTAAGACGCCATGCCTATCTTCAGCAGTTGTTCAGCAAGCCTTTCTTCAGAGAAACTGAAGAGCTAGATGTCAACAGCCTTGTAGAGAGTATTAATAGTGACACTCAGTCATTCTCCTTCATATCTAATTCTTTAAAGATACTATCTTCTTTTCAAGGTGCCAAAGAAGTGGGAGGGCACAGTGAAAAGAAAATACACATTCTTGTTCCTCTCATTGGAAGGTATGAGACTTTCTTGAGATTCATGGAGAACTTTGAAAACACTTGTCTTATCCCAAAGCAGAATGTAAAACTGATCATCATGCTTTTCAGTAAGGATTCTGGCCAAGATTCCAACAAGCATATTGAGCTTATACAAGAATATCAGAACAAGTACCCCAAAGCAGAAATCACCCTGATCCCCATGAAGGGGGAGTTTTCCAGAGGTCTTGGTCTTGAAATGGGATCTTCCCAGTTTGACAATGATACTTTGCTGCTATTTTGTGATGTTGACTTGATCTTCAGAGGAGATTTTCTCCAACGATGTAGAGACAATACAATTCAGGGACAACAGGTGTACTACCCCATCATCTTTAGCCAGTATGACCCAAAGGTAACCAATGGGGGAAACCCTCCAACCGATGACGACTTCGTCTTCTCAAAGAAGACCGGATTCTGGAGAGATTATGGATATGGAATTACCTGTATTTATAAAAGTGATCTTCTGGGTGCAGGTGGATTTGATACCTCAATACAAGGCTGGGGACTGGAAGATGTAGATCTCTACAATAAAGTCATTCTATCTGGCTTGAGGCCCTTCAGAAGTCAAGAAGTAGGAGTGGTCCACATTTTCCATCCAGTTCATTGTGACCCTAACTTGGACCCTAAGCAGTATAAGATGTGCTTAGGATCCAAGGCAAGTACTTTTGCCTCAACCGTGCAACTGGCTGAACTATGGTTGGAAAAACATTTGGGTATCAGGTACAATCGAACTCTCTCCTGACAATCCAGGCAACACATATTGCCTTTTTAAAGGGGAGTTTACCTCATTGTTGGTTGTTGTTGTTTAATTTTATTATTGTTATTTTTATTATTATAATTATTATTGTTATAATTTTATTTTGTTGTCCAGGTCTTAAACTACTCTTGGTTGTCTTCCAAAGAGTGTTTGTTGACCTCAAACAAGAAGAGTCTGCAGTTCACTGATATTTCAGATTTCTACTGAAGTCAATAGGCATATTACTTTTATATATCTTTATTTGAGATTGAGTTAAATCGTGGCAATCAAATGACTTTTGAAGCTCATTCAACATGAGAGACAGCTTAGAAGAATGTTCTCTTGGGGCTTTAAGATGCAATATCGACTTTTCTTTTGTTTGTCAAATTCAATGTGATACAAATATTTACTGGTGAAAGGTACCACAAAAGTGCTTTATGCTTCCTATGGGGAAGGGACTCTGTAACATAAACTTGAGTTTTGTAATTTATACAAGGACTTAAATATATAGACAATAATTTTCTTCATCTTTAGGATTTTTAAAGTAAATGAACACTTATGATTGTAAGTTTATTTTTTAAAAAAAGTTTTAAAAATTTGAGGAGTTTTGTTCCACAAGCAACCGGTACTGGCTACCCTGGTCTTATGACAATTATCTTACTCCTCACAATTGTCTGCTATAAATGCGAATGAACTTTATTTTCTCAAGGAAATATGATTTAATTAAATATTCATGTACATTTTAGAAGCTTTATGAAACAATGTCCTTCATTTGCTGGCAAGAAGATAAAATATGACAGAACCTGGTTATTTATAATAAAACAGGTATGACAGTATTCTTTTTCAAAAACACTGAAAAATTTGTGTTGTTTCCTTTTGGTCAAATTTGATGTATTTCATAATGGTCGTAGTCACCAAAGCATGCTTGCTACAAAGGCTGGAAACATTAATAAGGGATTATGGGCATGATATTTATATCAATATGCTTTGAGTTCTGGCTTTCATAAGCGATTAAAATGAGCAATTGTTTAGTCAATAATTTACAGTCCGGAGGAAGTATTATTCCTCTTCGATCTCATTAGCTTTGTGATCAAACTGAACCAAGAATAGGTCAAAAAGATTTTAATACAGGTTGGCTGATGGCACAAAGATATGAAAATAAATGCAGAAATTATAAATATAAAATTAATTTTATAATTATATTGCTATTTATAAAACACATAGGAAAATGTTTCATTTCTATACCATTCTTTCTCAAATCTGAATCAGTAGTGCCCAGTTTGTAGAAAAATATAATCTTATTCAATAAATGTAAGAAAAAATGAAAATCTGTATAAGAAGCTCTTGTGAAAGCATATTTTTTAAATTTCATCTTGTAAATAAGTAATATATTTGCATAGTTCCAAAATCAAACAAAAATTTCCAATATCTACCGCTGTCAGTCTCACTCTCTATTCACCCAAATCTGCCCTTTACTGCACATAACCCCCATTTTAGGTGTATGTATGTTTGTGGGCATGTTTTTCTACAGTTTCATAAGCAGAAAAGACATATGTGTATTTTCTTCTCCCTTGAGACACCAAATGTAGCGTATTATACATGCTGTTTTATACTTTGATTTTCTTTTTTCAAACTAGAACACTAAAATTTGCATCAAAATTGATTTGAAAGCATTGTAAGTTATTGCCGTTCTTTGGAACTGATTGTCCTGAGGTCATGTAGCATTCACCTTAGTAATGACTTTCTTATGTGCCAACCGTCTCTTTCAGCAAAGACCTTTTAGGGGTTTCAAAAAAATAACATTGCTTAATATTGTGACAAATATGGCACTTTCCTTGACTAAAACATATAATCTTCATAATGTAAGAGTCATTAGAGAGGAATTAATGGCACTTTTAGATGTTAAAAATCTTGACAAGGCTGACTTTTCAGAGTTGATCTCTGCTCTCTTGTTTGTCTCTGCCCTTCACAAACCTCTTCTAATGGCTCTTTTCCTGCATTGTGCTCTTAGCTCTTTTGCGGATTTTATTTTCCTTGTAATAAGCATACTTATATTCAGTAAAGATAGTTACTTGGGAAGATTTATTACTGAAATATAATTATTAACGATGTTATTAATGGAGAAAAGAAATCAGGATCTCCTCTTTAATTAGGGCAACTGAAATAGCAGAGTTTTACTGAGGAATAAATGCACAGGGCCGCATTTAAAACCCCTCCAAGTGTTAGGAAGTCGTGAGGCACCTGCCCAGGGATGAGGTGGCATTCTCCACTTTCGTCATTTCTCTGATGAAATGCTTCTGATGACACAAGGGAATGCAGAGGTCTCATTGGGACTTAATTACACACGTGCGTGCTGTACTGAAGCTAAAATAAATGTACTTAAATTCTATTTTATAATTCTGCATTAGCTTTCCTATGGTTTTTTTCAGGTACTGCAATATGACTGAAAATTTATTAAAATGATACTAGCAAAACTAAGAGTGTTTTTCTGTCCATGGGCTATCTACTAGTTAAAACCCCATGGTTGAAGGGTAACACAATGTGAACGCAGCCTGAAGCACAGTATGTGTGTGTTATTGGCATTACTTTATTTGGACAGCTATGGATGTTCTATTTAAATATCAGCTCAACACCCATTTCATTAACCTTCAGCAGCATCTTATTGACCACCTTCTGTTCGCTCAATATAACACTGTACATTTTACTTACATTATCCTTTTATATGTAATCCTCTCGATAGCTCTCAGAATATTGATTCTCTTTCTTCATTCAACAGATATGGAAACTGAGGCCATGAGTCATGAAGTAACCTATCCTGAATTCACACAGTTGGCTTGTTTTAGAATTAAGAAATTTATGCTCATTACTGTCTGAATCGAAAGCACCTGTCTTTCTACTGTAACCCATGGCTTTTCAGTTGGTGGGGAGAATGCAGGGGACAACGAGGGAGCAAAGATCCAGCCGACGCCATAGCCACATTTGCTCTGTTATTCAGCTTGATTTGCTCTTTGCTTGTTCTCGACAGAGAGAAGTTTGCTGATCTTTTGCTCAGTTAGAGCCTCTTTAGGCTTTGCCTGGAGAATCCCAGGGATGGGGGAGCCTGGTGGGCTGCCGACTATGGGGTCACACAGAGTCGGACACGACGGAAGCGACTTAGCAGCAGCAGCGGCAGCAGCAGCAGGCTTTGATCCTAGTCTTTGCCCTCTTTGCCAGCTCTCTCTGAGTAGCACTGTGTTGGAGCAGGATTTCTTCTATCTACTTGCTTGCAAGTCATTGGACCTCAGCCAGCAGGAAAAATATTTTCAGAATTCCCAATACCAGCAGCAGCCCTTTTTCGTGGTTCAGTCAGCTAAGAACAGAAGCTGTCCACAATGAATGCCACTGCATAATTGCTTGACTGCGTATGTCACTTTGCCCTTACAGACTTAGCGTGATGCAGCTGATATATTTCTGAATCTAAGAGTTGAGCCTTTTGTGCCTAGTTAATAAATGGGAACTACTGGAGTGAAATATCCAAGTGTGTGAACTGATAGTCCAACCAAGAGACTAAATGCTCACTGGAAAGGTAAGTTAACAACGTCCCCTTGTTTTTCATATTGAGAAAGCTGAAGTTCACCTCTAGTCAGCAGCCCCATAACTGGGCCACTCTGACTTTTCATGGTTGCATTTTCAGATTATCCCTGGGCAATTTCTTCTTCTGGGAGGAGGACTCAGAAGATGAGGCCCCTTTTCTTTTCTTTTTTCCTGGTTTTTAATTTATTTTTTAATTGGAGTATAATTACTGTACAATATTGTGTTAGTTCCTGCTGTACAACAACATGAATCAGCTATTAGCGTACATGTATCCCCTTCCTCTTGAGCCTCCCTCCCACCCCTCTAGGTCATCACCGAGCCCTGAGCCGAGCTCCCTGTGTTATACAGCAGCTTCCTACTAGCTGACTATTTTACACATGGCAGTATATATATGTCGGTGCTACTCTCTCAATTTGTCCCATCTTCTCCTTCCCCCACTGCGTGCACAAGTCTGTTCTCTGCGTCTGTGCCTCTATTCCTCCCTGCAAATAGGCTCATCAGCACCATTTTTCTAGATTGCATACATAAGTGTTAATATTGCTCAGAGAGAGGTGGTAGTGCTGCCAGGCCTATTGAGCCCTCACCTAGGACTGCCTTGTCTTGGAGGGAGTAGCCTAAGGCAGACTTGGACCTAGAAAGAGATTTTGTATCTTCCTTCATCTCCTCTTTTTACCCAAAAGAATGCATATTTAATCAGGTAAAAAAAATGTTTAGTTCAGGTGAAATACATCAAGATGAGTCTCAAATAGCCAATAAAGTATTTGTAGCTTCATCTGGGCCACAGTGATGTGATGTGCATGGGGGAATGAAGGTATCACCATACTTTTCATTATGTGGCCATCTGCCTTTCCTTCCCTAACTCCTCGTGCTTTCTGAGTATCTGCATCCGTGGTTCTGCACCCCATAGGAACTTACTGTGAATATCTAAGAGGGGATTATAGGTAATCCGAGGAATTGGCCACTTAAACTCCCATTTGTTCTTAAATATTGATGGCATATCTCTTCAGCAGTAGTCTGTAATTATGGATATTACGGGGCAAAGTAGTGTCCTGAAGGATAATAAATGGATCTGTTCTCAGTTTTTAGTGCTGCTGACTTGCCTACCTTCACCATCTGTACTTTTATTAGCATCCTGATCATTTTCAGGCATGTAATACCGATAGTTTGTGCTGTAGCCAGAAGCCTCCTAGGCCTTCTATTTAGAGCAGCAACAACAGTAGAAGCAGGATGGAGCCCCAGAATATACCGGTGGGCTCTGCCTCTGTAGCCCGCAGCCTCACTCAGGCACCAGACATGCTGCAGGGGCTGACCCAGCAGATGGCGGGATAATGAGTCCTCAGCAGTAATTCATGCCCCCAAGTGATGGCACAGCCACATCTGCAGCAGGCAGCAAATCGCCTGGTGCTGGCGCAGGGAAGCCAGGATATTCCAGTATTGCCTGCAGCTTGACAGCGAGTTGTCAGTCTCCCTTTTCCTTTCTCTCGCCAGAAGCTGCCAACCTCTGTGCCATATTTGGAATTCTCCCCCACGCAGGATTTTCTTTCAGTCAAATTCAACCACTATTTATTAGTCCATAGGTTGGTATCAAAGCTGAGAGTGCCAAGTTTTGATTATCCATCATGCATTGGTAAGTGTTCTTGCTATTCTATCAGCACCCAACCTCAGTCTTTATTTATAGAATCAGTTCTGAAGGAATCAGTATGTCCAAGATTAGAAGGATAATTTTTTACTTAAGTTGGATCTACTATATATATATATGTTAAGACTTCAACAGGAAAGGGTTTTTTTTAACTCCTAGAATAATTGCTCTTATCTGTATGTTAATTGATTAGCAAACATTTATTGAGACCTTGCTTAGGAATAATGTTCTCCAGTAAAAAATTTAAGACTGTGAAAATATGCATTGCCTGAAAGCGAACCTCTCCCTAGTATTGAGGTTGCTTCTGTGGGGCTGGTCTCCATCTCATTCTCAGTTCTTCCTCAAATTCTATTTCCTAAACTCCCACAAGCATCACATTTTCTCATTCTCTCTTAATGGGTAGAAGTAGGTGTATACCTAGGTGAATTTCAAATACAGACATACAAAGCTGCCTTGATTCTTGTTACTGGATCTTGGCATCAAGTGTTCAACTTGATGAGAGTCAAAATTAATTCAGTGCAAAAGTTCATATGAAAATGAAAACAAATACAACAACTTAAGGATTAATCAGTTATTACTTCAGTTGCTCTGTTGTGTCGAACTCTTTGTGACCCCATGGACTGCAGCACACCAGGCTTCCCTGTCCATCACCAACCCCTGGAGTTGTTCAAACTCATGTCCATCAAGTCAGTAATGCAATCCAATTATCTCATCCTCTGTTGTCCCCTTCTCCTCCTGCCTTCAATCTTTCCCAGCATTAGGGTCTTTTCCAATGAGTCAGTACCGCCCATCAAGTGGCCAATGTATTCGAGCTTCAGCATCAGTCCTTCCAGTGAATATTCAGTTCTAATTTCCTTCAGGATTGACTGGTTGAATGTCCTTGCAGTCCGAGGACTCTCATGAGTCTTCTCCAACACCACAGTTCAAAAGCATCAATTCTTCGGCACTCAGCCTTCTTTATAGTCCAACTCTCATATCCATACATGACCACTGGAAAAACCATAGCTTTGTCTAGACAGACCTTTGTCAGCAAAGTAATGTCTCTGCTATTTAATATGCTCTCTGGGTTGGTCATAGGTTTTCTTCCAAGGAGCAAGCGTTTTAATATCATAGTGGCAGTCACTGTCTGCAGTGATTTTGGAGCCCCCAAAATATAAAGTCTCTCACTGTTTCTTTTGTTTCCCCATCTATTTGTCTTGAAGTGATGGAACCAGATGCCATGATCTTAGTTTTCTGAGTGTTGAGTTTTAAGCCAACTTTTTCACTCTCCTCTTTCGCTTCATCAAGAGGCTCTTTAGTTCTTCTTCGCTTTCAGCCGTAAGGGTGGTGTCATCTGCATATCTGAGGTTATTGATATTTCTCCGAGCAATCTTGATTCCAGCTTGTGCAGTCAAGCTGGACAATGTACAGTCCTGATGTATTCCTTTCCCAATTTGGAACCAGTCCATTTTTCCAGGTCCGATTCTAACTGTTTCTTCTTGACCTGCATACAGAGTTTTCAGGAGGGAGGTAAGGTAGTTTGATATTCCCATCTCTTGAAGAATTGTCCACAGTTTGTTGTGATCCACACAATCAAAGGCTTTGACATAGTCAATAACACAGAAGTAGATGTTCTTCTGGAACTCTCTTGCTTTTTCGATGATCCAGCGGATGTTGGCAATTTGATCTCTGGTTCCTCTGCCTTTTCTAAATCCAGATTGAATCTGGAAGTTCTTAGTTTGCTTAGAAAATTTTGAGCATTAGTTTACCAGTGTGTGAGTTGAGTACAATTGTGTGGTAGTTTGAGCATTCTTTGGCATTGCCTTTCTTTGGGATTGGAATAAAAACTGACCTTTTCCAGTCCTGTGGCCACTGCTGAGTTTTCCAAATTTGCTGGCATATTGAGTGTAGCACTTTCACAGCATCATCTTTTAGAATGTGAAATAGCTCAGCCGGAATTCCATCACCTCCACTAGCTTTGTTTGTAGTGGTCTTTCCTAAGGACCACTTGACTTTGCATTCCAGGATGTCTGGCTCTAGGTGAGTGATCACACCATCATGGTTATCTGGGTCATGAAGATCTTTTTTGTATAGTTCTTCTGTGTATTCTTTCCACCTCTTCTTAATACCTTCTGCTTCTGTTAGGTCCATACCATTTCTGTCCTTTATTGTGCCCATCTGTGCATGAAATGTTCCCTTGGTATCTCTAATTTCCTTGAATAGATCTCTAGTCCTTCCTATTCTATTGTTTTCCTCTATTTCTTTGGACTGATCACTGAGGAACGCTTTCTTATCTCTCCTTGCTATTCTTTGGAACTCTGCATTCAAATGGGCATATCTTTCCTTTTCTCCTTTGCCTTTAGCTTCTCTTCTTTTCTCAGCTATTTGTAAGGCCTCCTCAGACAACCATTTTGCCTTTTTGCATTTTCTTTTTCTTGGGGATGTTCTTGATCACTGGCTCCTGTACAATGTCACGAATTTCCATCCATAGTTCTTCAGGTACTCTCTCTATCAGATCTAATCCCTTGAATCTATTTGTCACTTCCTCTGTATAATCATAAGGGATTTGATTTAGGTCATACCTGAATTGTCTTGTGGTTTTCCCTACTTTCTTCAATTTCAGTCTGAAAATGGCAATAAGGAGTTTATAATCTGAGCCACAGTCAGCTCCTGGTCTTGTCTTCGCTGACTGTATAGAGCTTGTCCATCTTTGGCTGCAAAGAAGATAATCTGATTTTGGTATTTGGACTTCTGGTGAAGTCCATGTGTAGAGTCTTATCTTGTGTTGTTGGAACAGGGTGTTTTCTATGACCAGTGCTTTCTCTTGGTAAAACTCTGTTAGCCTTTGACCTGCTTTGTTTTGTACTCTACAGCCAAATTTGCCTATTACTCTAGATAGCTCTTGACTTCCTACTTTTTCATTCCAGTCCCCTGTAATGAAAAGGACATCTCTTGGGTGTTCATTCTAGAAGGTCTTGTAGGTCTTCATAGAACCATTCAACTTCACCTTCTTCAGCATTACTGGTTGGGGCATAGACTTGGATTACTGGGATATTGAATGTTTTGCCTTGGAAATGAATAGAGATCATTCTGTCGTTTTTGAAATTGCATCCAAGTACTGCATTTTGGACTCTTGTTGACTGTGAGGGCTACTCCATTTCTTCTAAGGGATTCTTGCCCACAGTAGTAGATATAATGGTCATGTGAGTTAAATTCACCCATTCCAGTCCATTTTAGTTCACTGATTCCTAAAATGTTGATGCTCACTCTTGCCATCTCCTGTTTGACCACTTCCAATTTACATTTATTCAGGACCTAACAGTCCCGGTTCCTATGCAATATTGTTCTTTACAGCATCGTATTTTACTTCCATCACCAGTCACATCCACAACTAGGTACTGTTTTGGCTTTGGCTCCGTCTCTTCGTTCTTTCTGGAGTTATTTCTCCTCTGTTCTCCAGTAGTGATATTGGGCACCTACCGACCTGGGGAGTTCATCTTTCAGTGTCATATCGTTTTGCCTTTTCTTACTGTTCACGGGTTCTCAAGGCAAGAATGCTGAAGTGGTTTGCCATTTCCTTCTTTTATACTTATAAAAGGAAAATCTTTTATAGGTGATAAATAACATTTTAACTAAAATCATAATACTTGGACTTCCCTGTTGGTCAAGTGGTTAAGAAGTCACCCTGCAGTGCAGGTCATAGGTTTGATCCTTCATCCAGGAATATTCCACATACCAGAGAGCAGCTAAACCCATGTGCCACAACTGTTGAGCCCAAACTCTACAGTCTGTACTCTGTGAGAGAAACCACCTCAATGAGAAGCCGGTGCACTTCATCCACAGAGTAGACCCTGCTTGCCGCAATTAGAGAAAGCCCACATGCAGCGATGAAAACCCAGCACAGCCAATAAAAACAGCCAAAAAATACTAAGAAAACAGGAAGGGAGGTGAGGGGAGATGGTGCATTGTATACGTTTGCATCATTCTTTGTCACTCGCCTTCTGGGGTTCCTGCCATTCCAACATACTGATGCCCCACTCTTCTTTTTAATAGCTTCCTTCCTTTTTACTGCTAGTAGATTCTTCCCTGTCTCCCACACTTAGGAACTACTCGATACAAGCGATGTAATGTTTAGACTACAAGTTTCTAGTGTTGGTTTTCAGAAATTACTACCGTATAAATCATGAGTTTGAAGGCTGAAGTGAACATGGTTTTCAACCCTTTTATTAGCAACCCTGGTCTACTTAAAGTATGCTGGAATTATTTATCCTCCTTGTTAGCCAGCCAGAATCCCAAGGGTATGGATCTTATGCTTCCTCTTGAGTATTTAGACTGGAGGCAGAGAAGTCTGAAATTCTACTATCCCTTAGGAGTGCTTCCAAGTGCTCAATTAGTCTGTTCGACATTAAATTCACGTTTGTACTTTAATAGGAAAAGCATTGCATCAAAATATTTATTGAATTAATTTTCAGTCATTTACAGGAAAAGAAACTTTATGAATAAACCTTACTGTGTATTTTTAGAAATCATTTTGCTTTAGCATATATTTTATATTATTTTTCTGGTAAGATTATTATATGAAGATTAAGAATATCAAAGAATTGTATGATTTATACAGTTGCCACTATGCTTTCCTAATATCAGTAATGTTTATGTTTTCATATTCTACCTAAGACAAACAGAATTCTTTTTAAAAGGCTCAGAGTTCAGAAAGCGCTCAGAAGGAAAAGGACACATTATTGTTCTCATTCACCTTTTCTCTTACACTTGCCCCTTAGACAACGTGCAGTTTATTTAGGGAAAGTTCCCTCTGTCCCCAAACATTTCTCCCATTTGTCGCTTCATACAGGAAGCCATTTTAATAAAGAAGAGGAAAAGGCAACATGATTTATTTATGTTATTTGACTTACCATTATAACAGCAAAACAGCTACCATTCATTAAATGCTTACTTACTCTGCAGTGTTGTTTGGGGAAACAGCATCTCCTTTGAGCTTCATCAATTCTTAAGTAGGTACCATATCCTCATCTTACAGGTGAGCAAAGTGAATTTCCCTTCCTCTTTCCTTTGATAGTTCCTCACTTAACAAACATACACTAATGACGTATTGGAGACAATATATCAAGATAACATCTCATTATCTTCAAACCACTGCCTTGATAGCATCAGTCTCCACCAAATGACTGGGTTGTCCATAATACTAAAATTCATGTTTTCAAAACATCTTAAAGGAGAGAGTTAATATGAAAACGAGACTCACAAATAGTGGGACAAATATCTAAAAGAAAGACTTTAAAGCTGCACAGAATGAATAGTTTTTTGGAATGAAAAAAACTTTTATATATGCTTTTAAACTGCATAATTAACTGTTCTTACTCCTTAAATAAATGAATATATCAAACATACTAGTTTTTGCTTCTAAGACATGCTTCGTTGTTTCCTTCTCATAGCTCCTGGATATTCTTTTAATTTTATTAGTATTATTTCATGAAATAACTTTTAGTCTCTGAATCATATGGGAAAATGTCAAAGTCACTTATGAAACAATAGATATTCTGGGAGAATTCATAACATTTTTGGTTAAAAAAATCCTGTTATGAGTCAGTTGCAGGTATAATTTTGCTGGGCATTCTCAGAAAAGAAATATGAGTTTAGGAAATTCTTTTCAAAAATTAGCTGCAAGGAAATGGAAGGCCATTTAAAGAAATTTGCATGGTAACGAGTCTCTTTCTCCCATGCATTTGTATGTACTTTTGTATTTCCTTTCTTCTTTGACCTTTTTGTTTCTAGCACTTTTCTCTTTAGATGGGAACTTGTTCCTGAACCAGGAACTCTAACCTGCGGCTCATTATTTCTGCTGTTCTTCATAGCAGTCTCTCTGTCACATGGGCAGAACCGCTGAATTCATTTCTCATTCTAATTGATTTCTTTGGTATATTCAGAAGCTTGAATATTGTATTACACATTTTAAAATTCCTGCAATGGATATTTAATAAAATGTTTTATTAAACACTAGGGTACTTTTTGAAAAAATATATTTTAATCTCAAAATTGATCAAAGATGCATAGTACTAACCTTTTTCCTTTCCACTGAAGCCAAATGTAGTTTTTTTAAAAGTAGTTTGAACACCTGACTTTAGAAATTACAAAATTCATCTTTGGTGTTTTTGTTTGTTTGTTTTTGTTTTTATTGAAGTACAGTTGATTTACAATGTTGGTATAAGTTTCTGGTGTACAGCATAGTGATTCAGTTATATTTGTGTGAATAGAGAAAGAATATATATATATATATATATATATATATATATATATTTCAGATTATTTTTCATTATAGAGTATTACAAAATATTGAATATATAGTTTCCTGTGCTATATAGTAGGAACTTATTTTTTATCTATTCTATATAAAGTAGTATATACCTGTTAATCCCAAACTCCTGATTTATCCCTCCCCCACCACTTTCCCTTTTGTTTTCAAAATCTGTTCATCTGTTTCTGTTTGTAAATAAGTTCATTTGTATCATTTGTTTTCACATATAAGTGATATTCTAGATTCATTTTTTGTTTTAAAATAATGCCTAAGGACAGTCTGTATTTCCATAAGAATCTTCACTGACTTTAGAAGACCCAAGTTGTTGTTTGAATTAGCATGTTACAACTCCAAAAATAAGCAGAATTTTGATTATGTATAGTTTGATTGTTGCTTCTCTTTTCAAAGGTTTCTAAAGTTTTCCAAATATACTTAGAAAAAAACCTAAACTCCTTACGCTGTCACCAGGCACCTGCCTGGTGTTATCCTCCCCTGCCCCACTCCCTGGTCCCCTCCCTTACACCCAGCTTCATTCTGTTCCCATTACTGGGGCCTCTACTTGAACTTTGAAGCATGCCAAGCTCGCTCCCACCTTTAGGCCTCTGCTGTTCTTGTTCCCTGAACTTGGAAAGAGGGTCCTAGAGATCTTCTCCTAGCTGATTCCTTTTTGTAACTCAGGTCTCACTACAAGATCGCTTGGTGAGTGAGGCTTTCGTATCCACATAGTCTTAAATCTCTTCCTCTGACCCTCCCCCTCCAAGTTATGTTTCTTGACCTGCTTATCACCAGTAGATAATTTTCATCCCCCTGATAGAGCAGCTCATATACCTTTATCTAGCATATTCCTTCACAGTGAACCTGGTATTCTCATTGTTTACTTTTTCATATACCAATCTTGTCTTCTCTGAGATAATCCACTCCATGAAAACAAGGACAGTAACTGCCTTGCTCAGTGCCGGGCGCTTAAGCTCTGGAAAAGCATGGAACTGAATTCATGCACTGGCTCAGGGATCTCAGTACCAGAAGCCTGAACCTAATCTAGGGTTCAGTAGATCACTAGTTCATAGATCACTGCTGTCTCCTGCTCAGGCTCAGCTCTGTTCTCCTTTTTTCCCTTTTTTGTCTTCTTTATCCCCCGGCATCTTTACTCTTTTCTCTTTTTTAATTCACCCTTTTCACTTTTTTTAACTTTGTGGATTTGTAGCTTCAGCATGATTTACTGTAATGCAACATTTTACTTCTTTACTTTTTACCCCTCCACCCATTCATCAGCAGGTTGTCCATCTTTTAGAATATCCTGAGTATTAAAAGCGTCCTTCAGGATATCAGCAGGGATATTATGGCTCATTTTGATCTTCTGCTCTGCACGGCTGTGGTAGGGGTTCCTTTTTGGCTTCTAGAATGTGAAAATAATCCTTGTCTCTGGCTGTCGTTGTACGATCTCCCGATCCATGCTCTCTCAAATCTCTCCTAGGTTTGAAGCTTCAGATCAAAGATTGTGACTTAAGAGGGTCTACACTTTTATGGAATCTGAATAGCACTGGGTTTACATCAAGAGACCATTGTGGGTTCAGAGCTTCATCTTATTAAGGGGTTTTGAGCAGATTTTGAGAGGATTGATCTGTATTAGCAAATTTTACAGGGCACATTATTCCAACTGGCTTGCCAATTTAGAGATAACAGCTGCCAATTAATTCACAAGGGCATATTAGTTGGCCTTGTATTGTTATCTTTCCAATATTCAAAACCTTCTTAGAAGCAAAATTCAGGGTGAAAGTTTGTCTGGTAAGCACAAGTTTGGAGATAATGGGAATAGATAATGGTTTTAAGCCACGCTGCCATCAGATTTTGAGAGCCTGAAAGTCCAAGGAGCCTTTACCTAGCAGGAAAATGCTATTTCCCAAGGCACTATTTCCCAAGGCACAGATCTCCCTAGACCATGAGCCTTTATCCTAGGTAACAGTATTCACCCTTACATGGCTGCAGTAAGTTTCAGGCTCTTCACTCAATACAGGTTAATATATTTCTGCTTCATTCATAAATGCTATTGAGATGAACCGTCTAGTCTTAGTGTGTATGTATCCACCGTTTTATTTAGAGGATGAAATGTTTTAGCCTATTTCACTTTTGGAATTTATTAAACTATATTTTGTGAACTATCAACTTGGGCAAGTTGAAAACTTGCCTTATATGCATAAGAAATTATTAAAAAACTACATTTTTATGAATGAACATCAGTGACTAATGGTCAGGCTGGGGGGGAAAAAAGAGAATAAACATAATCAGAAATCTGCAATGTCTTGATCTCCTGTTATGTAGGCAGTTATTCTTTTTTCTTTTTTTTAATTGAAGTATAGTTAATTTACAATGTTGTATTAGTTTCAAGTATAGAGCAAAGTGATTCAATTATATATCTATTCCTTTTCAGATTCTTTTCCATTATAGGTTATTACAAGATGCTGAATACAGTTCCTCGTGTTATACGGTTGGTCCTTCTTGCTTATCTATTTTGTATATAGTAGTGTGTGTTTGTTAATCCCAAACTCCTAATTTATCCCTCACCCACCCCCTTCTTTTGGTACCATAAATTTGTCTTCTTTGTCTATGAGTCTATTTCTGTTTTGTAAATAAGTTCATTTATATCATTTTTTAGATTCCACATTTAAGTGATATCATACGATATTTGAGATAGTTATTTTAAGTTAATTGTTCGAACTTTACAATTATATATATACTTTGCAAAAAGTAGTACATGAAGGTTGTAACTTTTGGGTAGTCAGTTGAAAAAGTGTCTAGCCACAGCTTATGACTAACAGTTAATTGATATGTTATATCCATCACACAAGTATGAATAAATGAAAGAAAATTGAATTATGAAAAAAAACTAATTGTTTGATATATGTCTTTCCACTTAGCATTTCCTAACTCCAGCTCTATTTTCTTCACTGTGAGCATTTTAATTACCAAGCAGCCCAGAAAATTCTAGTCTGCCAGTCTCCCAAAAGTGATGGAGGTACTGGAAGAAATTCTTCTTCTTACTCTTTTAAGCCTCCATGCAGACCATTCTTATTCTTTCATGACATCATATTTTCAGAATGGACATATTAAATATGGATAGATTGCATGCGTGCATATATGTGTGCATGCTAAGTCACTTCAGTCATGTCTGACTCTTTGTGACCCCATGGACTATAATCCACCAGGCTCCTCTGTCCATGGGGATTCTCCAGGCAAGAATACTGGAGTGGGTTGCCATGCCCTCCTCCAGAGGATCTTCTCCACCCAGGGATCAAACCTGTGACTCGTACATCCTGCATTGGCAGGCAGATTCTTACCACTAGCACCACCTGGGAAACCCATGGCTTGATTCAGTTCAGTTCAGTTCAGTCCAGTCACTCAGTCGTGTCCGACTCCCTGCAATCTCATGGGCTGCAGGATGCTACGCCTCCCTGTCTATCACCAACTCCTGGAGTTTACTCAAACCCATGTCCATTGATTCAGTGATACCATCCAAGCATCTCATCCTCTGTCATCCCCTTCTCCTCTCACCCTCAATCTTTCCCAGCATCAGGGTCTTTACCAATGAGTCAGTTCTTCACATCAGGTGGCCAAATTATTGGAGTTTCAGCTTCAGCATCAGTCCTTCCAATGAATATTCAGGACTGATTTCCTTTAGGATGGACTGGTTGGATCTCCTTGCAGTCCAAGGGACTCTCAAGAGTCTTCAACACCACAATTCAAAAGCATCAGTTCTTGGGCACTCAGCTTTCTTTATAGTCCAACTCTCATATGACTACTAGAAAAAGCATTGCTTTGACTATACAGACCTTTGTTATGTCTCTGCTTTTTAATATGCTGTCTAGGTTGGTCATAGCTTTTCTTCCAAGGAGCAAGCATCTTTTAACTTCATTGCTGCAGTCACTATCTGCAGTGATTTTTGGAGCCCCCCAAAAATAAAGTCTGTCACTGTTTCCACTGTTTCCCTATCTACCTGCCATGAAGTGATGGGACCAAGATACCATGATCTTAGTTTTCTGAATGTTGAGTTTTAAGCCAACTTTTTCACTCTCCTCTTTCACTTTCATCAAGAGGCTCTTTAGTTCTTTGCTTTCTGCCTTAAGTGTGGTGTCATCTGCATATCTGAGGTTACTGAAATTTCTCCCAGCAATCTTGATTCCAGCTTATGCTTCTTCCAGCCCAGCGTTTATCATGATGTACTCTACATCTAAGTTAAATAAGCAGAGTGACAATATACAGACTTGACTACTCCTTTCCCAATTTGGAACCAGTCTATAGTTTCATGTCTGGTTCTAACTGTTGCTTCTTGACCTGCATACAGATTTCTCAGGAGGCAGGTCAGGTGGTCTGGTATTCCCATCTCTTTCAGAATTTTCCACAGTTTCTCCAAGCCAGGGTTCAACAATACGTGAACCGTGAACTTCTAGATGTTCAAGCTGGATTTAGAAAAGGCAGAGGAACCAGAGATCAAATTGCCAACATACACTGGATCATCGAAAAAGCAAGAAAGTTCCAGAAAAACATCTACTTCTGCTTTATTGGCTAGATTACAAGTTATTTTATGTTATTTCATAATATTTTCATCATTACATTGAATCTTTGTGATTTGGGATGGGTCTCTACTCACATATAAACTATCACAGGACAAATTACCTGTTTGATTTACCTCCATTAATGTGTACTAATTACCAGCTAATACAAGGCACTGTGCCAAGACTGAAAACTTGGCAAAACCTGCACCCCACTCCCAATAATCCCACCAATTTGGGGTAAGAGAAATAATTTTCTGCTTTACTAGTGACCACATTTCTGCATTTGTACTCAAATTTTAGTGATGCAAAGAATTTGGGGTCTAGCTAAAGTTCTATTAAAATAAATTATTAATTTCACTTTAGTAATATTCCTAATACATAATTAGCCTTTATTAAAATATTTTATTTTTCCAGGATTATAGAGGAAAAACTGGACTTCCCAGGTGGCTCAGTGGGTAAAGAATCAGCCTGCAATGCAGGAGATGCAGGTTTGATCGCTGGGTCAGGAAGATCCCCTGAAGAAAGGCATGGCAACCTACTCCAGTATTCTTGCCTGGAGAATTCCATGGACAGGGGAGTCTGGCAGACTACAGTCCATAGGGTTGCAAAGAGTCAGACACAACTGAAGCAACTGAACACACACACACACATAGAGAAAAAGCAGGATAGAAATTTGATTAAGAGAACTCAGGGATTTCCAAACCCTAAACATAGTTTTCACCACAAATATGGGAGATTTTATCCTATAGACCCCAGTTCTGTTATGTTTTTATAGCTATTTTGCTTTGTCCTGACAAAAGACATGAGTTTTCTCACTTAAATAACAGATTATTTATTTACACAGCCTCTTCACTGATTTCCCATACCCCAACCTCCTACAAATTGAGGCAGTTTAGTTCAGTTCAGTCCCTAAGTCGTGTCCGACTCTTTGCAACCCCATGAATCGCAGTACACCAGGTCTCCCTGTCCATCACCAACTCCCGGAGCTCACTCAGATTCTACAAGCAGAAAAACCTGACAGATGCAGAGTGGGGCTCAGTATCACAGGACAAGAATTCCAAAATTATGAATCTCAGAGCTTTCATAGGATGCCTGGTAGAGCTACCCATCCTGCCCATCCTCAGGACGAGGAGAAACCTTATCTTTCTCTGAAATAATCATCTCTGTCTGAGCAAATAAGGACAGAGGGACTCTAGAACCATTATCCTTGTAATCTATTAAATAAACGAGGCCAGGGGAGATAAAATGTAAAGCATTCTCTGAGGTATCTGACTTGAATTTCCAAAGTGTGCTTACCATTCATGCACTTTTAACCCAGGTTACTAGCACTGTTGGCTCAGTAAGCTCTGACCATGAAGAGATATAAAAAAATATTCATGGAACATTGACTCCTGAACGCCAATGTACTCTCTCTTAAAAATCACTGAGTGATTTGATCATATATGACATGCTTGGCAGTGTCTGGAGCATGAAACTGGTTTTCTATCAAGGTTGGGAATTAACCATACTTTCTCTTAGTCCCTGTTTCAAAATGTTTTATTTTAATTTCTGGTTATCAGTGTATCTGGGCTTCTCTTTTTCTCTTAATTATCTTACCTGCCAATGACTCAAGAAATAGGGTTTTTGAAGTCCCACTTTTATATTGATTCAGAAAACTAAAAGAAAGCAACATAATGCCTTTTTTTTTAAAGGGGGGTAAAAATCAAGGCTGACTCAATACTTTTGCCTCAAAAATTCCTAAGAACTTCCTCCTGAAAGAAATAGTGCTCACTGGTATCCAGTGGGTATTCTTTCTTGTTTCATTTTACAGTCCTCTACCATTCATTGGAATTTATTGATCAGGCAGAAATGTGACATGTTTTTTTGTGTGTGTTAAATGTCCTCACTTTAAAAAAAAAAAAAAGAAACTTTATCCCAAATGAAAGTTTAGCATTAAAGGCTTATTTTCAATGGGAATGGAATTTCAGCATGAGAATTTTATTTAACTTATTCCTCAAATGAAAGATTTTCTCCTGACAGAGATTAATGCATCTGTTAATGACAGAAGCATTTGTCATTTTTATGAACTTGACATCCTCTTCACTCATCAATTTCCAACCATGTCAAAAAAGCACAAACTGTTCTACAAAAAATTTCAGATAGTTAGAACTGCTAACACTTTATCATTCCTTGGGGAAAAATTAAGGAAGGGTCTGAAGAATATCAATTTTTGTTATTGCTATTATTTCCATAATTAAAAGTCATATTTTAGTTGAACACTCTCTGAATGACCTATTACATGCAAATTAGATAACTCTTAATTTAATAATTGTTTTGTTATTTATCCAGATGGTCTACTGAAGCGGAAGTAGAAAGCAAGATTAATTTTACAAAAACATCTTAAGAAACTTTTGGTAGATTCCCAATTGTTCTGGTTAACTATTGCTACATAACCAACTATTCCCCAAATTTTGTGGCTTAAAGCAGACATTTTTTATTCTTCATGATTGTGTGGGCCAGAAATACAGGAAACGCTCAGCTGATTCCCATGGCATCTACTGGGATGGCTGGATGGAGGATACGTTTCCAAGACGGTGCCTTCACTCACATGTCTGGAGCTGTGGTGCTCTTGGTTGTATGTCTCCCTCTCCCTGCTTTCCCTCTCTTCAGTACATGACGTATCATCCTCCAGAACCCTCTTCGTGTGGCTGCTGCTGCTGCTGCTGCTAAGTCACTTCAGTCGTGTCCGACTCTGTGCAACCCCATAGACGGCAGCCCACCAGGCTCCCCCGTCCCTGGGATTCTCCAGGCAAGAACAATGGAGTGGGTTGCCATTTCCTTCTCCAATGCATGAAAGTGAAAAGTGAAAAGTGAAGGTGCTCAGTCGTGTCCGACTCTCAGCGACCCCATGGACTACAGCCCACCAGGCTCCTCTGTCCCTGGGACTCTCCAGGCAAGAGTACTGGAGTGGGGTGCCATTGCCTTCTCCGCTTCGTGTGGCTAGGGATTCTCAAAGCACGATTGCTCCAGGGTAGTTGAGCTTCTTGCAAGACAGCTGAGAGCTCCAGCAAAATTCTAACTTCCCAAGGCAGAGTATGGAAGGCTTATTAAAAGCTAGCTTCGGAAGTGTGCCACTTTCTATTCATTAATCAAGTCATGAAGGAGAGGGAATTCACTTTACCTCCCAATGGGAATAATTACAAAGAATTTGTGACCCTTTTAAACCTATCACATATTCAAGATACTTAGAAAATTGCTGAACTCTTTCTCTCCTGAAAACTGGGAATTAAAACTAGGGAAAGAAATACTGACTCTCTTCAAAGCTTGCAAGTTCTAATCTCAATACAAGAGAAGCTGAAACAACCAAAGTGATGCACTTATGAAAGGGTCAAGAGTTAACTGCTGTTATTTTTCTCAAGCAGAAGACAGGTGTATGCGTGGAAAGTGGGTTTAAAAGGCACTTCACAGAACACTGTCAATCTCTCAGAGACAAAGAATTTCTAGTGGGTTGGAAATGCCACAATAGGAGGACGTGTCAATCAAGAATTTTGATTAGACCGAAGTGTTAAATTGACACAGGAAACTGAAATCTCGAAAGAGTATGTTTAATTGGTTCCTTTACCTCTCCAGTGATTTTCAAATGCTGTGAAGAACTTAGCACGTTCACAGAGGCAAACCCAGCGTTTTTGTTGACCACTGGTTCATTAAATACCCTAAAAAATTTTTTAAAAATCTTTTTATGTAAGAGAATGATGGATATAATATGTATTTTAAATTTTCCTACAACCAAACAAGATTATTGGTACTCCAATGGAAAATATACACTTAAGAAAATCTAGCAATTTTTCTCCTTGTCATTGTTTCCCTACTTGTGTCACCATCTTCTCTTCCCTGTTTTGGGGTTGGTTTTTTTTTTTTTAATAATTTAGAACAGTTCTGATTTATATGCATTTCAATATTCCTGGTTTCCCACAGTTTTAATTTTCAAGGATGCAATTTTAAAATTATTTTTCTTCTTGCGTTGTAGTACATAATAATAATAATGGCAACAATCTTTTTTAAACCTTAAGCTCATCACACTTCATTATCATCATCTTTCTTTTTCTTAAGTAGTCTTTGATGAGTAGCTCTAAATAGCTGCTTGTTGCTCTGAAAATGATAAATGGAAAGCTGTTGCTGTATCTTTATTTCTCAGTATCCTTAAGCAGATGCTCACTCTCCTGCTCTTATTATACATTAATTTATAGACTGACTGTTCCTGATAATTTTAGACAGCTGTGTATGTATGTTCTCTGACTTTCCCCTGCCCCCTGCTTCTGTTAATTTTAGGCTTCTAAGTAGTTATTCATTCAGTAAATGGTTTTTATGTACCTATTGTATTCCTCTCATCATGGTACTGATTTCTGGTCAAAGCAGATAAGGCTGGTGCTCTTAAGGAACACATACTCTAGGAAAAAAGGAAGAAGAGCAAAAAACTACTGAAAAACACATGAAATGCCATGGTCCATTCCACTGGAATGTATTAGGAGTTCAGAGGAGTCAGGGTAAATTTTTTGTGGACCATGGAGCAGGTAGGTTTCATCTTCTTTAAAAAAAAAAAAAAAAAGCCCTAATAAAGACTTTTCCTGTCATACTAAGGACTTTGGAATTTATTCTGTAAATGAAGGCTAAATGGCGAATGACAAAGACAAATATGCATTTAAGATTCTTTCATAATCAAATGTTAAAGTCCATGACCTTTATCTTCAATTTTGTGATAATTTCAGCATATTGTTTATAAAATTGTCTCCACGCAGGTATATATGTGTATAAAGTGCTCTCCCTTCCTTACATCTTTCCAGATGACAAATCTAAATGAGTTTGCTCCCTAAATATCTTTTCTTAATTTTTAGAATAAACCTTCAGAAATATTTTACTAAGAAATCACTATTTGTTATTTATGGCCTTCCTTACAACAGACACATGGGCTATTTTTAACAAATATTTATATCTGAAAAAGATACAGGTTTGGATAATGCTACAAATAATAATGATAATAAACATTTGTTGATATCTACTCATTTTCCAGGCACTCTAATAATTATAGATATTTTCTCATTTGTCCTACAATAATACTATCAGGTAAATACTATTGCCGTCTCTCTTTTACACATGAGAACACAGAAACACAAAGATTAAGTTATTGTGCCCAGATCCCACAGCTAGGTGGTGGAGCATCAATGATTGTAACATAGACATGATTCTAGAATGTATAAACCATTTCAGTTCAGTTCAGTTCAGTCGCTCAGTCATGTCTGACTCTTTGCGACCCCATGAATCGCAGCACCCCAGGCCTCCCTGTCCATCACCATCTCCCAGAGTTCGCTCAGACTCGCATCCATCGAGTCAGTGAGGCCATCCAGCCATCTCACCCTCAGTTGTCCCCTTCTCCTCCTGCCCCCAACCCCTCCCAGCATCAGAGTCTTTTCCAATGAGTCAACTCTTCACATGAGGTGGCCAAAGTACTGGAGCTTCAGCTTCAGCATCATTCCTTCCAAAGAAATCCCAGGGTTGATCTCCTTCAGAACGGACTGGTTGGATCTCCTTGCAGTCCAAGGGACTCTCAAGAGTCTTCTCCAACACCATAGTTCAAAAGCATCAATTCTTCGGCACTCAGCCTTCTTCACAGTCCAACTCTCACATCCATACATGACCATAGGAAAAACCATAGCCTTGACTAAACAGACTTTAGTCAGCAAAGTAATGTCTCTGCTTTTGAATATGCTATCTAGGTTGGTCATAACTTTTCTTCCAAGGAGTAAGTGTCTTTTAATTTCATGGCTGCAGTCACCATCTGCAGTGATTTTGGAGCCCCCCAAAATAAAGTCTGACACTGTTTCCCCATCTATTTCCCATGAAGTGATGGGACCAGATGCCATGATCTTCGTTTTCTGAATGTTGAGCTTTAAGCCAACTTTTTCACTCTCCTCTTTCACTTTTAGTTCCTCTTCACTTTCTGCCATAAGGGTGGTGTCATCTGCATATCTGAGGTTATTGATATTTCTCCTGGCAATCTTGATTCCAGCTTGTGTCTCTTCCAGTACAGTGTTTCTCATGACCATTTCAAGAGCCACTTAATAGATGTTATCCTATATTCTGGTAACTGCTAAACAAATCATATTTACTATTTTCTTATTTTTATTTAGCTGTATTATCCTGAAAAGTCTAAAACATCTTATCTTGCTGTAGTAGCCTATGTTAAATATATCATTTTATTTATGGAAATATAATTTGAATTCAGTAAAGTACACAAACTTTAGTGTACTGCCTGATGAATTTTTGTGTATGTACAGATGAAGACATATTCCTTTTCCCCAGTGGTTTCCCTCTGAAGCCTTCTAGTAAATATTTATCTATGTACCCAGAGGTAACCATCATCCTAAACTCTATTACCATAAATTAGTTTCATTCTATTCCTGAATTTCATACAAACAGAATCATGCAGTAGGTACATTTTTAATCCTATTTCTTTCAGCATAATGTTTTTTTATGATTTTCGTGTAGTTATATGTACCAGCATTTTTTTCTTTTTCTCTGCTATGACATGTCCTATTCTCTGCTATATAGTATCCTATCAAAATTTTAAAGTAAATTATACTATGGGTAGATGTTTGAAATGTTTTCAGTTTGGAACCATGGTAATAAATCTTCACACTGTGTGTGTGTGTGTGTGTGTGTGTGTGTGTGTGTGTGTGTGTGTGTGTGTGTGTACATGTTCTTGTCCTTTGCTAAGAAGCAGAACTGCTAGATTGTAGAAGAGATGTATGTTTAATCTTGTGCAAAGTGTTGTTCAGAGTGATTTATTTTATTTACACTCCTACCAGCAATGTATGAAAGTTATTTTTCTTTACAATGTCTCCAGTACATAGCTTTCTAATTTTAGCTTTTCTGATATTTCATTTTGGTTTTAACTTTTCATTTCACCAGGCCATCACTGAATCATGATAAAAGAGCAGATTGGGTATTACAAGAAAAAAAACCAATCCACTGGAATTTTAATTTCAGTTGTTGCATTTTTAAGATCTAAAATTTCTTCTTAGTTCTTTTTTAGAGTTTCTATATTTTTCTTGAAGTGTCCCATCTCTTCACAGATTATATCCATATTTTCCCTTAAACTATTTAACATTGTTAATAATTGTCTTAAGGCTCTTGCCTGCTAATTTCAATAACTTGCCTATCTGCAAGTCTGCTTCTATCAATTGTTTCTCTTGGTTCTGAATCACATTTTCCTCCTTCATGTTTGTAATGTATTTTATTATATTCTGAGAATTGTGTATAAAGGAATATTGGAGAGTGAATGTTTATTTTTTTATTTCTCAGAGAGTGCAAGGCTTTGTGTCTCCCCGCTTGTTTGAGGGCTGATCATTCATATTCCTTCCAGGAGGATATGTCCAATAGGCTGAATATGTAAATTGATTTTCACTTGTGATTAACTCAAGCCCCAATTTCCTGAGGTGCCACCTCTTTGATATATTCGATATTTGTGTAGGGACAGGATTGGCAGAAATTTTGGTTATTTTTAGCTCACCTTTAGATTCAACTCTAGATGTGTTACAGAATCCAATAACCTTTTTCTGCTCATCAGCCCCTTCCCTAACATTGTATTCTGAGCAAAACTAAAGGATGATGGAGGAGAATTAATGACCGCTTGTTTGTCCTTATGTTTGACTCTCTTCCAAGTGCAATCTATCTTCCCAGCCAGTGTTGTCGAAAGCCCAGATGATCTCACTTTCTGCATGCAGATTTCTCCAAAGTCCTTTGCATTCCCACCTGTATCCATAGCAGTCACCTTTCTTGAAGTATGAATGCTGATACAGCTCTGCTTACCTATAGAAAGCTTGCTTTAGTCTGGAATTGAGTGCAATACTATGTCTGCTAATGATAGAAAACTTAAATATGTCAATTCAAGTGACTTGGTCATGCCTGCTTTAGAATTCAGTCACATTGGGTAAATACCCAAGCCAATTCAGGTCCCACCCCCTCTTTCTCATTTTCATCTCATTGGTTATGAAGCCAGTATCTAACGTGCTGGTTATCATTCTGGCACTGAGAGATAAGTATATCATCACATCACTCTGGTCTTGGTTCTGGCTTCTGTTATGGAGAAGCATCTTATCTGATCCCTGTCATTCTAAGCTACAAGATAATGCTAATGATTTACAGGTGTCAGATCCTTGTAATCTGTATCTTACCCTGCGTATTCTCTCTCACTCATCTCACATTCCCTCTTGGAGCTCTAAGCTATTGCTTTCTTCACTGCTATAGGAATCTGTTCTCTGGACTGTCTGTCTACAGTATTTAGTCAGTCACTCCTGAGTACTGTTTAGACGCACATTCCTCTAAGGCACAAGGACCTTCTTAGACTACATAAAGTGAAGAACAAGTCTGTCTGTTCACCCAAGCCTATGTGGAATTTCTTTCAACTTGACCCTGGGGATCTCAACCCAAAGGAGTGGAAGACATGATTTCTTTCTTTCTATGCTCTTTTCTACTTATATATCTTTCTCTCCAAATACCACCTCATCCTCCCCCTTCCGCAAAATCTGTTCTCAAATTATAATCTGGAATATTTTCCTGTTTTATGGTTTCTGTTACTAACCCATATTTAATTTGCTCTGGCTCTTGATATGAGGAGTCAACCTGTTGGAATTCAAGAAACTCTTTTCTCTAGCTTTGGAAATTCAGTTGTTTTTAATATTATTATTTCTGTTAAGAGCTTAACTTTTGTCTACCTATATTTGCCATTCACATTAATGATTAATACAAAGCTATTCTGCTAACGGAGCAGTGGAGTAGGTTAGTTAATGGTGCAAAGAAACACGAAAACAGTTTATAAAAATTCAATATATTACCTCTATTGGTCAGGTTTCTGTCAGGAAAGAGATGGAATGCTCAAAATGCAAAAATTAATTAAGTTTAAAAGAGGATGTATTCCCTATGTATGAGCATGGTTGAGGGACTCCCACCTGAGATGATGAAAGGAGAAATTATCACCTCTCAGTGAAGCCAGTGGATTTTTAAGAGAGAGCCGCTGTGCTCTTTCATACAGTTGCAGTCAAGAAATGAGCATGTTT
The DNA here is from genome assembly GCF_016772045.2 of Ovis aries. Lineage (NCBI taxonomy): Eukaryota > Metazoa > Chordata > Mammalia > Artiodactyla > Bovidae > Ovis > Ovis aries. Next base: position 21,722,793 of record NC_056058.1, on the reverse strand, counting down.
GTAAACTGCAAGGAGTTTACTATAGCTAAAGATCAGTCTTAAACTGGATTTGAGAACTGTTGGCGTCATATTCAGACTTCAAAAGACTATAAGAGATCATGGCAAATACTAAGGGTTTTATTTCAAGATCCTCAAGTTCTCTAAGTTTAATGTGCTTGAGAATGTGCCTTCCTCAGTCCTCACCTCGAGGTGAATGGAGTCTTAAGATACTACAAACTATGTTGGAATGTTCTAAATTCTAACGTATCGTGTACGGAGGCAGAGGGAATCCTTCCACATGGACGGCACTGTCGGGGGGGTTCGGATCCAACCAAGACTTACTGAAAGGATGTGTACTGCGCGTGTGAGTCCTTGAGGTTCAGAGAAACCAGAGGTCTTAAAGAACTCAAGGGTCGTGAGGGCCCGGATAACTGGAGCTGGTTCATGGGGGACCCAGTATGGCTACCTAATTCCAATCCCAATCCCACCGAACGTTGCCTATTCCCCATGAAGGGGAGTCGGGGAGGTGCTGGGGGAACTCAGAAGTCTTGCTGGGGCGGGGGATGAGGGTGAGGGGAGCGGCTGGCTGAGGGATCTTTGAATAAGAGACATCACCTGGGAAATAAGAGACACGTTGCTGAGGTCGTCATGGCTCAGGGAGGCCAGGGAGAGAGCAAATGCGCCTGCGTGGCTTGGGCAATTCTCCCGAGCAAAGGGAAACACTCAGAGGAGTCAGTCCTGGCTGGAAGCAATTCGGAGGAGGGCCAGTTACTCTCCGGGACTCTTATGGGAAAAAAACCAAGCATCTGCCACTGTCCAAGCTCACACTTGTACTGAGCCTCTCATTCACTCTGAAGCTGCACGTTTTCAGGAGCACCGAGGCCTTGTTGATAGGGGAGATGGAGCCATCCTAGAATGAGAATCATCTGGGAATCTTGGATGGTGAGGCCCAAGGACCCCATCAGCAGCACGATCTAATGGGGACTAACTGGCATCATATTTTCAACCCCAGTATTGCAAACGGGGTCCCTTCTCCCCCATGACAGTATCCAGATGGTTTTGGAAAGGCCATGACCACACTGATCTTGAGGGCCTGACAGTCCAGGGCTAGCTGAACTGTAGCTCACTGCTCATGTGCCTGCTGTTAGGTGGTTAATGCGTCTGGTCTTAATCATTTACTCGGAGATGCTGGCAATACCACCCCTTCCTCAACATTGGTCTATGGCCGCATGTCAAGATTACCAGGACACAGTTGACCGAGGAAGTTTGACCAGGCTCAAACATAGCTGAGCCTGGTTTGCAGGTAAGTACGCACAGTTTGATGGTAGTAACCGGAAAAGAACTGTTGCAGCCTCCTATCCTTGGACTACAGTGAAGAAGCAATAATGTCCTGTTAGCTGCGTGTTCAGGTGATATATCTGGAGGGTGTGGAAAAGGGTTGGCAAGAAGTATGACGGTATACTGATTGATAAATAGTGGCTCAATTTTGGATGGAATGGTCAGATGATTGGAAGGACCAGCAACAATATTTAAGCCAATTTGAAATATGGTTTCCTCAAAATGTGCCTGGAGTATAGAATATATGTGTCTTGTATGAATATTCATGAAAGACATATTGCAGACCAGGCTTTCAGTTATCAGATAGACTATAAGATGCGTTCTAGGGATGTCTTTGTGACTCTTTAATCTTACCTCAATGCTTGTTTGCTCAATGGGTTGAGCAAAGTGGCCACAGTGGCAAAGATAGCAGGTTATATGCATTGTAAACAACCTTGGCTTTCCCTCACAGAAGTTCATCTGGCTAACCCCACTGCTAAGTGCCTCATATACTAACAGCGCAGACCAAAACAGACCCTTTTCCCTCCAGTTAGGGATTGGAGGATTGAATAGTCAGCCATATCAGCATGGATGGGGCAGAATTCCACTACCCCTGCCAGAATAAACATTTCTTTTCCTGAATATAGATTGTCTTTGTTAGACATCCTGAATCCCATATTTCCCACAATTGTATCCCTTATACATTGTTTTTAACAAAGAAATTCTTTTATGGTGAAAATGACAAGACAGCTTGATACTTAAGGGATTTATTATAAAATGGTTCAGTGGTCAGTAAATTATTCAGTATGATACCAGCTGGTGACAACGACTTGTAAATCTGAGGTGCTATCCTATGGGATGCTCTCTAAACCAATAATCAGTATCTAATTTTTCTGGCTTTCCATAGCCAGAATATAGCCACCAAGGGCATGGTACTTCTCATTATTTCTCTTAATGAACCTTTTGTCAAGATTGGGTTTTATTCTCTCTAGCTATACTTTTGGCAGTTTTAGATTTTTGGTTTCCAAGGCAGGAAATCATTCACAAGGGCATAGAATAAGGATTCACTTGACCTTGATGCAGAGGTTGCCAGCTGACTGTTGGGGCTCTTTCTGCCCTTGAAGCAATGAGGAAAGAATGGAGTGGATAGATTCCCTGTAGTGACCAACGAGAGAGTGAATATGATTGATATTACACAATAGAAGGGGGAAGTATATATGAAGCCCACAGTTTTCTCTAGGATGCTTGTTAGCACTTCTGCTTCACTTGAAAAGATTCATGGAGTTTAAAAATAAGCAATAATAATGAAAACTACTAAGTCTCATCCCCCACAGTGAGAAAGGTTTGTATCACTGTATCACTCAACCCTACCAGCTGAAGAACACAGAAGTTATAAATACCAGCTATCACTTCAAGACTAGTTGAAGAAACTTATAACAACCACCAATGGTATTTTTGTTTGCCTCTTTGTTTTTGATGTTGCTAATTCTCTATTTATGTATTTAATCAATTTCCCACTTTTGCTTCCTTTCTCTTACTATTTCATCCAAAATATATTGGTAATGGTTAAAATTAGAACTTAACCTGAGTTTTCAGTATCATAGTTCTTAGTTCTTAATTCAGTCAATCAGTCGTGTCCAACTCTTTGCAACCTCATGAATTGCAGCATGCCAGGCCTGCCTGTTCATCACCATCTCCCGGAGTTCACTCAGACTCACATACATTGAGTCAGTGATGCCATCCAGCCATCTCATCCTGGGTCGTCCCCTTCTCCTTCTGCCCCCAATCCCTCCCATCACAGTCTTTTCCAATGAGTTAACTCTTCGCATGAGGTGGCCAAAGTACTGGAGCTTCAGCTTCAGCATCATTCCTTCCAAAGAAATCCCAGGGCTGATCTCCTTCAGAATGGACTGGTTGGATCTCCTTGCAGTCCAAGGGACTCTCAAGAGTCTTCTCCAATACCACAGTTCAAAAGCATCAATTCTTCAGCTCTCAGGCTTCACAGGCCAACTCTCACATCCATACATGACCACAGTAAAAACCATAGCCTTGACTAGACGGACCTTAGTCAGCAAAGTAATGTCTCTGCTTTTGAATATACTGTCTAGGTTGATCATAACTTTTCTTCCAAGGAGTAAGTGTCTTTTAATTTCATGGCTGCAGTCACCATCTGCAGTGATTTTTGAGCCCCCCAAAATAAAGTCTGACACTGTTTCCACTGTTTCCCATCTATTTCCCATGAAGTGATGGGACCAGATGCCATGATCTTCGTTTTCTGAATGTTGAGCTTTAAGCCAACTTTTTCACTCTCCTCTTTCACTTTCATCAAGAGGCTTTTTAGTTCCTCTTCACTTTCTGCCATAAGGGTGGTGTCATCTGCATATCTGAGGTTATTGAGATTTCTCCCAGCAATCTTGATTCAGCTTGTGTTTCTTCCAGTCCAGCGTTTCTCATGATGTACTCTGCATAGAAGTTAAATAAGCAGGGTGACAATATACAGCCTTGACGTACTCCTTTTCCTATTTGGAACCAGTCTGGTGTTTTTTGTTTTTTTTTTTTAATTCTTCTTCCATACAGTATAATAGAGTAGCACTATAATACAGTATGGAAGAAGAATAAAAAAATACCCAGACATGGAAATGGTTAATAATGGAATGAAGGAAATATTTGGAGATTTAACAAAGTTGTGGACTTGGTGGATAAGTTTTATTCAAGGCATAATGATAAATAAGAAAAAGAGTCCCCTTTTAAAAGTGATGAAGTGCATGCAGTCTAGAAGAAGGATATAACTTTAAAACATCTTTATATACCAACTGTCACACCATAAATATACATAAAGCAAAAGTGCTTGTAGAAATTCACAGTAGTTGTAGGTGAATTTAAATAAACTGCCAGATCATGATTGATGAAGCAGACCAAAATATGTAAGAGTTCTTGTAATATAATAAATCATATGGTTGACCTAATCAGTGTATCCCAAACACAATACCCTAACAATACAGAATACTGTTTCTTTGTGTATTCCCATGGAACTCTTAAAACAACTAATTACCTATTAGACCACCAAGGAAACTTCAGTAAATTCAGAAAGATAGAAATCATGTAGATCATACTGATAACAAATAATCTAAATATTCTCTTTTGTTTCATATTCATCTAATTCCTCTGTTCCTTTTAGTAAACATTTTGCTGTTAAAATACTTAATAGAGGACTTGGAGAAAAATAGTGGAAATGCTTATGAGGAAACTGCTTCTGGTTTCTGCAGTGGAAAGAGCAGAATCAACTAGTTGCATATTTTCCCCCTAGGGAATAAAAATAATGCATTCCTCCTCTTACTTAAAACAAACAGAACTTTTTACAAATCTTTCATTTTCTTTTAATAAGACTTCAAATCAATTCAGGCTAGTATTAAAAAGCAGAACTTTCCCTGGGGGAAAATATTTGGAAAAATTATTAACTTAATCCTATTTTGCTCTTAATTATTTTATTCATTATAAACCAAGTCTCATAATATCCTAGACTAAATTAAACAGGCTTCAATTATAAATACGGAGCATCCCAGCTACTAAGATGAATCACATAAAGAAGAGTCTGCTTGGGTCCCCCAAATTTCAATAGACTTAGAAAGTTATTGACCATTCTCAACATTCTGGATGAATTAAGTGGACAGAAGATAGCACTGTATATGTCTGGTTTTGCACAAAAATGTATATTCTTTATTCCTCTCAGTATTCTGTTACCTGAGAATGCACTATATTTTTATGTAACAATGCGTATTTGTTTATCCATTTAATTTTTCATTCTCATATTGGGATTCTGCATAATCTCATTACTCAAATGTGGCAATGTAATATACAAAACAAACGAGGTGTGAATGTGAATTGCTCTGCAAATCTGAGTGTAATAAGCAGCACAGGAAAGTATCAAATGCCTTAGGAATTCAATCTTTCAACAATATTTAATGAAGACCTAGTAAGTGCCATGCATTATTCCAGGTACTGGAGATAAAACAGTGGCCACAACAGTACTGTGCCCACATTCCACTAGAGGAAACAGAAAACAAAGCAGGCACAAAGGTCAGAGTTTATTCTGTGAAACAAGCTAGGGAGGATAGTGCCAGAGAGAGAGGAGCTTGCTATTCTATACATGCTAGCCTGAGAAGGCCTCTCTAAGAAGGTGACTGTAGAGCAGAGATTTGAATTAAGAATAGACTGATATGTGAGATAAGGATTTCCTTGGCAACGGGAAAGCACGTGCTGTGTCTTGAGGCGGGACTGTACTTGAGGTTGGAGGAACAGCAAAGAGACGCATATGGTTACAAAACAGTAGTTGGGATGGAGTGTATGAGAAATGAGACTTCAGTGGTAGTTAAGGCCAGGTCATAGAGGGCATTGCAAGATGTAATGACTTTGGCTTTAACTCAGAGAGATGGGAAGCCTTTTGGAGAGTGTAAGGAGAGAAGTGATATGATCTGACTTAGCTTGCAAAAGACTTCAGGAAAGCTCAAATATGTGAGAGGATGGACAGATATATCAAATTTGCCTGAATGCTGTCACACTGTATAATGGCATCTACAATGGACAAATGAAGTATTGGCTTTAGTGGAAATACTGTGAGGTCAGTAACTTTTGAATGGAACCAGTGAGAAAGAATGAAAGATTGGGCAGCACCCAAAGTCCTGGTTGTAAGGCTAAAAATTAGACCTATGGATTCGGAGCATGTGGTGACTGTTGTATTATAGGCAGCTTTAGCATTCAATCCTGAGTGGGTAATCAGGTGGTTCTCTTTCCTAACTCTTCCAAGAAAGAGAAAGTCACTCACCAACATGCCTGAGCAGATGGAAGACTGTTTCAGAAACAAAACTGGGTAGGACTTGGGGCCAGATATGGTGAGATGGTTACCTGTGGCTGATGAGATCCAGGAAAATAAATGAGTCATCCTCTTGAAATTGGCAGCCAATGACAGGCTGGGGACATTTCTTCTCTGTAACTTTCTCCAAGATCCTCACACCATATAAAACTTGTGAAATGATTTTGTTCCATTCTTGGAGCTTGACAGCATTTCCACATATCTCTTTTAGGGTATTCTGTGTATGTTGACATGTTGCACTACAGATATTTATTGATATGTCAGTCTTCTACACTAAAATTTGAGCAAGTTAGATACTCAAAACTATGCCTTACTATCTTTGTATCTCACTAGTGCAGCTTATGGCATGTAGGATTTACTACTAAATAAATAGTTATGTATTTCTAGGAACAAAGAAGCAAATAAATGTAACTTTTTCCTGCAGGCTCTACTTAAAAAAAAAAAAAAATCACCTTGTTTTTTAGTCGCTAAGTCATGTCTGACTCTTTTGTGATCCCATGGACTATAGCCCACCAGGCTTTTCTGTTCATGGGATTTCTCAGGCAAGAATACTGTAATGGGCTGCCATTGAATCTTTCTTTAGGGAATCTTCCAGAGCTAGGGATCAAACCAATGTCTATTGCATCTCCTGTACTGGCAGGCAGATTCTTTAATTCTGAGCTTCTGCGGAAGCCCCTAAAACTAGTTATCCACCCTTAATTGGTTAAAATGTCTACACTGCCATCATTATAGAGGGTTTGTAGGATTTCTTTCCCTAAAAATTTTGAATGAGACAACTTAAGTTTTTGCACTAAGAGTTAAGCTTTCAAATGAGGAAAAAAATAAAATTACTTTAAAGGGCCAAAAAGGCATTCTAGGTCTGTATAATTTTAAAAGAACCTGCCTGAATACACACACATGTGTGTGTAATTATATAGCATAGATGACAATTATAAAAATATACCTGTAACACATCAAATTAATAATAGTTTTTATTGAGTACTTTATAACAGAATTATTCTAAGTTCTTTATGTACTTTTTATTACTTAAATCACTTAACACTATTTTCAACTTTGTGTGTCAGTAAATTTGGAAATATAGAAGTAGATTATTTTCTATGAAAATCAACATTAATATATCCATTTTTGGATAAATATGGTATGAGAATTTGGAAAACTAGGGAAAGATCTACTTCCCAGCTTTTAATTAGAGTCAGAGGAGTGAGTTTTACTTAGTCTCTAAGTAATAGATAATCCTTGATTCAACATTTCTGATAAACAAAACTGAAATATTTCCGACTTATTTTATGAGACTAACCAAAATCAGGCAAGGATACAGCACAAACTAAAAACTGTCCTTAAATTTCAAGTATAAATATCCTAAATTCAAGCAAATTAAAATCATTACATGTTAGAAAAAGTTTTTTTAACAGAAGCCTAAGATGGCTCAGCATTCTGAAATTTGCTACTGTAATTGACTGTATTTTCAATGTAAAATTACATTTTTACATTGTACATTATCAATATCCAATTTGATTATACGGATAGGTTAATAAAAGCTGATAAATACAATAAATCCAAATTTGATAAGGGCTTCCCTGGTGGCTCAGATGGTAAAGAGTCTGCTTGCAGTGAGGGAGACCTGAGTTCAATCCCTCGGTTGGGAAGATCCCCTGGAGAAGGGAATGGCAACCCACTCCAGTATTCTTGCCTGGAGAATAAGTAAACAAAACACTTAGCAATCTAAAAGTAGAGGGAAAGACCCTTTCCAAACTGTGTTCTAATCAGAAATATACAACAGATTTTGTAATTAGAGGAAATTAAAGGTAAAACATTAGAAACATTCCTCTCAAAGCTAGGTATAAGCAATGATTTCTACTGTATAACATGGTACTGCACTGTAGCCACTGTGGGGAGAGAAAATGACGAGGTAAAAATATTGGTAAGAAAATATTTCACTGCTGAAGGGGTTTTCATATCTATGCCACATTTCCCCCAAAGGCAAAATATGAAAATATGGATATTAATATCAACTTTACACTGTTTTTAAATATCCTTGATATTTTTCCCTGTAAAGCATTTACAAAGAAGAAATACTTAATTCCTATATCATCATCATCACCATTTATTCCCTGAGGTTGCAAGTTTAAAGACCCAACCAAAACCATGGTAATTTCTAATGTATTTAAGAGAGTTGATCTGCATCGAGTTAAAGGTGGAGATTAAACCTACCCAACTTTAATAGGTGTAAATTCACAAGGACATGGAGAATAGGAGAGGAGACAGTGTCAAAATTTTGGAAGCTGGAAATTACTTGAATAAGTCAGACAATTAAGCAGAATAGAAAATTCCCCAGTGATTTGGGAATCGTTGGGCTAGGAACTTCCAGAAGAGGGTATGTATGGAGTATGGGATTGAGGTAAAGAAACTTGGTTAAAAGAAGTTAAGAAGCCAGATTTATAAATTCTCTGCCCCAGCTCCTTCACCTCTCCCCACTCCTCACCACAAGATGTTGGACATTTTTTACTTGTGGGGATAATTTACTTGAGAGATGCCACCAGGCACCTTTGAGGTTGAGGTTGCTGTGCTGCAAACAGGGGGATTAACTTGATGTGTTCGTTCCACATACAAAGACCATAAAACCTCTTACCTTCTTCAGCTGGAATGCAGGGCTTTACCTTTTAGGCAGTTTAGAAGAATTTCCTCTGGGAAATCCAGAAGAAATTTTTTAAAATACAGCTAAGGTTTTCTAAAATTAACCAGTTCGGTCAGATCACTTTGTTCAGCTGCATTCATGTCCTCAGAGCTTCCAATCTAATTTTGTACTAGTGCACATACATACAAGCGGGTAAACAAGGGCTACCAAACATCCAAGGAAAGTTTCTAACCTGAAAGAGAGAAAAAGGCAGAAAAAATAACCAGGGAAGAAGAGGCTTGGAGGAAACAGAAAATACAAGAAGAAAGCTGTACCAACAAGACCAAAATCCCCAGAATGAATGAAGTACAAGTTACCATGAAAAGGAACATTCGGAAATTAAAACAAGCTCTTCGAAATTTAAAACATCATAGAGCTAAAATAACTCAATAGAAGGGCTGGAAAATAATGATAAAGGGGGAAAAATAAAGGAAATGAGATGATTCTATAAGCTTCCAGACAGAAGAAAAACAAATGTTACAAAGGGCAAAGAAATCAAATGACTTCAGAATTCTGAATCCTAAAAGATAACGAAATGAAGCAATATCCTCCCTGAGGAAAAATTAACTTTATTCAAAAGTTTCCATGCTCAGACACGTTATCAGCCAGGGGAAGGATATTCTTAAGACATTTTGATATAAGATCCCAATCTCTGACTCCTTAACAAGCTGCTAAAAGAGGTGCTCAACAAAATAAGGATGTAATTGGAGGACAAGGAAGACATGAAACTACAGAAGCTTCCACTCTAGAAACAAAGTGCATTCCCAAGGGATAGGAATGCGTACTCGTTTTTTATGATTTGTATAGTGTTGGTTTTAAACATTTTAATTGGTTGTGAGAATCTAAAATTGGGAGTTTCACAGAAAAATATGCCTTCCAGTTTCTGCTGAAAATTCAGGCTGGCAACACCCTCTATGGGGGCGGATGTGAGCTGAAAGTGAAGAACCACGCCCACTGTGCCTGGGCTGGGACTCTTGCGCAGTGCTCCAGTCTGCACGGCCCCCCCCCTACCCCCCCGTTCTTGCTGTTTGTTTGACAGTGAAACAAAGTGTCATTTGCCATTTATTTACTTACTTTTGCTCTTACTTTCTTACAGTGGAGTTCAGCAAAATATTTCTCTCTCAAAATTGAAATATAAAAGTAAGAGGGCAATATATTTTTTAAAGAAAAATAGGAGAACACATATTTCTTATTCTGATTGAAGAGGATGCTGCTTGTTCAGTGTGCAAACCAAATGTGGCTGTGTCAGAAAACTGCAGAGTAAGTCACTATTATGAAACACAATTATTTTGGACAGAATTATGATACATATTTGAAACTTTATGAATAAAAAATCTTAATGGCCAAGATAGCAAAGACTTATTTAAAACATTCTTTTTCTGTGTGAAAAAGAATAGTACTACTGTGGAATAGAGTTGTCTTAAGTAAAATTGTTCTCCATGTATTCAAAGCCTCTGGCAGATGAGTATGTCTATTGAATGAAACAGTGATAGTGAATTGAGACCACAAATAATTTCTAATTTGATTCTTACAGAATTAGTACTCATCAGCATGTTGAAGAGTTAGCTGAGAATTTCCTGAACAATTGCATGAAAAAGTCAAATTGTTAGTGGCATGTTTCTACTGCAGGTTTTGAGAATGTAGATATAAATAATTTCACCTAAACAACAGTATTTATTATGACAGATTATTATATGATCAAAAAATTTTGAACATAGTACCCATGACAAACAAAGCATTAGGAACCAATTTAAATTTTGTTTAACAAAACACCTTATGAATTTTAATATAGACTGGTCAAAATTGTTAAGAGTGCCTACAGATGGTTCAGGTAAGGAATGGTTCTTCAAACATTGGATCTCTTATAGGACATAAATTTGAGGAAAAAACATTTTGCAGTGCTGAATGAACATAAAGTCATTGTATCATTCAACAGAACAGAATTGTGTTCACAAGTTCAAAGTGAAACTTCACCCATATCATATAGCATCCTATCAACTGCACAAAATCGAAAATTCCAACTCAAGTTGGCTTAGAATATGAAAATTAATAATTTTATATGTAGAAAGTTCAGACCAAGGGAAGGTTTAAGGTTGATGGATTCAGTATCTTTGATGTGTCATTAAAGACCATATGCTTCCTCCACGTCAGTTTTACATTCAGGCTGATGAGATGCTGGACACATTTTTCAAAAACTTTACTATCCAGTGGAATATGTGAAATCTTTCCTGAAACCACTCACTGGTAAAAGGAATTATATTAATACCAGTAAAGCTTGCCCTGGAAGCTGGAAGTTGAGTCACTTTCCCTGAAATACATGAACAGTTAGAAGAGGTTGATTTTCTAGGGGGAAAAAAATGGGATTCTATTGGGATTAAAGAAAAGGGATAGAGATATTTGGTAAGAACAAATACTATTATCCTAGTTGTGTTCTCCTGGCTTGAACTGAAGACAGTTCTGTCTTGATTGATGAACTGCAAGTACAATGTGGTGGCTGGCTCTGTTAAACTGAGGTTAGGTGGTTTTCTTATGAAGTGGTACTGAATCATTTTACGGAAATTTTAAAGCAGTGAAAATCAGCTAACCGGTGAAGACTAGATCAAACATTTTCTGATGAACATTTTAACCTACTGAAATTCCTTTGACTGTTCTCAGCAAGGTCTTCAAAAGAATTTATATCATTACACCAGTGTATGTTTTAATTTGCTCTTTTCTAGGGAAATTATGACTTTGGGAACTTCATTAGGCAGGGCCCCATTGGTCTGCTTTCCTAAGCAGAGACTGGTTTTCAAAAGGAAGTAATGGCTTGAGTTGCCATCTAAAAATTTGGAAGTTAGAAAACAATTTTCAAAAATAAAATTCTTTAATTTCAAACTTTATGAAAATAAACTATTATTTTCCAATTCACTTTCCTAAGTTTGAAAATGTGAATGAAAAGTACTAATGGATGTTACTGAATTATAGCATCACATAGTACTAAAACTAAGTAGAATAATATTAGAAACCAAAATTCTATAAATATCCTAGGAATTGATTCCCTAAATATAAATCATGTTGCAAGATTTTATCCATGTTCATGGGTAGCCACATTTGTGTACCATTCTTTTCAATCAAGAAATTGCTTAGAAATAAGAACTACTCCAAATGATCAAAACTAAAATGATACTTGATTTTTATATTATGGTGCCACAGAAATAGGGCTTCCCAGGTGGCACAGTGGTAAATAATCCACCTGCCAATGCAGGAGACTCAGGAAACAAGGGATCAACCCCTGGGTTGGGAAGATCCTTGGAAATGGCAACCCACTTCAGTATGCTTGCCTGGAAAATTCCATGGACAGAGGAACCTGGCGGTCTACAGTCCATGGGGTCGCAAAGAGTCAAACATGACTATGTAAGTAAGCATGCATGCACCACAGAAATATGTGAGGTTTCAGATTGGAAATCAATTTGCATCTTGGCGTTTCAACACAGAAGTACCTTAAATGAGACCATGTTTTTTAGAACCATCTGTTGCCATCTAATGACAGCTTAGAAAAACAGTGAGGGTGAAGTCTTGTTAGAAAGTCATACCATACATCTAGAATAACTGTATCTTTATAGAAAGATAAATATCTTTAGAGGAAATTATCAAAATTGATTTTCCACAAAGTTTCCAGAAACATTGTGACTTCTCCAATAGAATTAAATGAGATCTTTGAAATATTTCTTTTGTTTCTCTCACTTTACACTCATCATTCCCCATCTGTGGAGTAATGAAATAAACAGAGGCTGCAGAGTTAGACGTGGCTTAGGAACTAACTTCTGTGGATTCCAACTTACTATCTGTCAAGTGAAACATACTCTTTACTACCACGTAACTCCTATTTTATTTGGAACCCTTACTAAAAATATAAGGGCTGCATAGCAGAAGCCATAGATTGTAGAAAACTTTGGATGTTTTCATTTATTCATTTGGTATTGCCAAATTCAAGGAAGCAAGAGAGTGTCTAAGACCAAATCTGACTTGGAGAAAGAGTCTTAAGGCTGATTTTTTTCACTACAGATAAATTCTTTTATTATTTCCCCCCCCTCAAATAATACTCAACTGTAACCATCTATCTATTTCCATATGAAGGGAACACAGAGGAAGAAGTAAGGTTCTTCCGGAGATTTTTTTTTACCAGAGATTTTTGCTATTTATGATTTGTTCTGAAACTCCTATTCTCTCTTAATCTGATTGTAATTATAACATTTCATAATTTTCATTATTTGCCTATAAATTCTGAAGAAATCTGGCTTATCATGGTGCCCTGAGTCAAACCATAAAATCTATTTCAATATTACTCCTTAGCTTAATTAATATTATTTAACTCAGTGGTAATCTCTCTTGAAGTTTAATAATATAAAGAAAGATTTTAATTCTTGACGAAAAGAAATTAAGGAAATAGACACATTTTTGCAATGATATAGTGTGTTTTCTCCCTCTGCTACCAGAGAGTGTGTGTGTGTGTGTGTAAAAAATTGTGCTATGACAATGCACTGCTGCCTTTGCCTGGGTCTTCTAAAGTAGAGCTGGAGGCAAGAATTGGGTTGGCAGTAATTTGGGAGGAAAGTACAAGCCTTAGGCATTGAGAGTGAAGAAAAATGAAAATGAAGCAAGGAATATAATGTAATATATACAGCAAGTCACTAGGCAGACTTGTTTACTTGGGCAAGTACGGTACTTCTGAGGAATGACTACAAAAGGAACTGAACTTGGAATAATCTATAGGAGAGAGAAAAAAGAGGTGAAAAACTAATTCCGTTCAGAAGGAACTAATTTAGCTCCTTCCTGTTTCCCCTTTCCTAGTGGTCACTATTAGTTCCATGGGGACTAAGATTCCTGGATTGCATCATCCGGCCTTTCAGCAGCCACTCAAATAATGCGGTTCTGTAATCTACAGTGGTGTTTAATCCAAGTTTGAAAATATGTAGCAGGAATACCTGGTACAGGTGGGACACTGACCAAGACAGAGAAAGAAAGAGACAGTTGCTAGAAACCTACTGAGAACTCCACCTCAGGATATCCAGGTATTACAGACTGTTTCACACAGTAATGTGTATAGCAGTTTAGTAACATATCTGGAGTTTTAGTTAAAATCAGGCTTTTTAATACTCATAATGTCATTTTTTATCCATCTGTTGAGAAATATTTCTATTGCCAAAATTCTTTGATAGTGTTATCTATAAGATTTCTGGGATAATTTTACATAAATTGTGTGTCTGCAGACAAGCATGAAAATGCTCTTTTGGTTAGCATTATATGGCAAATGAAAATAATTTTAAATACTTAAAGAATGCTGAAAGTTCTTTTAGAAATGGAACTAGTTATTTTCTGGGTAAATACTTTGTAAAAGTTTTGCACCTCGGTGTAGGGAGTGAGGAGTGCAGATGCTGACTTTGAGGTTTCCTTTGATGACTAAACGACCAAACTGAGTGACAGAAAGGACCAAGTTGATAATGCATTTAATCTGTTTTAAGCCTATGCCATTTTAATATCTCTAAGACCTCTGAGTATAATTTTTGTATACTCCATGAGTTCTTAATGAGCCGGTCTCACAATTTTACAAGCACATTTGTTTGTGATTTCAGCAGAAAGCTAAGATTTCAGTGTTAGATTTTTATTGTGCTTCTGTCATATTTCAGATCACTTCATGGGAAATAGTTGGGGAAACAGTGGAAACAGTGTCAGACTTTATTTTGGGGGGCTCCAAAATCACTGCAGATGGTGACTGCAGCCATGAAATTAAAAGACGCTTACTCCTTGGAAGAAAAGTTATGCCCAACCTAGATAGCATATTCAAAAGCAGAGACATTACTTTGCCAACAAAGGTCCGTCTAGTCAAGGCTATGGTTTTTCCTGTGGTCATGTATGGATGTGAGAGTTGGACTGTGAAGAAAGCTGACTGAAGAATTGATGCTTTAGAACTACATATAAAATTATTTTTATAAATTACTCTACATATAAAATTATTTGTGGTGTTGGAGAATACTCTTGAGAGTCCCTTGGACTGCAAGGAGATCCAACCAGTCCATTCTAAAGGAGATCAGCCCTGGGTGTTCTTTGGAAGGACTGATGATAAAGTTGAAACTCCAGTACTTTGGCCAACTCATGTGAAGAGTTGACTCATTGGAAAAGACTCTGATGCTGGGACGGATTGGGGGCAGGAGGAGAAGGGGACGACAGAGGATGAGATAGCTGGATGGCATCACTGACTCGATGGACATGAGTTTGAGTGAACTCCGGGAGTTGGTGATGGACAGGGAGGCCTGGTGTGCTGTGATTCATGGGGTCGCAAAGAGTCGAATACGACTGAGCAACTGAACTGAACTGAATATTTCAGACTGAATACAGTCCACAAGAGGTCTCTGAGATTAAACAAAAATAAATGGTGTAATGCAGTGAGATAGACAAGTATCTATTACCTGATTATAGAATGGAGCACTATTTTTAGGGACAAATCAGAACTTATGGGAAAAGCTCTGAAGTAGAGACATGAACTTCTATAAAGTATATGAAATTAGACATGCTGATGGTTCTGCCATGTATTCTACCTGGGAGAATATTTCTGCCAACTTTGAAATTTGCTTAAAAAATGAATACTTCTAACTTGAGAAAAACTCTACTATTTGAATTTAGTGTTCATGCAGGGTAGAAAAAAATAAATTATCTTTATTCTACCAAGATATTTTATAAATTAATCACATGATACTTTTCCAGAATAGCAGACTTGTTTGTCGAGGAAATTCTTACAACAGAACAATACATTTTAAGGAAGAGGCAAACCTGAAATGTGAAGGAACTAGTGAGAAATGAAATGGAAAATATATGTAAACCTAAACAAATATTGTGTATAATATATAGACAAGAGAATGAAAATATAGAATAGCAACAGCTTGTACATTAGGTAGAGATGATTATATTTATAGTGGTTTATGAGTTGTGTCTTATTCTGAAGAAGAATTAATAAATTGTCCAATATTAGAATTTGGGTGTAAAGCTCAAAGATAAAAGGTAAAAGAAATGAAGGATACATGTTTCTAAAACAGTAAGAAGAAAAGACAAAAGCAATAGTGTAGAAAAATAGGACAAACAGAAAAAGTTAAGATCACAAGTATGTTTGAATAGATAACAACCTCAGTAAAAATGAATTAATTATACAGAAATCTGCAAAAGGGAAGAGTAGAAATTAGAGTTCAGATATATAATTTGGAAGAGCACCAGTAGGCCTGTGAACAATGAATAACATAGAGTGTTGCTCACCCCACAGTTCTGTGACGGTTAAGTTGTATCCCACGGCCATTGCTGACTGACAGTACACTCAGAGAAGATACTAAGACAGGAACAGGCGCTTTGGACAAGCAGGCCTTTGATTATATGTGTTTCTCAGGAAGAATTTTAATAAACCCAGTTTCTCGCATCTTCCAGTACATACAAAAGCATGAGATCTTGAGATAGCTGTTCTTTGTGAATAGCAGTAATCTTTTACCAAGATGTATGCATGAAAAGTGAAAAAAGTGAAAGTCACTCAGTTGTGTCTGACTCTTTGCAATCCTACAGACTGTAACCCACCAGGCTCCTTTGTCCATGGAATTGTTCAGGTAAGAATACTGGAGTGGGTAGCCAAGTAGCCATTCCCTTCTCCAGGGGATCTTCCCGACCCAGGAACAGAACCAGGGGTTTCTGCATTGCAGGCAGATTCTTTACTGTCGCAGCCACCAGGGAAGCCCTTGACTGCACGTATTTCCTAGCTAAAAATCATTTATAAACTGGCTTTCCTCTACCTCTTTGGAACAGTTTCTCACCTAGGCTATAATCCTCAGCAAGGCCCTGAATACAAGTTAAACTCACAACTCTAATGTTGGGCAGTTTTCTTTATGTTGACCAGTAATCATGATAATAAAACCATTAGTATCCAGATAAATAAGAAACAAATATTTTTGAAAAATATCGAAGAAACTGTAAATAGATATATATCCTATCTGTATTTATGGAAAAAACACAAAATCATAAATAAATTCTCCTCCAAAATTTTTAAATTCAAAGCAATTCTATCAGAATTACAGCAGATTGTATATGGAACTTAAAAATCTCTTCTGCAGTTTATATGGACATAGTCAAAGATTGGCAAAGACCTCCTGAAGAAAGAAGATTATGTGACAACTTTCCCTATGGAAAAGTATTTGTATTGTTATCACAATACAGATTATAATAAGATATCTGTTGGTTCAGGCTGGGATGACATATGACATAGTTTAATGAATCATGTGATGCAGATACTAAACAATCAGAATCAACTCTGACCATCAGAAAACAGATCTAACAAATCAGAACAAATAAGAGCAGGTATCTTCTACTGGTATATGTTTGCTGAATAACAGTAACGCCTTTGACCCAAAATTTGATATGACTTCCTGTGTCAAAGGAAACATATTGGAAAGTGGGGACAATCAGTGCAGATCTTCCATCAGAAAGAGCTGGCCGATCTTCCTGGCTTCTCACAGGAAAAACACGCTTGTAAATATTGATGGTGACTGTCCCCCATAACTTTGCCAGATGTCTTATCTTGTCCTTTCTAATCCATAATGATTTACCAAGAGCTTCTTTCTTAATTTAAACTTAAGTATTTAGTTACATGCCTTGTCCTGTGGCAGTTCTAAGAATGAGTTTCATTTAGACTTTGCAGCCTGAAGAACTGTGTAGTTTTGGGGAAATGCTAACTATTTTATTTAAACAGGTTGAATTGATACATTTTTCTAAAAGCAAGTGATGGTCCTCTCCTCAGTTTTCACACGGCATCCAGCTGTTCTTGGCAGGTATTGTCTTGTCTCAGGAAACAGTGATTGATATATTGGGAAATGGCTTTGACAATAGCCTAGAGTGGCGCATGTGAAATTGAATTGCCTCTGTAATTTTCTTTTCTTATTCCTTTATTATGTGGTTTCCAGGAAATGGTAAGGATAGAAACACTACCAATTTCTACTATTCAATGATTAATGAAATTTAAAGCGAGTCAGTTATAAAGAGTCAAAATTAAAGTATCTCCAAGGTTTAGGTTAATGTGAAAATGACCCAACATTTTGAGTCTTAATATAAAAATAAATATTGTAAATATTTTATTTCATTTTAACCACATACACCCCTCACATGAACATATTTGTAAAAACATGTTTCTATTTCACAAGAAAGCAGTGAACATAAATATGAAATGTAGTATACTCTGAGTTGATGTACAAAATTACAGAGAGAAACAAAACATCAGTTAGCCAAGCTAAAGCCACTTTTTCAGGAATTCCTTTTTACCTGTAGTTTTGAATGAGGGTTGGCCACAGGAGATATGGTGAGATTTAGAGGGCAGAAATGGATCAGCTGCCCTTAGCTCCTGTGGTTGGTGTAGGGTACCGCATGTACCTAGCCCATGCTGCTGTTGGTCTTTAGCCCATCTCTTTGGGATGAGCCAGCCACCAGTGAAGCTGCTAACCTTGACCACTGTATTTGACCCCACTTCCTTTGCCAATAGACACCTTCTTTCCCTCCTGTGAGAGGAGTTTGGTCTTCCTTTACCTCCTTCCCTGGTGGTGGTTTCCTTAGAAGGGACTGTGGATGTTTCCAAGGACTTCTCATTATTTTAGAGCTATAACTCAGGTATCCCAAAAGATAAGGTGTAATTTGTGAGGAGTCTCAAACACCAAAAATTCCAAGATTTTGCTAATTTATAGTGATAACATGTCTAAGGGACATATATGAGGGTGGTCACCAAGGAACATTGCAGCAGAATAGAAGGAATATAAAGCTGGACTCGGCTGAATTTGCTAGTAGTGAAGTGAGTGCTAGTGAAGTCGCTCAGTCGTGTCCGACTCTTTGCGACCCCATGGACTGTAGCCTAAACAGGCTCTGTCCATGGGATTTTCCAGGCAATAGTACTGGAGTGGATTGCTGTTTCCTTCTCCAGGGGATCTCCCCGACCCAGGGATCAAACCGAGGTCTTTCGCGTTGTAGACAGACGCTTTACCATCTGAGCCACCAGGGAAGTCAAAGAAGTTGTGGGTTCATTGTGTTAACCTGGACCACTCAGAGTAACTCTGTTTCTTCTGTTGGTTGTCTGAAACTTGGACCCGAAGTTGACCCACATTAAAGAAAAAGTTGAGTTGCCAAACTTTTGGTGAAAGATAGAGATCAGTATCTAAAGGTGTAAGGCTATCAGAACTCTAAAGTGGATTTATCATATGTTAATAACTCCCATACCTAGCTCCTAACCTTTTCTTCCAGAATGGTCTGAAGAACCATCCCTTCATCAAGGTTGTGAGAAATAAGCATCAACATCCTTGAAGGTCTCTGTTGCAGCTGTTGTTGGTAGGTGATACATGACATTAGAAACTGCTGTCAGTCAAACTCTAGGCTCGATTTCAGTGGAGATAATAGGACCCCACAGTGCTTGAGGTCAAGTGGTAGCACAAAGTTGCCAGAAAGAAGTTGGAGGTAGTCACAGGCAGCAGAGAGTGAGTAAGTATAGTGGTTTAATCCTTAGAGATTGCTGGTATTGGCTAATTGATTCAGCTGTTCCAGATCTGAGCTATGTGAAGAAATCTACAAAGTGTTATCTGATTTGAACAACCAGACACTTTCTAGTTCGGTAAACAAGCCTGAATTTAATTCCTTCAGCCATCCCCAACCTTAGGCCAATTCAACTATACCTGACCATTGAATGGAAGAGAGGACCCTGTTATATTACCCTGCACCATTAACAATTATACTGATAAAGACAGGATCTCACTTTGCCCTTGTACTACTCAGCCTCGACATTAATCCCTGTTGTCTGCTGCTGCTGCTGCTAAGGCGCTTCAGTCGTGTACGACTCTGTGCGACCCCATAGACGACAGCCCACCAGGTTCCCCCGTCCCTGGGATTCTCCAGGCAAGAACACGAGTGGGTTGCCATTTCCTTCTCCAATGCATGACAGTAAAAAGTGAAAGTGAAGTCACTTAGTCATGTCCGACTCTTAGTGACCCCATGGACTGTAGCCTACAAGGCTCCTCCGTCCATGGGATTTTCCAGGCAAGAGTACTGTTGTATGCTATCTTTATATAAAATTTTGGTATTTTATTCATCAGAGTTTTGCAGTAATTTGATTTTTAAAGTAGTTTATTAAAATGTTTATCTTGATGACTAAGCATTTGTGTGTGTGTGTGTGTGTGTGTGCGTGTGCGTGTGCATGCGTGCATGCTCTCTGGCAGAGTCATGTCTGACTCTGTGACACCATGGACTATAGCCTACAAGGCTCCTCTGTCCATGGAACTTTCCAGGCACAAATACTGGAGTGGGTTGCCATTTCCTACTCCAGGGAATCTTCCTGGCTCAGGGAATTGAACCTGGGTCTCTTGCATCTCCTGCATTGGCTGGCGGATCCTTTACCAACTGCGCCACCTGGGAAATTTCTTGGCTCTCCATGAAGTTTTGTACCAAGGACTAGTGTCTCAGTCAGTTCCCAGCCTTGTATCTGGCTCTTTCCAGATCTCTTCCAGCTTTTCTGCTTCTGGGCCAGACACATGTGCAATTCTGTAATAAACTCCCAATTTCTTCTGGAGCTCTCCTGCATGGTTGAGATTGGAGGTGGTGAGAGAGAGAGACAATCGTTAAATTTTGACCATGTGATTTCAGTTTGTTGGTGTTTCAGATTCTATTTCTCCTCATTCTCCCCTGCTTCATGTTGTGCTTTTCAAGCCAAATTCTGGTCCTGCTGACTGACAGTAAATTCAGGCCCACCACCAGACATAGAAGTAACAGCTTTTCGTAGATTTCTTCACCAGATCCTGCGGTTGTGTAAGATCTAATCTCTGTACTAAACCCTTTATTCCGTATTGCTCATAACAGCCCTGCTTCTCTGCTTCAGCCCTAACTAATGCACCCTCAGAGTGCCTGGTGATTTTTCTTTATTTTTCCTTTAAACATTCCTCTGTACTTCCTGAACACTGAATTTTTTGGTTCCACCCTGATAGCTTGCCAGATATGTACTGACGTCTTTGAACTTCGGCAGCTTATATTGCTTGAGTTCTTTGCCAGCAGAATTTTTAGCTCTCATTTACATAAGCATCTGGCAGATTCTTTCTGACTGTTCAACAGATGTGACCAGGCATATCTGGCTTTCTTTTTGTCAAGCTGACTACCTAATATTTCACAACTCTTTGAAATGCAACCCCAATTAATAAATAACCTAGGATATGTCCTTTAAAACTACTCAGATAAGTAGATACTCTCTCCTATGTATTGCCCTACCAAGGGGTTGAAAGTTGGTTTTTAATATTTGTCTGTAATCGTACTTCTCACCAGCATATTTCTTTTGTAGGTGGAAGATCTGTTCCTCAAAAAAAAAATATGATTTTCTAGACTTACCATCTGTATTAACTTCCTTGGGTTGCGTAACAAAGTGCTGCAAAACAGGGTGGCTTAAAACAAGAGAAATTGTCTCATAGTTCTGGAGGCAACAAGTCCAAAATCAAGGTGTTGGCAGGCCCACCCTTCCTCTGAAACCAAAGGAATCCTTCCTTGCCTCTTGGTACTCCTGGTGGCTTGCCAGCAGTCATTGGTGTTCTTTGGCTTAAAGCTCCAATCTCTCAAGTTCATCCTCACATGGCTGACTCTGTGTGTGTGTACGTACCTACCTTCTAACCATTTCTTCCTATTAGGTACCTAATAGCATCATTGTCAGCCTCCTTGGCCCTATCTTGCAGCATCCTTAAAATGTGGTGCTAAGTAAGTTTTGATCAGAGCAGAAAATAGTGGAATTATTATTCTATTCTCATATTCCCTTCATTATTTCACTTATGCAATGAATATTCATTGAGCTTCTATTCCACGTTTCATGTTTTGCTTGTGTTGAGGATGCTCTAGAGTGGAAAAGAGATAGAGCTCCTGTCTTCGTGGAGTGTACATTCTAATTAGGGATGGTGGACAGTCAGCACCCAGACTTATGCTAGAATTCCAATTATCTCCAAGTGCTGTGAGCAGGGTAATTGAAAAGCAGTGATGGGAGTGTTATTGGAGAATGTCTTTGAGAAAGCAAGCAAAAAGACTCTCAGGTGGGAGTGTGGTGTATATGGGGAATTGGAGGTACAGCAGGGAGGCCAGGCTGGCTGGAGTCCACAAAGGAATGCCAGGAAAGAAGGAAGGAGAGCTCATCACAGCAGGATTGTGGACTTTTGTCCTAGACGTGAATTTAGTTAAAGGGTTTAAAGCATCTGAGTCACATGGTACAACATTTTAAAAGATGATTCCAGCTGCTGTATTAGAATAGGCTCTTGTAGAACTCTGAAGAGAAAGCAGACACATCTATTTTGAAGCCATTTACAACAGTGCAGTTGAGAGATAACGGTCACATGGACTAATGTGATAGCCATAGTGGTGATAAAGAGGTCAGATCTGGGATGTGGTTTGAAGACATAGGCCTTCAGGCTTTGCTGATGGATTCAAGCATAATTGAGGGAAAAAAGAAAGTGAAAGGAAAGGAGAGTGAAGTCGGTCAGTCGTGTCCGACTCTTTGCGACCCCTTGTACTGTAGTATACAAGGCTCCTCCGTCCATGGGATTTTCCACGCAAGAGTACTGGAGTGGGTTGCCATTTCCTTCTCCAAAATGAGGCTAAAGATGACTATTAAATAGACCTCTAGTACTTAGAGGTTTCAAAGAAAAAGAGGCCTCTTTGGAGGATATTGAGAAGAAGTGGCCTATGAAGCAAAATGAGTCTAAGAGTGAGGCAAATAGCAAAAGGCAAATAAAGAGGATGTATTCAAAAGGAGGATGTTGTCAACTGGATACGTGCTCCTGTTATGTCAGGTAGCATAAGGACAAAGAAATGACCATTGGAGGTCATTGGTGAGGTGGCATGAACAGTCTGTATGGAATTATTTGAAGAGGAAGTGTGAGCTGAGGTAAAATTGTGAATGAAGACAACCATTATTACAATCACGACTGCAATCCAAATTATTGTCGAAACACATACCCATGAGTTTCATTTCCACAAGTTAACTCCTTTCAGATTGTCTACCAGCTGTTCTTGAAGCTTTCCAGATGGCTGATGGGCATGTACCCAGGAGCAATTTCCTAAATGGTTGTCCGCTCAGCCGCCTTATCTGTTCTCTGCTGACTAGTTATAAATATTAGTTTTCATAAAAACTAGATGAGACACAACATGTTCCAAAGATACCTTATATAAATTTTCATAAAAACCAGAAAAGTAGGTTCATTTCAGATTCCGCCCCCCTTCTTTGCCACGATTACTTCATAGGTAGTGTTGTGAATTACACTTTCTTCAGGAGGTATATATTATTTGGTTATTTCTTTCTTCCTAATGTTGCAGCAGCAAACTGTTATTTTTGAGTTGTCATATTTTATTTCCATGATTTGGAGGTATCCAGTAGTTTTATTTTAATGCCTAACTTTATTTTACAATTTTTAAAATTGAGGTGTAGTTGATGTACAATATTTTGTAAGTTTCAGGTGTACAACACAGTAATTCACGGTTTTAAAAGGTTATATTCCACTTATACTTATTATAAGATATTGGCCATATTCTGTGTGTTGTATTATAAATCCTTGTAGGTTATTTATTTTCTATACTAGTTTGTATCTCTTAATCCTGTACCCCTCCTCTGCTTCTCTTCCTTTCCCTCTCCAGACTAGTACCACTAGTTTATTCTCCATATCTTTGAGTCTGCTTATGTTTTGTTATATTCATTAGTTTGTCGTATTTTTTAGATTATACATATAAGTGCAATATCATACAATATTTTTTTTCACTCAGTATAATACCCTTCAAGTCCATCCATGTTGTTGCTTCAGGCAAAATTTCATTCTTTTTTATTTATGGTTGAGTAGTGTTCCTTTGTGTGAATACACACACACCACAGCTTCATTATCCATTCATCAGTTGATGGACACTTAGATTGCTTCCATATATTGGCAATTATAAGTAATGCTGCTGTGAACATTGGGGTGCATGTATCTTTTTGAATAGTTGCTGTTATTTAGTCGCTGAGTCATGGCCGACTCTTTCGCAACCCATGGACGGTAGCCTGCTAGACTTCTCTGTTCATGAGATTTTCTGGGCAAGAATACTGAAGTGGGCTGCCATTTCCTCCTCTAGGGGATCTTCCCGACCCACAGATTGAACCCAGGTCTCCTGCATTGGCTGGTGGGTTCTTTACCACTGAGCCACCAAGGAAGCCCATCCTATTTTAATTAGTGTCTTTTTTTTTTTTTTTCAGAATTTATACCCCGGAGTGAAATTGCTGGGTCACATGGTAGTTCTGTTTTTACTTTTTGAGAAACCTTCATCCTGTTTTCCACAGTAGCTGCACCAATTTGCGTTCCTACCAACAGCGTATGAGGGTTCCCCTTTCTCCATATGCTTGCCAACATTTGTTACTGTGGGGATTTTTTATTATACCCATTCTTAAAGGTGTGAGGTGACACCTCATTGTTGTTTTGACTTGCATTTATCTGATTACTAGTGATATTGAGCATCTTTTTATGTACCTCTTGGCCATCTGTATGTCTTTAGAAAAATATCTTCTGCTCATTTCTTTAATGAAGTCTTTTCTTCTTTGTTGAATTTTGTGAGCTGATTACATATTTTTGGATATTAACCCCTTAATTGTCATATAATTTGCAAATACTTTCTCCCCTTTAGAAGGCTGTCTTTTCATTTCACCATTGGTTTCCTTTGCTGTGCAAAAGATTTTAAGTTTAATTAGGTCCCATTTGTTTTATTTTTGCTTTTATTTCCTTTGTTTTAGGAGACAGATCAAAAAAATATTGCTCTGATTTATATCAAATTGTGTTCTGCCTATATTTTCTTCTAGGAGTTTCAGATCTCACATTTAACTCTTTAATCCATTTTGAATTTGTGTATTGTATTAAAGGATATTCCAATTTCATTCTTTTACATGTAGCTGTTCAGTTTTCCCAACACACTTATTGAACAGACTGTCTTTTTTCCACTGTATATTCTTGCATCCTTTGTCATAGATTAATTGACCATAAATGCAAGGGTTTATTTCAACTCTCTATTCTATTTTATTGATCTATGTGTCTATTTATGTGCCAGTACCATATTGGTTTGATTACTGTAGTTCTAAAGTCAGAGAGTGTGATACCTCCAGCTCTATTCTTTCTCAAGATATTTTTTGGCTATTTGGGGGCTTTTGTATTTGCATACAAATTAGAAAATCAGTTATTCTAGTTCTGTGAAAAATGTTCATGCTGGTTTGATAGGGATTACATTGAATTTGTAGATTGCCTTGGGTAGTATGGTCATTTTAACAATATTCATTCTTATAATCAGGGAACATGGAATATCTTTCCATCTGTTAGTGTTGTCTTCAATTTCTTTCATAAGTGTGTTGAAGCTTTTTGAGCACAGGTCTTTTACCTCCTTAGCTGGGTTTATTTCTGGTTATATTATTCTTTTTGATGCAATTGTAAATGGAATTGTTCCCTTAATTTCTCTTTCTGATAGTTCATTGTTAGTATATAGAACTGCAAGAGATTTATGTATATTCGTTTTGTATCCTGCAAATTTACCAAATTAATTGATGAACTCTGGTTTTTTGGTGACCTCTTAAGGATTTTCTGTGTAGAGTATCATGTTATCTTAATGCCATGTCAAATTTTCAGTGGATGCAGACTACATTTTTTGGTTGTGGTTTGTCACTATAGTTCATTGAAACTTTGTATACATCAGTAAGTCACATTGCTCTCTTTTATCCAGAAGACTCTGGAGAAAATGCTTTGGTAAATCAAGATGGAGTATTTTAAAAAAAAATTCCTCTGCTTTAGGTATTCTAGCCAGTTAATCTCTGCTGTTGTTCAGTAATCAGTGCATCCTTTTCATAGTTAAAAGACACAGATGTGTTTAGCGGACTTTTGGACTCAGAGGGAGAGGGAGAGGGTGGGATGATTTGGGAGAATGGCATTGAAACATGTATACTATCATGTAAGAATCGAATCACCAGTCTATGTCCAATGCAGGATACAGCATGCTTGGGGCTGGTGCATGGGGATGACCCAGAGGGATGTTGTGGGGAGGGAGGTGGGAGGGGGGTTCATGTTTGGGATCGCATGTACACCCATGGTGGATTCATGTCAATGTATGGCAAAACCAATACAGTATTGTAAAGTAAAATAAAGTAAAAATAAAAATTAAAAAAAAAAGGATGCTTACTCCTTGGAAGGAAAGATATGACCAACCTAGACAGCATATTTAAAAGCAGAGACATTACTTTGCCAACAAAGGTCCGTCTAGTCAAGGCAATGGTTTTTCCAGTGGTCATGTATGGATGTGAGAGTTGGACTATAAAGAAAGCTGAGTGCTGAAGAATTGATGCTTTTGAACTGTGGTGTTGGAGAAGACTCTTAAGAGTCCCTTGGACTGAAAGGAGATCCAGCCAATCCATCCTAAAGGAGATCAGTCCTGGGTGTTCATTGGAAGGACTGATGTTGAAGCTAAAACTCTGATACTTTGGAGTATCAGTTGGCCACCTGATGTGAAGAGCTGACTCATTGGAAAAGACCCTGATGCTGGGAAAGATTGAGGGCAGGAGAGAAGGAGACGACAGAGGATGAGATGGTTGGATGGCACCACTGACCTGATGGACATGGGTTTGGGTGAACTCCAGGAGTTGGTGATGGACAGGGAAGCCTGGCGTGTTGTGGTTCACGGGGTCGCAAAGAGTCGGACACGACTGAGCAACGAACTGAGCTGTTGTTATTGTTGTTCAGTTGCTAAGTTGTGTCCAACCCTTTGCAGCCCCATGGACTGCAGCACACCAGGCTTCCCTGTCTTTTACTATTTCTTGGAGTTTGCTCAACTTCATGTCCATTGAGTCCTTGATAGAGCCGTTCTATTTGATATTCATTTTTAGAGTGCTAATCAGGATCAACAATTAACACATTGGTGTAAAGCTTCAGGAAACCACTTTTCACCCCAATTTAGAAACTTTTGACCAGTTTCCCAAACTTCATTTACAGTAGCTAATGACTTATAATTACATCTGCAAATTGCTCCATTTTTCTTAAATATGATTTTGTGGGGAAGGTGACTTCTAATCTCTAATTTCATGTCTTCTGACCTATAATTGGCTCTTTATAATGTGTTCTCTATGCTTTCCAATTTGAATATGACTCTTTGTTGGCAAAAGAAGGAAACGAAATAGGAACAGAGTAGTACTCCCTGTTCTAATGTAGCAAATGGTCTTTCCCACCTCTTGTTTATAGTCTCCTTTGCTCACCTCCTTCCTCCATTCTCCTCTCAGTATAAGCATCATGTGTACAGGAACTTTTCTTCATCCCTTGCTGCAGCTTGAGCACCTGCGTCAATCCAGACACCAGTAGAAGCTCAAAGAATAGTGAAGGAATGAAACTCTTTTAGTAGCATTTTGGTTATGCTTTAGAAATTTTTATTGTATTAGAGAAATTTTACAATAAAATTTCCTGAGAAATCTTGAAACCTTGTACTGCTGTTTCTCGTAAGTTCCATACATAATCCTTCCATGTGAAACTTTTCTTATTTAAGACCATATTTTGACTTTATTAATTATAGTAAATAACCCTAAAAGATATTAGTAACCCCCAAATGAATTCTTAATAACACCTATTTGATTGCTGAACATGTCATAGATTTTCCTCAGTTAGCTTCAGTCCGGCCTCAGACCCTGCTCTTTGGAGTCTTGGTCAAAATTCTCTGAGGATTGTCAGTTTGACTTCTAGCTCAAATATTTATTTTGGCTGCTTGTCTTGTCACATCTTTTCTAACAACTTTTTAAAGCCAGTTGTTCAGCAGTTCAGTTGTACTGCAAGTATTTTTGTTGATTTAGAATTCTTATCAAAAGAAGCTACAATTTCACTCTGCAGATCCAGCACTGAGTTCCCCTTTACCTCCATTTCTTTGCACTTAGGAACAGGGGTGAGAATAATGTTTAAGTAAGCCTCCTAATTTCATAGTTCTGTTTTCTTTACTCACACTGAAACAGTTGAATTGTGCTCTTTCTCTTATAAATACCTTATTTATTTTTGTAAACACAATCTCACAATTGATATACTATTACTGATTTTAAAACACAAGAGTCTCTCAGTTGAGTCAGTAATGACATAAAAATGCTTCAAGGATATATAAGAAAATTAAGAGAAGGTACGCAGGTAAGTAGGTGGGAACTATCACATGGAGAATAAGGCTGAGAGAAACTTTTTTTTTTTTTTGCCATATACTTTTCTGTGTATTTTTATATTAAGAACCATGTGAAAATGTTACATATTTAAAAATTAAAAAGAAAAAAAGCCAAGTAATTTAAAAGCTTACAAAAATACTTTTGTTGTCCAAGCTCTTAAATGACTTAACAATAAAGGACCTAGATTAAGACTATTGAGGAAGTTTAGAGTCTTAACAGTTGATAAAGGATACCATCAGAGGTAAATCAATCATTTATGGATTCAGTTTCAGAATAGTTCAGTGCCTATGAGGTGGCTTTTTCTTCATAGGATCGCGCTCTTTGAGCTCTTCCTCTCTATCTCCCAGAGGGCCACTTCACTGATCACCTGCTTCGTCATACCTGTATTCCCTAGTTTCTTCTTCCATGTCCTCATCTATTAGCTACATCTCACATCTAGTCCAGTCGTTGTCAGGATGATTTCATGGTGTCACCAGCTGATTTAACATCTCTAACAGTTCTTTTGGAGAAGGCAATGGCACCGCACTCCAATACTCTTGCCTGGAAAATCCCATGGACGGAGGAGCTTGGTGGGCTGCAGTCCATGGGGTCGCTAAGAGTCAGACACTACTGAGCATCTTCACTTTCACTTTTCACTGTCATGCATTGGAGAACCTACTCCAGTGTTCTTGCCCGGAGAATCCTAGGGATGGGGGAGCCTCGTAGGCTGCTGTCTGTGGGGCCGCACTGAGTCAAACATGACTGAATCTACTTAGCAGCAGCAGCAGCAGCAGCAACAGCTCCTTGCTTCCATCTAAAATAAACTGAATTCCTCCGATTTAACTAGGCTGGGGCTTCTCAACCTTGGCATTATGACATTTTGGTCTGGAAATTCTTGTTTGTGGAAGGCTCTCTTGTGTATTGCAAGATGTTTAGCAGCAAACCTGGCCTCTACCCACTGAACTCCCAGAATGTCTCCAAATATTGCCAGATGTCCCTGGCAGTATGGCAGGGGTGCGGGGTTGAGGGGGGAGGAGAGGCAAAATCATTCCTTGTTGAGAGCCACTGACCTAACCCTGTCCTATTTGTTAACTCAATTTCTCACTGGTTAGTCTCTTTGCATTTCTATTAATAGACTATGTTCATTGCAAAGTTGGTTCAGATGGTTCCTGTCCCATCTTGGAAAGTTTTCTTTTCTTCTGATTAAATAGTAGCCCTGATTTCATAAAAATGTTATGGCCCTTACTTTATGTATGAGGTTCTTTCACCATCAGCAATGAATTAATATATTTAAAAATTCATTTTGCTTCACCAACTTCAGTAAATCTGTTTCTTTAGTTAATAATTCAGGCCAATGACTTAGTGTCTACCAATAAGCTTGCTTTTTAAAAAGTACTCAGTGATTTTTTTTTACTAGTGATTCTTATATACATCAGAGCAGTCGTTTATTGGTAATCTGAATTACCTCAGAGCAATCAAAATGATTATTCATCAGAATATTTCTGTCTGCTTTTATGTATGATACTATCTGAGCTATAATTTTTTAAAACTTATGAGCGTGACAAAACTATCTGGCCGTTTCTCTAAAATTACTTCATGTGGTTACAATAGGATTCTGTGCTGAAGGTTAAAATTCGATAAATGAATTCAGAATCATCTGCAGCAGATGCTTCTCCTGGTTTATACCGATTTTTCTCTGTGTTTAATATGCTTACCTCTCTATGGCTTCTTCTTCTCCATTTTAGAATAAGTCCTAAGCAAGCAAGCAGAAATAACATTTTTGTTGCAAACTTTACCCTCAATTTCGCTGCACTGTCCACTTTTATTAGAAGGCAGTCTACTCATTATAAATGCCTAGCATGAACCTCCCCCCCTCAACTTGCCACCAAAGAAGTTCATTATGTTGAAACTAACTTTACTGTATTAGCAGAGACCTCATATTTTATAAATCTACTGGCTTAACATAAGTTCCTCTCAGATAAGTAATGAAATGAGTTATGTGAATCATCACCTTTTTTTCTTTTATAAATGTATTAAATATTTGGCCCTAGATGGTCACGTTTAACAGAATAGCCCATCTTAAGAATTATTTAAGGAACTATCCCCCTGTTTTTGGACAGGACAGAATCCTGGAGCCTGAATTATTCAAAAAACTTACAAAGGGCCTTGGCTCTTTCACTGTGATTGAAACTTGTCACAATCTACCCATTTCTCATGCTAGATATCTAGCGTTTCACAGATATTTCTTCTTCAGTTCTCGTATTCAGTTGATTAGAGTCTGTCTTGAAACTGTTGACTTTCTAGCCACGCTGTCATTTTCTTAATTTAGGCTCTTAGCAATTCTTACCATTTCAAAGTCCTTGTTGTTGGTTGTTGTCAGTCTCCCAGTCGTGTCCAACTCTTTGCAATCCCATGGACTGCAACACACCAGCCCTCCCTGTCCTCCACCATGCCCCTGAGCTTGCTCAAACTCATGTCCATTGAGTCGGTGATGCCATCCAACCATCTCATCCTCTGTTGTCCCCTTCTCCTCCTGCCTTCAATCTTACCCAGCATCAGGGTCTTTTCTAGTGAGTCAGTTCTTCACATCAGGTGGCCAAAGTATTGGAATTTCAGCTTCAGTCCGTCCAATGAATATTCAGGACTGATTTCCTTTAGGATGGACTGGTTGGATCTCCTTGCAGTCCAAGGGACTCCCAAGACCACAGTTCAAAAGCATCAATTCTTTGATGCTCAGCCTTCTTTATGGCTCAATTCTCATATCCATACATGACTGCTGGAAAAACCATAGCTTTGAATAGATGGAACTTTGTTGGCAAAGTAATGTCTCTGCTTTTTAATAAGCTGCCTAGGTTGGTCATAGCTTTTGTTCCAATGAGCAAGTGTCTTTTAATTTCATGGCTGCAGTCACCATCTGCAGCAATTTTGGAGCCCAAGAAAGTAAAGTCTGTCATTGTTTCCATTGCTTCCCCATCTATTTGCCATGAAGTGATGGGACCAGATGTCATTTCATTTTTTTGAATGTTGGATTTTAAGCCAACTTTTTCACTCTCCTCTTTCACTTTCTTTTTTTTTTTTTTTTTTTTGTTTGTTTTTTAAAAAGTTCTTTATTTTTTTTTATTTTTATTTTTTTTTTTAGTTTTTTATTTTTTAAATTTTAAAATCTTTAATTCTTACATGCATTCCCAAACATGAACCCCCCTCCCACCTCCCTCCCCATAACATCTTTCTGGGTCATCCCCATGCACCAGCCCCAAGCATGCTGCATCCTGCGTCAGACATAGACTGGCGATTCAATTCACATGATAGTATACATGTTAGAATGTCATTCTCCCAAATCATCCCACCCTCTCCCTCTCCCTCTGAGTCCAAAAGTCCGTTATACACATCTGTGTCTCTTTCCCTGTCTTGCATACAGGGTCGTCATTGCCATCTTCCTAAATTCCATATATATGTGTTAGTATACTGTATTGGTGTTTTTCTTTCTGGCTTACTTCACTCTGTATAATCGGCTCCAGTTTCATCCATCTCATCAGAACTGATTCAAATGAATTCTTTTTAACGGCTGAGTAATACTCATCAAGAAGCTCTTTAGTTCCTCTTCACTTTCTGCCATAAGGGTGGTGTCATCTGCATATCTGAGGTTATTGATATTTCTCCCAGAAATCTTGATTCCAGCCTGGCATTTTGTATGATGTATTCTGCATATAAATTAAATAAGCAGTATTTATACAACTGCTTGTATAAATATACAACATACAACCTTGATGTATTCCTTTCCCAATTTCCGTTGGTTCAAAGTCCTTACAATAATATAATTGTACCTATTTTCTCTGACCTTTATTCTCTCTTCACACACAGTTATACTTTAAAAATAAAACTTGAAAAAAAGAAATAAATAAATGAAAGTTGGAGTCTAATGTTATCACCTGTATTGTATTATTAACAGAGTAAATTGGACTGTTCTCTATCTTTTGCCCCATACTTCAAGCTTCAGATGGTTCCTTAAGACTTTCCTTTGATCTCATCTGGATAAACATGGGCCAGTGATCTGTTGCATTTCTGTCTCTAAGGGTCCTAGAGTCCATGGCTAATCAAACATTTGATCTTAGTTTCAGAGAATCCAGCAGGCATGAGAAGGGGTTGCTAAAGCCTCTGTGGTGAAGGAGTCTTTGAGGACACTAATGGAAGAGCCTGTTCATTTTAACCTAGGTGAATTCTAGAGCCTTTTGCTAAAGTGGGCTCCCTTTTAGAGCAGCTGATTCATTAGTAGCTGTATCTGTGAGATTCAGTAAAATCTGCAAATGAGGAATTGATTGTCTCTATAACCCAAAAGGAACTAAAAGTTGTTGCCATTTCATGTGCTTGATGAGTGTGTGTATCAAAACCCCTTGGAGAAAAGGTTGATCAGTATAATGTTAGACCCGTGCTCTGAAAGACACATGCAGTTTAAGATCTTGTCTATGAAGTCTGTGTGGGGACAAAGCTGCTGAGGTCCTCCATGACGGCCTAGTAGAGGTACATTTTGCCTTGTACCTGAAGGCACCTCTGTGAAGGCACAAAGGTGCCTTCAGACCTGAGGGTGAATGTTGACTAACAAATTGTTGAAACAGGCATTGAAGAAGAACATCTGAGCCAAATCTGTAATACCAATGTATTTTTCAGTTATTAATTAGATGAGATTAATAATTTTAATAATACTGGGTGTTGGGTTTGGGGCCGTAACAGGTGGGACCACAGCATTAAGGTGGCAGTGATCCACCAAGAGGCACCATTTATTTTTTCACATTTTAGAGCAAGTAAAATCAGCTTTCAAATGCACAAGGAGTGGGATTAAGGACCTGCTAGTTAATTAGGTCCTATTTAAATGTCCTAACCCAGGAAAGTGAGGCTCGAGAGGCGTATCCTTCTATTGCCCCGAGATGTGCCCCCGCTTGGACTGGTCTTAGTCCCTGGAGTTGGTGTGCTAACTGGTTAGCACAGCTCATTTTGAATATCCCACAGAGACACCGGCAGTCTTCTCTGGCAGACACAGCAGTAGAAAGCAAGGCTATCCAAGTGAAAGCTTGACTTCAAGTCCAAGCTAGTACTCTCAGGGTGCTTGAGAACCAATGAGTGAACCAAGAGCAGAACCCCAGAAAGTTATTCAAGGGTGAGCAGTCTTGGCCAAGCCATCCTGCTCACAGTGTTGATCCTCTCATATTACTTACAGATTATTTTGATGTTGAGATGTAGCACATTGACAGTTGGATAGATGAAAGAACTCTTGCCACTTACAGCTCCAGGGGAGAGAGAACGGCCCAGAAGGACCCGCAGTGGGTTCCAGGCTGGGACCGCGTAGCAGCAAGCAGCAG
Organism: Ovis aries; assembly: GCF_016772045.2. Lineage (NCBI taxonomy): Eukaryota > Metazoa > Chordata > Mammalia > Artiodactyla > Bovidae > Ovis > Ovis aries. The sequence goes on along the minus strand of NC_056058.1, from coordinate 21,689,380 downwards.
CACTTGAGGCCGGCTCTCCTACGGCAGGTGGGACAAGCTTAGGTTTGCGAGGACCCCGGGGATTGGCCGACTTGAAGAACTTGGAGGGTTCCAGGGTTTTGGTGCTCTGCGTAGTTGTCTGTAACCTGGTCCTGAAACGATTGGGGTGGTGTTTAGTTGCCCAGAGTGTGAGCTTTAATAAGGAGAGTAATTGGAATGTAGACTTAATCAATTGCTCAGAAAAAGGAATTGACAGGCCTGTAATCAGAACCTCAAAACTGGGTCAGTATAGCAATGAGAAATGAAACAGAGCAACACTGTAGTATACTTGTTGTTGTTGTTGTTTTAAAAAAAAAACTTGTTACTGAGCCCCTCTCCAGACCTCCTGAATTGACTTTCTAAGGCAGGACTCTGTGACTCATAAGATAATTTACAGTAAGATTTCTCATTGTTCAGGCTGGGCTCTGGAGTTAGTCTGTTTCGGTTACAGACTATATCTGCCAGCCCAAGTCCCTGGATTCAGATTTGTTACTGCACTTTCTTAGGTCCCAACTTCCTCACTGTAAAATTGCATGGAACAGTAGCATCAACTTCCTACGGTCGTACTGACCTAGCAGTGTCTGCCTCATTGTAAGGGCTTATGTTAATCTTCAAGATGCATGAATTTTAAAAGTTCTTTGAAAGAGAAGGGACTATAGATGTTTAAAATCTTAAATTGATTTATTTGAAAAGATTGTGACAGTTGCATCCTTTAAAGAAACACTAACACATGCTCCAGTAATGTTTAATCTTAAGACTCACTGATCAGGGGAGCCAAGAGAAAATCATCTCCCTCCATTGTAGTTCATCTTGATTTAAATAAATTGTCTTTAAATTTTGGAGCACTTGTATCTTCTTGATGTCTTTAACTGTGTTGATACTGTTATAACAACAACAACAACAAAATAGTTTTATTAAAAGCCTTTAATGTCCATTCCATCTTGAGAGAACTGATTATACTACATGCTTGCAACTTTAGAAACTAGAATGATCCTCTTGGTATTTCCAAGATCTGTTTTTCTCTTTTCACTTTTTAGCCACACTGGAAGCAGAATTGTCCAATAATGTAAGGATAGTGGTCTGCAAGAAAATCTGAAATGACATTTCTCTATTAATAAGTATATTCTTGATTGCTCTGATTCATGTTTGGGAACACATGTAAGAATTAAAGATTTTAAAATTAAAAAAAATAAATTAATTTAAAAAATAAGTATATTCCTTTCTCAAAGGACAAACCTCCTTGACTGTTGAAGGGGGGTTGATATTTTTTAGTTAATCTTAAAATAGTGATAAGATTTTACTCTTTATTCTGTTAGCAAAGTAATCAGCAGACTTCCACCTGTCCTATTAACTTTTAATTATAATTTTAGTTTGTTAGAATATAGTTGTTAGTACAAATAATTACTAATGTACTAATTTTACAGGAGTTTTAAAGTACTAATTTTACAGGAGCTCCCACTGAATAAGTAGAAAGCTATATTTCTTCCTAATTGATTAAATTATATAGAGACTCCTTTAATAAATTATTTATACTTGTTATTAAAAACTGTCTATCTAGTCATTTTACTCATTGAAATTAGAAAAATGCGTAACATTTGACTTCTTAAATGTTTACTAACTTCAAATAGTTGATTAAAGTAAAAGGAAACTTATAACAAAGTTTAGTGAAGGAATCTTTACTTTCTTATTGGTTGTAGTCTATGTGATTTAAAGTTTTATAGACTACATACTTTTAAAGAAGACAAATGTCTTTCTCATATCTTAATAAGTAAACGTTCTTATACTTCTTTCTATACCGAAATTATCTCTGGGATCATATTTGCTGTTTTTTGTTTGTTTGTTCGTTTTTTAAAACTTCAAAACCTGTAATTTTTCAAAGCTCCAAAATTTGTAATTCCCATCACAGTGCCTGGAACATGGCTGGTGTTCAAAGAATATGTTTGCTATATTCTATATCAGAATAGAATTCTTTTGCTATACATTTTATATTTTTCATCTTAAGTGTTACCATCATTCATCTAAACCCTGTAGAAGTCTAGTTCATATATATAAGTAATCATCATAATAGGATACATGCAACATAGCCAGCATTTATTTTGTGCTCACTGTGTACCAAGGCAACAGCTGAAGTGTTTTGCATAGCTGCTACTTCATTTATTCCTCAGAACATTCCTAGGATAAAAATACCATAATCTTTTTCCAAAACAGAGGGGTGAGGAATTAGATTAAATAACTTGTCCAGGGTCACATAATTCATGAGTGGAAACTGACATTCAGCTCAGATGGTAAAGTGTCTGCCTGCAATGTGGGAGACCAGGGTTCGATTCCTGGGTCAGGAAGATCCCCTGGAGAAGGAAATGGCAATCCACTCCAGCACTCTTGCCTGGAAAATCCCATGGATGGAGGAGCCTGATAGGCTACAGTCCATGGGGTCGCAAAGAGTCGGACATGACTGAGCGACTTCACTTCACTTCACTTCACTTCACCCAACCCCTTAACACTGCATTCCCTTATTTTTTTTTTAAGTTGTTTATTTACTTATTTATTCATGGCTGTGCTGGGTCTCTGTTGCTGTGTGGGCTCTTCTCTAGCTGCAGCGAGGTGGGACTACACTCTAGTTGTAGCGCACGGGCTTCTCATTGCAGTGGTTTCTCTGTTGCCGAGCTCTAGGCACATGGACTCCGTAGGTGTGGCTCCTGGGCTCCAGAGCGCAGGTTCAGTAGTTGCGGGGCATGGGCTTAGTTGCTCTGCAGCATGTGGAATCTTCCCGGATCAGAGATCAAACCTGTGTCTCCTGCATTGGCAGGCAGATTCTTACCACTAAGCCATCAGGGAAGCCTACATTCCCTTCTTTAAACCATCACCCAAAATAGTTTCCTCTGTGGAGAAAGCATTCTTCTCTCAGAATGCCCACATCCAAGTGGTAAGATTTGCTACCTGTTTGCTCTAAATACCAAAAGCTTCTATTCTTTCTGGCTTTTGATTTGAATGGGCATGGCTTGCTTTATGGTAGAAATATAAATAGCCATATTAAAAGAAACACACAAAATAAATTTTATTATTATATTTTAACTTACCTAATATATTCAAAATATTATTATTTCAGCATGTGTCACTAGCTATATTTCATCTATCCGGTAGCCCCTGTGGTGGGTAACCATCTTGGAAGGTAGTCTTCTTCAAATTAGACTATCCAAGGAACTGTTGGTGTAATATAAATTGCCTTATTGCAGATTAAGGAGTTGAAATGATCACACTTAAAAATCACATGCATGTAAGAATTAAAGATTTTAAAATTTAAAAAATAAAAAACTAAAAAACTAAAAAAAAAATAAATAAAGTTAACTTGAAGCAAAAAAAAATAAAATAAAAAATAAAAATCACAGGTCTATTTAGTAACAGATTGTTATTCTTTGTAAAAATCTTTCAATGAGCATTTTATTATAAAATCCATTAATGAAGATAGAAAATCATCTATCCAAGGAATAGATGCTGATCACAGAGGCTGAAAATCAGGACAGCATTTTGGAGGGAAGAACTATGAAAGCTCACCATGTTCTGAAGCATCTTCAGGTTACCCTTCCTGGGGGCCCAAATAATGATATGGGGTGTCATTGTCTTTGGGGGTTATACTCAGGACACTGCAGGCGTTTCAGCATTTACAACTTAAGGGTTTCTTGTTTGATTATCTTCAGAAATGACCTTTTTTGCTTTTAGCAGTTATTGGTGCAGTAAAAGTGTTAATAGGAGAGAGTTTATTTTCAGATAATTTGTATGGAGAGCAGTAGTCTGATAATTCATTTGCTAGTTATTGCAGCAGTATCTTATGTAGTTTTAAAGTAAAGAAACTTCAGATGACTTCACCATCTTTAGTTTATCCTTTTTTGTGGCACTTCTTAACTGCATCCAATGTGCAAGCTCCAGTAAGCTTCACCAAAGCTTTTAGTGAAATGCTGCATGAAATTTAATATTTTTAAATAATTAAAGATCACCTTAATTTATAAAATGTCCAAAATGGCATTTATTATTATGTGCTATTTTTGACTGTTATTAATGAAAACTGAGTTATACTGAATATAATTACGACATCGTGTTTATTTTCTGTAACAGCTTGTATGTTTTCTATATCCCTCACTGTCCCCTTAATCTGTAAAAGTCAGCAATCAGTTATTTGTCCCTTTCTGACATCAGTAAAAGAAAAATATGTAAGTGGAGCTAATGAACTGTCCAAATGTTAAAGTGACATTTTGCTTTTCGTGTATGCTAAATATACGCTGTAAGGAGAGAATATGAAAACATATTTTTTAGAAAAGAAACATGCATCTAATTTATGAAGATTATCTTTTATGACGGTCATTCTCTGGCTGCGAAATTCCTCAAATTTTCCTTAATTCTGATCTGTCCCATGGGCTGATTTGTGAAATTAAACAACGCAATGCATATGAAGTTCTTACACATTACTGATAATATAAGCATGTCTAAAGCTGATTTCTCTTCTTTCTTCTCCCCCTTGTCTGCTTTTTCTTCATAATTGTCATCATAATTATAATGAATTCTGCTTAACACCCATTTCAATGGTGTACTATGGTGTACCACCATAGCTGACTTGCAAGATCAAATTTGCAGGGATTTTGTGAACCTGCTATTAAAATAGCCATTGTTAAAAGTTAAACTTTGTAAACTTACAATTAAATTATACAAATGTATTAAAACTTACGACTAAATTATACAAATGTATTAAGTAATAAAAATATTTCTCTTTCTAGTTATTTTTATTACATTTTATATTATTTGTGCTCTTGAGGTTACTGAGGTCCATTGCAACTATGTGGTAGAAATATACTAAAACTGTGCTCCTACCTGTCCTTACCCAACTCTCCGTACAGTGACAGCATTTTGGTAGCTTGAAACTGGCAATAGTGGAGTATTTATAGCACAGGAAATGGCAACGCACTCCAGTATCCTTGCCTGGGAAATCCCATGGATAGAGGAGTCTGGCAAATTACAGTTTATGGGGTCTCAAATGAGTTGGACGTGACTTACTGACTAAGCAACAATAGCAAACAGCAAATGCCACAAATTGAGGCTTTTTGCACCACTAGAGAGCCATTTAAAATTTTTACCTGGGGCAGGAAATATAATGAATACTCCTGGAACATCTTATAGTTCCAAATTCTACCCATCCATCCATCCCACAGTGATGGAGGTATATCAGAGTGACACAGACCCCAACTGAAAGAGCTCTCAGCAGCCAAAGCTGGAACAAATTGAGCAACAAAATTAAGTAGTATTGTGTTATAACACCAAGTATAAAATAAATATTCATGAGTCCATACTGATATAAATAGGTGATTGAATAAATAAATCACAGGGAGAGAATAGACAAATCTTACCTGCAGAAGAATTCCAAATAACTTATATAGATACTCCAATCTCAAGGAGATGCAGGAGAGTTTCCTGCTACTTAACTGTGGGCTATACATGCTGATTTTCTTCCAAAGAGTACAATTTTAAAAGGGGGAGAAAAACAGTAACTTTAGACAAAACTGACACACTACTTCAGCCAGGTGATCAAGGTCAACATCAACAATGATAAGTCATGTTGACAGTGTGTGTCCTTTATTGAGGTGGTGAAAATGGTCCTATACCTCTTTTGGTCTTCTTCTCAAATCCAATAACCCCTCCCTGATCATGAGAAAACATCAGACAAATCTCAGTTGAAGGACATTTCACAAAAAAGCTGACCAGTATTCCTCCTAACCTTCAAGGTCATCAAAACAAGGAAAGTCTGAGAAATTGTCACAACGGAGAGGAAGCTTATGAGACACAGTGACTAAAGATGAAATAGTGTCCTGGAAAAGATCTTGGAGCAGGAGAAGCACATTAGGTAAAAACTAAGAAGATTCAGGTGAAGTGTGAATTTCAGTTAATAATAATGTATCAGTATTTATTCATTCATTCCAACACACATACCATACTGATGTAAGATGGCTATTAGTAGGAAAATTTGAGTATGGAGTCTATAAGAACTTTGTGTTATCTTCACAATTTTTCTGTAAACTGAAAACTATTCTAAGTTGTTCATTTAAAAATAGAAACATTTACTCATATAAGTGATCTATCTAGGTTATTATTCAAGGTTCTGTCCTAGGTATCACCTACTGAAGTTTTATGTGATGCCCAGAGCTCAATAACTCTGGACAGACATCAAACCATTTTGCTAATAGACCCCTGGCTTATCCCTCAAGTATGTCGCGCAGAGAGGACAGAAAGGAAACTTTGTAAACCAGGCACTAATTGTTAATTAGTTCCATCAAACAAATTACACATCCACACCACATAATTTAATTCTTGTCAAATCACTATTGGTCTGGAATAGAGAAACCCAGGATGGCAAACAGAAATAGATTAATTTTAATACATGTATGTGAACGTATAGGTTAAAATTCCCTGCCTTTGACCTGTATTTTACTCACTGTAGCCAGATTAAGCTTCTAAAGTTGGGGTACAGATGCCGAACCTTCAGGGTTAGGCTGGTAAAAGGGTCGATTACCAGGGTGAAAGGCTCCTCTTGTGGCTCAGCTGGTAAAGAATCTGCCTACAATACGGGAGACCTGGGTTCGATCCCTGGGTCAGGAAGATTCCCCTGGAGAAGGGAAAGGCTACCCACTCCAGTATTCTGGCCTGGAGAATTCAATGGACTGTATAGTCCGTGCGGTCGCAAAGAGTCAGACACGACTGAGCGACCTTCACTTTCACGTTCACTTTCACCAGGGTGAAAGACAACAGGGCCTGGTAGAGCTGTCCATCGCACCAGAGAGCATATCTCAACTCTGACTGTTCAAGTCAGATGTATAAATGCCTTTTAGAGTGAGCACAATTTGTCTCTATTTTGGCAGGAGCCTCTGTTGTTGCTGTTGTTTTAATTAAATGAAAGATTTTAAAGATTCTTAAATGCTTTATGATTTTGAAAAATTTCTCACACATGATTTCATTTAATAACCCTTTTTTACCCCTCTACCTCCATATTGTCCCTCCCCTCTTCCCTCTGCCTGTTGGTAGACATTAGTGTTTTCTCTGTATCCCTTGAGTCTCCTTTCTGTTTTATTCACTAGTTTTATTATTTTAGATTCTCCATATAAGTGATGTCATACAGTATTTGTCTGACTTATTTCACTTAGTATAATGCTTTCCAAGTTTTTCCATGTTGTTGCAAATGGCAAAATTTTATTTTTATGGATGAGTAGTATTCCATTGTGTGTATATGTGTGTGTGTGTGTGCGTGTGTGTGCATGCGTATCACAGCTTCTTTATCCTTTCATTTGTTGACAAACACTTCTTAGCTTTCTTCCATACTTATAAATTAAAAGTTTAATTTAATTTAATATGTAAATTACAAGTTTCTTCCATACTGACAATTGTAAATAATGTTGCTCTGAACATTGGGTGCATGTATTTTTTTGAATTACTATTTTTGTTTTGTTCTAGATATATGTATATATACACTCAAGAGTAGAATTGCTGGGTCATATGATAGCTCTATTTTTGTTTTCTGTTTGTTTGTTTTTTGAGAAGCTTCCATACTGGTTTCCATAATGGCTGTACCAATTTAACATTCCCACCAATAGTATACAAGGATTCCCCTTTCTCCATAGCCTCACCAACATTTGTTATTTATAGGAACCTCTGCTTTAAATTGTCAGTTAAATTCCAAAGGAATTCCTTTAACAGCCTTGAGTAAAATTATGATTTATTTTGTTCATAGTCCATATGAAAATGTAGATCCTGAGAAATTTTACTACATACTGGTGAATTTCTCCATTTTAAATATAGTTTGTTCAGTGTGTTGATAAATAATATGCATTTTTATACCAACTGGAAAAAAAGCCACTTTGCCCTATCTTTGTTAAAGTCTGTCTCTAAGGCATATATTCTTAAAAATTCATTAGCAAAATTTAGCATATTTTGAGCTTCATATTATTGGAAAGTCAGTGGCTTTTCTGTTTTGTTTTGCTTTTTTAATAATTTTGTTTCTTAGTTTAGTGCTCCCTTGGGCCTATTTCCTCAAATAATACACTGACGGTCTTTTACCAGAAAGTCTTAAAAATAATAAATTCCTAAAATGATGAATTAATGCCTAAATATGCAGCAATTATTTTTCTCTAATACAAGTGCAGTTACTAAAATCAGTTAGGGAGAATATACAAGCTAAATATAAATCGATATTATAAAAGGCTAGTGAATTAAGATTCCCAACCATGGCTTAATACTACCAAAATATTCCAAAAAAGAAAATTCATTGGCTAGATTCCTTTGTGATAAAACAGTATTTCCTATTATAGGAGCTTCAGGGGATACATAGAAATAATGATACAAGTCTTGTGATAAAATAAATCCTTTTTTAATGCTTGCATTGGATAAGATTCTTTGTGTTTGGGAGCATCTCAAGATAATATCTTTAAAATTTCTTAGTAGTTTAAGATAGCCTTACAAAGTCCTGAAAAAAAAAAAAAAAAAAAAAGCCCATGACCTCCTTGTAACTAAATCTAATTGATACAGGTCAGTTCTTGCCTTACTTTGCTCACAGCAGTATTTGATTATATATTTTTCCTTCTTAAGATACTCAAAACCTGAGTTCTCATATTTAATTTGCCTACTACCTCTCTATCTTCTGTCACCATTAAGGTTTTTTAATTATTTATTTTATTTATTTTTATTTTGCTTTGCAATACTGTATTGGTTTTGCCATACATTGACATGAATCTGCCATGGCTTTTTTCCTTCCTGGCCTTCTCTCAGCACTGATATTCTTAAAACTTTCTTTTTCTCTCCTTTTCCACATGGCTAGATGGCTTTATCCATTTTTGTGGCTCTCCAACAAAAAAATATGTTTAAACATTGAAATTGATTTTTCAGTTTCCTGTGACCAAAGATTTTAAGAGTGAAAATATTTATTCTGAACTAAACTAGCAACATAGCTATTAGTAGTAAGCAGTCAAACAAAACAACATATATGGACAGTTTGATAGTAAGTATCTGACTTAAAAATTAATAATTGTGAGAGTTCAGTATTGAGATTATTTACTCCTTGTTTTATAGGAGACTAGGGAAATCTCATTCTGAGACAGATGGACAAGGCACAGAACCTTGCCATGGATGTGTCATAAGGAGACGTTAAAGTCCTGCTCCATTCCATATTTCTTACTAATTCTCTCCCTCAGTAATGACATATTTTTAGAAAGTCTAATAAGAAAAGCAGCAAGATCTTTGTATGAAAATTGTCATTATTCCCTCTGCCCCACTATTACAAAACCTTGAACTTTAGAGGATCCCAGTACAGGCCATAATGTCCCCAAGTCTCCATCCGTTATGGGGCCTTAAAAAAATGGTGCTTTCTCAGGCACATCTGTTTTCTGAAAACATCTTTAGAGGATTGAGGATATTAAATCCCTTAATATTTACCATGTGTTCATATGCTTTCAAAGTCTAAATACTCAGCCAGTGATACCCACATCAGGTTTGCAGACCACAGTTCTAGCTATAGCACACTACTTGTGGTTTATGAACATGGCCATCTCTTTCCCATGGCTGGTTATATAAAAGCACAAGCTGTTCTTTGCTTTTAAAAACAATCTCTTCACCCTTTCAGCTCACATTTCTTCTTTGTGTGGAAACCCAACCCTGGAGCAAGAGGAGCAGGGGTGTTGGTTAATTTCATCTTATTCACTGTTCTCAATGTTCTTTGCACATAAATTTTTATGTGTTTACTATTGGGGGGGATTTCTTCCTCTATCCCTCTTGAGTTCTTATGGCTGGACTAATAATAAAATTGACACAAGACAGATTAACGGGAGAAAAAGAAAGAGATTCATGTGTGTATAGTGGTCTCATGGAAGTAGAAACTAAGAGGTGAGCAAAGTAGACAGCTTTTACGCTTTTTAGATAAAGATACAATAAAGTTGAAAGGAATCGAAAGAACAAAGAAATTAGATGGGAGTGCTTAATTAATAAAGAATTCAAGCAAAGTTTGGGCTTGGATGGTAAATTTCTAAAGAAGTAACATGATTTGTTTATACAGGCTTCTTGGTCCTAAATTCCCATCTCTGATGATGAGGACATCTTTCTATCTGCTGGTACAGGGAGGGCACCTTTCAATGGGAGTTTTATTTCCTGCTGTTAGGGAGACAGAGAGGAAGGTCTAAGTGCTTCTCTGGAATCAGCTATTTCTTGAGTAACTTTAGTTCAGAATAATCAATATGCCATTGAGGCATACTTAGCGGCAACTTGCCCTGGGTCCCAATAGTATCATTACTATGCTAATAATCATTTTGTGTGTATGACTCTAAATTCAGTTCTAGACCGAGTTGCAGTGGGAGGAAGTGGTTCCCCCATATACCACCAAGCAATTCTCTGGATGGTAGCTGGGTGTCCTATAATTCATCTCAATTCTAACAGTGTCTACTTGGAGATAGCATCAGATTCCACAGGCTGATGGGTCACTCCCACTTCAGAAGCCAACTGCAAGTCCGATTATCACCTGTGCTTCTGATTAACTGGCTATATATTTGAATTTCCAAAGACTCCCTCCTTGGGTTTGATTAATTTGCTAGAAGAGGTTACAGAATTCAGAGAAAAAATTTACTTGTCAGTTCAGTTGCTCAGTCGTGTCTGATTCTTTGTGACCCCATGGACTGCAGCATGCCAGGCTTCCCTGTCCATCATCAACTCCTAGAGCCTACTCACTAGATTACTGGTTTATTACTAAAGAGAATAAACCAGGAACATCCAGATAGAAGACATGTGTAGGGCAAGATATGTGGAGAGGGTACAGAACTTTCATGCCCTCTCTGAGCTCACCAAACTTGATATTTCCATGTGTTCACCAGTCCAGAAGCTCTGAACCTAGTCCTTTTAGGGTTTTTTTTTTTTCTTTAATTTTTTTAAGCTTCATTATATAGACATTACTAAATCATTTGCCATTGGCAGTAGATTAATCCTCCTGCCCCTCTGGCCTCCCCAAGGTTGGGGGATGGGAGTGAAAGTGACAAACCTCTAATCACAGCACTGGCTCCTGAAGCAGCCAGCCCTATCCAAATGTAACAAAAGACATCTTTATGGCTCCCGTCACTTAGATGCCAATGGTTTGGGAGCTCTGAGCCAGGAACTGTGGGGGAAGACCAAATACATCTGTTTCTTACTAGAAATCACAAACCACGATCTCTCTCCTCCATTTGATTCAGAAATTTTCTGAGAAAGACTGAATAACACATGTTCCTAGGCCCAACATTTTGTACCATGCCTATCTTAATATTGATATTCAGTACTTAATATTGGTGGCCTGAGTGGCTGTGGCTTCTAGCATAGCCTCTAGAGTAATGTTAATTGCTCATCAATAAAAATAATCTCTTTCAAAGCATTCTCACATATAGTATCCAATTTTTGCCCAACGATAGATACTATAGATACTGTTACTGTTACTACTTCTTTCAGTTGGTACTGTCATTATTTAGGATTCAGGTGTGTATCAGTCTAACTTTAACAATATGTCTGAGTTCTGCTATCTGTAGAAATAAAGGATACAGACCAGTGCTTTTTCATGGGATTTGTCTTTTCTTTTACCCTTTTCAAAACACAGTTAAGTTCAATCTTCCTTACTTATTTCACATATTCTAACTATGTCATGTTTATCAAACAATTCTGGACAATTGCTGTTGTGTCCTTTTTCACATACTCTTTTTGAAATATGACAGAGGGATTGAAAATATTATTTTAGATATGAAGTCATCAGCCTAAATTAGCATGGTGGCTACACAGTCTCCATAATTTTGGTTTAGTCATTCTGTTATATGGCCAAATGACAGATACTAAACTAATGTTACTTACTGCTTAAAATACTAACACATCTTAACTTTATTATCCATGCCTGTTATGATGGCCTTTAAATTAAAATGTAGGTGCATTTTTAGAACCAAACCCTCCTCTCATCCACAAGCTCTGGTAATTACTGATCAGTTTTCTCTTCTT